>NC_073647.1:43082877-43385907 GCF_029407905.1 Bubalus kerabau | reverse complement strand
ACCGACTACATAGGAAGGGGCCTATAGATCTTGAGAAATGTAAGCCAGATCAAGGAACTATGTGAAATGAACTGACCCCACACTGCCCACAACAACACCAGAGAAAGTCCGAGATATATTTTTACTATTTTTACTATCATTCTTAAATTAAAAATTTTTTAAAATTTTAAGTCCTCTATTACTCCTTTAATTGTCATTTTTATAACCTACTATTATTTTGCAAAAAAAGAGACCCTATTTTTTAAAGCAAACTTCATATATATATATTTTATAATTTTTGTGACTTTGTTTTTTTTGTTTGTTTGTTTATTTAATATTATATATTTGAAAATCCAAACTTTACTGTAGATTTTTAATCTTTGCTTTTTGGTATTTGTTATCAATTTTGTACCTTTAAAGACCCAATCTTAAGTACCCATTTTTACTTGGGAGCAAGATTACTGGCCTGACTGCTCTCTCCAACTTTGGATTCTCCTTTTTCTCCACCAGGTCGCCTCTATCTCCTCCCTCCCCCTTCTCTTCTCTACCCAACTCTGTGAATCTCTTTGTGTGTTCTGGATGGTGGAGAACACTTAGGGAACTGATTACTGGCTGGATCTGTCTCTCTCCTTTTGATTCCCCCCTTTATCCTCCTGGCCACCTCTGTCTCCTTCCTCCCTCTTCTCTTCTATGTATAACTCCCTGAACATCTCTGAGCAGTCCAGACTGTGGAGCGCACATAAGAAAGTGATTACTGGCTAGCTTTCTTTCTCCTCTTTTGATTCCACCTCATTTCATCCTGGTCACCTCTATTTCCCTCCTTCCTCTTCTCTTCTCCATGTAACTCTGTGAACCTCTCTGGGTGTCCCTCACTGTGGAGAAACTTTTCATCGTTAACCTAGATGTTTTATCATCAGTGCTGTATAGATGGAGAAGTCTTGAGGCTACTGTAAAAATAAGACTGAAAACCAGAAGCAGGAGGCTTAAGTCCAAATCCTGAGACCACCAGAGAACTCTTGACTCCATGGAACATTAATCGACAGGAGCTCATCAAACGCCTCCATACCTACACTGAAACCAAGCACCACCCAAGGGCCAACAAGTCCAAGGGCAAGACATACCATGCAAATTCTCCAGCAACACAGGTACATAGCCCTGAGCTTCAATATACAGGCTGCCCAAAGTCACTCCAAACCCATTGACATCTCATAATTCATTACTGGACACTTCATTGCACTCCAGAGAGAATAAATCCAGCTCCACCCACCAGAACACTGACACAATCTTCCCTAACCAGGAAACTTTGACAAGCCACCCATACAACCCCACCCACAGTGAGGAAACTCCACAATAAAGAGGAGCCACAAACTGCCAGAATACAGCACCCCAAACATAGCAATATAAACAAGATGAAGAGACAGAGGAATACCCAGCAGGTAAAGGAAAAGGATAAATGCCCACCAAACCAAACAAAAGAGGAAGAGATAAGGAATCTACCTGATAAAGAATTCTGAATAATGATAGTGACAATGATCCAAAATCTTGAAAACAAAATGGAATCACAGATAAATAGCCTGGAGACAAGAATTGAGAAGATGCAAGAAAGGTTTAACAAGGACCTAGAAGAAATAAAAAATAGTCAATATATAATGAATAATGCAATATCAAAAACACTCTGGAGGCAATAAATAGAATAACAGAGGCAGAAGATAGGATTAGTGAGGTAGAAGATAGAATGGTAGAAATAAATGAATCAGAGAAGAAAAAAGAAAAAAATTAAAAGAAATGAGGACAATCTCAGAGACCTATGGGACAATGTTAAACTCCCCAACATTCAAATCATAGAAGTCCCAGCAGAAGAAGACAAAAAGAAAGACCAGGAGAAAATACTTGAGGAGATAATAGTTGAAAATTTCCCTGAAATGGGGAAGGAAATAATCACCCAAGTCCAAGAAACCCAGAGAGTCCCAAACAGGATAAACCCAAGGTGAAACACCCCAAGACACATAATAATCAAATTAACAAAGATCAAGCACAAAGAAAAAATTTTAAAAGCAGCAAGGGAAAAACAACAAATAACACACAAGGGGATTCCCATAAGGATAACAGCTGATCTTTCAATAGAAACTCTTCAGGCCAGGAGGGAATAGCAGGACATACTTAAAGTGATGAAAGAAAATAACCTACAGCCCGATTACTGTACCAAGCAAGGATCTCATTCAAATATGAAGGAGAAATCAAAAGCTTTACAGACAAGCAAAAGCTGAGAGAATTCAGCATCACCAAACCAGCTCTCCAACAAGTGCTAAAGGATCTTCTCTAGACAGGAAACACAAAAAGGATGTATAAACTCGAACCCAAAACAATAAAGTAAATGGCAACGGGATCATATTTATCAATAATTACCTTAAACGTAAATGGGTTGAATGCCCCAACCAAAAGACAAAGACTGGCTGAATGGATACAAAAACAAAACCCCTATATATGTTGTCTACAAGAGACCCACGTCAAAACAAGGGACACATACAAACTGAAAGTGAAGGGCTGGAAAAAGACATTTCATGCAAATGAAGACCAAAAGAAAGGAGGAGTAGCAATACTCATATCAGATAAAATAAACTTTAAAACAAGGACTGTGAAAAGAGACAAAGAAGGACACTACATAATGATCAAAGGATCAATCCAAGAAGACGATATAACAATTATGAATATATATGCACTCAACATAGGAGTACCGCAATATGTAAGACAAATGCTAACAAGTATGAAAGGGGAAATTAACAATAACACAATAATAGTGGAATACTTTAATACCCCACTCACACCTATGGATAGATCACCTAAACAGAAAATTAACAAGGAAACACAAACTTTAAATGATACAATAGACTAGTTAGACCTAATTGATATCTATAGGACATTTCACCCCAAAACAATGAATTTCACCTTTTCCTCAAGTGCACACGGAACCTTCTCCAGGATAGAGCAAATCCTGGGCCATAAATCTAGCCTTGGTAAATTCAAAAAAATTGAAATCATTCCAAGCATCTTTTCTGACCACAATGCAATAAGATTAGATCTCAATTACAAGAGAAAAACTATTAAAAATTCCAACATATGGAAGCTAAAGAACACCCTTCTGAATAACCAACAAATCATAGAAGAAATAAAAAAAGAAATCAAAATATGCATATAAACAAATGAAAATGAAAACACAACCCCAAACCTATGGGACACTGTAAAAGCAGTACTATGGGGAAGGTTCATAGTAGTACAGGCTTACCTCAAGAAACAAGAAAAACGTCAAATAAATAACCTAACTCTACACCTAAAGCAACTAGAAAAGGAAGAAATGAAGAACCTCAGGGTTAGTAGAAGGAAAGAAATCTTAAAAGTTAGGGCAGAAATAAATGCAAAAGAAAGAAAAGAGACCATAGCAAAAATCAACACAGCCAAAACCTGGTTCTTTGAGAAGATAAATGAAATTGGCAAACCATTAGCCAGACTCATCAAGAAACAAAGGGTGAAGAATTAAATGAACAAAATTAGAAATGAAAATGGAGAAATTACAACAGATAACATAGAAATACAAAGGATCATAAGAGACTACTATCAGCAACTATATGCCAATAAAATGGATAACTTGGAAGAAATGGACAATTTCTTAGAAAAGTACAACTTTCCAAAACTCGATCAGGAAGAAATAGAAAATGTTAACAGACCCATCACAAGCATGGAAATTGAAACTGTAATCAGAAAACTTCCAGCAAACAAAAGCCCAGGACCAGATGGCTTCACAGCTGAATTCTACCAAAAATTCAGAGAAGAGCTAACACCTATCCTGCTCAAACTCTTCCAGAAAATTGCAGAGGAAGGTAAACTTCCAAACACATTCTATGAGGCCACCATCACCCTAATACCAAAACCAGAAAAAGACACTACAAAAAAGAAAACTACAGGCCAATATCACTGATGAGCATAGATGCAAAAATCCTTAAGAAAATTGTAGCAAACAGAATCCAACAACATGTTAAAAAGATCATACATCATGACCAAGTGAGTTTTATCCCAGGGATGCAAGGATTCTTCAGTATCCACAAATCAATCAATGTAATACACCACATTAACAAATTGAAAGATAAAAACCATATGATTATCTCAATAGAGGCAGGGAAAGCCTTTGACAAAATTCAACATTCATTTATGATGAAAACCCTCCAGAAAGCAGGAATAGAAGGAACAAACCTCAACATAATAAAAGCTATATATGACAAACCCACAGCAAACATTATCCTCAATGGATAAAAAATGAAAGCATTTCCCCTAAGTCAGAAACAAGGCAAGGGTGCCCACACTCACCACTACTATTCAACATAGTTTTGGAAGTTTTGGCCACAGCAATAAGAGCAGAAAAAGAAATAAAAGGAATCCAGATCAGAAAAGAAGAAATAAAACTCTCACTGTTTGCAGATGACTTGATCCTCTACATAGAAACCCTAAAGACTCCACCAGAAAATTACTACAGCTAATTAATGAATATAGTAAAGTTGTAGGATATAAAAACACACAGAAATCCCTTGCATTCCTATACAGTATCAATGAGAAAACAGAGAAATTAAGTAAACAATTCCATTCACAATTGCAATGAAAAGAATAAAATACTTAAGAATATATCTACCTAAAGAAACAAAAGACCTATATATAGAAAACTATAAAACACTAATGAAAGAAATCAAAGAGGAGACAAATAGGCGGAGAAATATACCATGTTCATGGATCGGAAGAATCAATATATTGAAAATGAGTATACTACCCAAAGCAATCTATAGATTCTATGCAATCCCTATCAAGCTGCTGCTGCTGCTGCTAAGTCACTTCAGTCATGTCTGACTCTGTGAGACCCCATAGACGGCAGCCCACCAGGCTTCCCCGTCCCTGGGATTCTCCAGGCAAGAACACTGGAGTGGGTTGCCATTTCCTTCTCCAATGCATGAAAGTAAAAAGTGAAAGTGAAGTCGCTTAGTCTTGTCCGACTCTTAGCGACCCCATGGACTGCAGCCTATCAGGCTCCTCCATCCATGGATTTTCCAGGCAAGAGTACTGGAGTGGGGTGCCATTGCCTTCTCCCCCTATCAAGCTACCAACGGTATTTTTCACAGAACTAGAACAAGTAATTTCACAATTTGTATGGAAATACAAAAAACCTCGAATAGCCAAAGCAATCTTGAGAAAGAAGAATGGAACTGGAGGAATCAATCTGCCTGACTTCAGGCTATACTACAGAGCTACCATCATCAAGACAGTATGGTACTGGCACAAAGACAGAAATATAGATCAATGGAACAAAATAGAAAGCCCAGAGATAAATCCATGCACCTATGGACACCTTATCTTTGACAAAGGAGACAAGAATATACAATAGAGTAAAGACAATCTCTTTAACGAGTAGTGCTGGGAAAACTGGTCAACCACTTGTAAAAGAATGAAACTAGAACACTTTCTACCCCATACACAAAAATAAACTCAAAATGGATTAAAGATCTAAATGTAAGACCAGAAACTATAAAACTCCTAGGGGAAAACATAGGCAAAACACTATCCGACATAAATCACAGCAGGATCCTTTACGACCCACCTCCCAGAGTATTGGAAATAAAAGGTAAAATAAACAAATAGGATCTTAAATGCTTTTGCAGAATGAAGGAAACTATAAGCAAAGTGAAAAGACAGCCTTTAGAATGGGAGAAAATAATAGCAAACGAAGCAACTGACAAAGAATTAATCTTAAAAGTATACAAGCAACTCCTGCATCTCAATTCCAGAAAAATACACAACCCAATCAAAAAATGGGCCAAAGAACTAAACAGACAGTTCTCCAAAGAAGACATACAGATGGCTAACAAACACATGAAAAGGTGCTCAACATCACCCATTATCAGAGAAATGCAAATCAAAACCACAATGAGGTACCATCTCATGCTGGTCAGAATGGCTGCTCTCCAAAAATCTACAAACAATAAATGTTGGAGAGGGTGTGGAGAAAAGAGAACCCTCTTACACTGTTGGTGGGAATGCAAACTAGTACAGCCACTATGGAGAACAGTGTGGAGATTCCTTAAAAAACTGGAAATAAAACTGCCATGTGACCCAGCAATCCCACTGCTGGGCATACACACCGAGGAAACCAGGATTGAAAGGACAAGTGTACCCCAATGTTCATCACAGCACTGTTTATAATAGAGAGGATATGGAAGCAACCTAGATATCCATCAGCAGATAAGTGGGTAAGAAAGCAGTGGTACATATACACAATGGAATGTTACTCAGCCATTAAAAAGAATGCATTTGAAGCTGTCCTAATGAGGTGGATGAAACTGGAGTTTATTATACAGAGTGAAGTAAGCCAGAAAGAAAAACACCAATTCAGTATACTAACGCATATATATGGAATTTAGAAAGATGATAACGATAACCCTGTATGCGAGACAGCAAAAGAGACACAGATGTATAGAACAGTCTTTTGGATTCTGGGAGAAGGTGAGGGTGGGATGATCTGAGAGAATAGCATTGAAACATGTATGGCATCATATGTGAAACAGATCTCCAGTCCAGGTTCGATGCATGAGACAGGGTGCTCAGGGCGGTGCACTGGGATGACCCAGTGGGATGGGATGGGGGGAAGGTGGGAGGGGGTTTCAGGAAGGGGAACACATGTAAACCCATGGCTGATTCATGTCAATGTATGGCAAAAAACACTACAATATTGTAAAGTAATTAGCCTGCAATTAAAATAAATAAATTTAAAAAAGAATTATCTATGAAGATACGCTTCTAACAATACAAAAACACATATGTACCAGATATTTTTTTACTGCAGCATTATTATTTTAAAATGTGTAAAAAGACCCCGATGCCCATACCTAGAAGAATGTTTGAGTAAGCTATGCTGTATCCACACAAAAGTTCTAATGCTGCTGTAATAAAAGAATAAGGATTCCTATGAATTGAAATAGAGTGATTTCAGGATAAGTGATAAAAAGCTAATTATAAGAGTTTCTAATTAAAAGAGTTAATAGCATGTTACCTTTCATGAAAGAAAGTATAAGATATAAGAAAATTTACACATATCTGCTCATTTGCTCAAAAATACAGAAATGATAAACTGGAAGTGGATGAGCTTACTTACCTACAGGGGGTGGGCAGGAACAGGGTGAAAAGAAGGGAGGTGAGAACACTATATATTAAGATTAAGGGAAGAAGGGAGATTAGAATGAGCCCTGTGCTGTTAGGCTGGATTTAGAGAAATTAACATGAACTCATGGTGTTTAAAACAGATGGAGAGATGCAAAACTTAGTGGGCAAAAGCATAATGATAAGTAGAATATTTGACTAGTCTTAAAGTCTCTCCCCACAAGATTCTTATTAGCTACAAAGGGAAAAATAGTAACTTTAGGATGGAAAAACCTGGCAGACACAAAGTTAATATTACCAATAACGAGATACATAGATATCATGAACACCTAGATATGATGTCCTGAGAAGGGCACACATACTTCTGTGGTATTCTGACCAAAAAAAAGCATAAACTTAATAGAATCATAAGATAACATCAGACAAACTCAAATTGAAGGACAAAATAACTGATGAGCACTTTTCGAAAGTGTCAAAGGCATGAGAGCAAAGAAAGACTGGGGAACTCCTCCCAGATTAGAGTGGGACCATGAATTAGATCTCCAAACAGAAAAAGGAGAGTAGTAGGACAACTGATGAAATTTGAATAAGGTCTGTAAATTAGTTAATAATATTTTATTAGTGCCAATTTCCTGGCTTTGAAGTTTTACTATGATTATATAAGATCTTAACATTTGGTGAAACTGAATGAAGTGAACTCTATGTACTATTTTTGTAAGTTTTTAGAAGTCTAAAATTATTTCAAAATAAAATTTTTTGTTTAAGATTCTGTCTGAACCAGCACCCAAATCATTAAGGGTTCCTCAGGTTATTGTTCATGTGGAAGGTCAAAAATTGGACTGCAGCTTGGAAGATCTAAGGACCCCAAGACCTTTGCCTTTAGGATCTCAAACCAAGGGTGGTAAAAGAGGTAACTAATTACAAAGTGAGGGCCAGAGACCCTTCTAGTTTCTGGATGAGACTGAAAAGGAAGATTATAATTAATGAATCCTCTTTTAATGACTTTGGATAAATTACATAAAATACCCAAACCAATCTTAGTAAATAATAGAAAAAAATATGGGGGGCTTCCAAGAAAACACAATAGGAACTGAAATTTAAGCAATCCAATATTCCAGTTAGACAAGATTCTGACTTTCCTTTCTCAGAGGTGAGACTGTGCTGTGGCAAAAATTTGGGCAGAACAAAGGGAGTCAAAAATAAAAATTAAGAAAAAGGAAATTCTATGCAAGCACCCTAAGAGGAAGAGAAGTTTCTTTCCTACTTAGCCCATTCTCCTCCCAGGAAGGCAAAGAACAAATGAGAAAAGAAATGAGATTTTGGAGCTATTCATTGGTCTCTAAGCTACTGATCCTTTACTGACCATTCACTTCTTGTTATAGAAAACCCCCTTTCTCTTTAATTTTACAATCTGACACCTTAAGGTCAGGATCCTTCACTTACCATCTAAAGATCTCCACAACATGGTCCTAACATTTCTCTCCAGTCACTTGTTTATTTCTGAGGCACAAAGTTTAGTGGTGAAATGATGGATGTTAACTAAAATTATTCTGGTAATCATTTTGCAATATATACATAGATCAAATCACCATGTTGTACACCTTAACTTAATGCAATGCTATATACCAATTATATCTCAATAAAACTTGAAAACTGAAGGAAGCAGAAAAAGAACTTAGGCTTGGGAGCCCAACAGACCTGGTCTGAATTTCTGTTCTGCTATCTCTTAGCTAGTGACCAAGTTACTTAACTGCTGTGAGCCTAAGTCTCTGGATTTGTACAGTCGGGGTGATACTGCCTATAACCAAGGTGACTACTGTGAGTGGCAACTGTTGTTGTTGTTCAGTTGCTAAGTCATGTCCAACTCTTTGTGACCCCATGGACTCTAGCATGCCAGGCTTCCTTCTCTTCACTATCTCCCAGAGTTTGCTCAAATTCATGTCCATTGAGTCGGTGATGCCATCCAACCATCTCATTCTCTGCTGCCCACTTCACCTCCTGCCCTCAATCTTTCCCAGCATCAGGATCTTTTCCAATGAGCCAGCTCTTTGTACCAGGTGGCCAAAGTATTGGAGCTTCAGCTTTAGCATCAGTCCTTCCAGTGAGTATTCAGGGTTGATTTCCTTTAGGATTGACTGGTTTGATCTCCTTGTAGTCCAAGGGCAATTAAACATGACTCAATATATGGAGACTACTACTAGCCATAAATGGATCCTATAATTCTCACCTTGTTACTTTACCTAAGCTGTTCTTGCCTCCTGGAACACTTCCTGTAGCAATCCTATCTGCTGTTTAAGGCCAGCCTCCAAGGCCACCTTTTCAGGAAGTCTTTCCTTTTGTTCCACCAGGACATATTCTACCCTGTTTTGAATGTCTAGTTCATTTGCACTCCCACCCTAGCACTGCCTTCACTTGATAAGTGTATCCAGGCACTGCCCAAGCCTGAGGCTGAACTGAGAAGGTGCCCCATGACTGCTTACTGAATTATAGACAGAATGCCTGAAGAACTATGGACGGAAGTTTGTGACATTGTACAGGAGGCAGTGATCAAGATCATCCCCAAGAAAAAGAAATCCAAAAAGGTAAAATGGTTGTCCGAGGAGGCCTTACAAATAGCTATCAAAAGAAGAGATACAAAAGGCAAAGGAGAAAAGGAAAGCTATACCTATCTGAATGAAGCCTTCCAAAGAATAGCAAGGAGAGATAAGAAAGTCTTCCTCAGTGATCAATGCAAAGAAAGAGAGGAAAACAACAGAATGGGAAAGACTAGAGATCTCTTCAAGAAAATTAGAGATAGCAAGGGAACATTTCATGCAAAGATGGGCTCAATAAAGGACAGACATGATATGGACCTAATAGAAGCAGAAGATATTAAGAAGAGGTGGCAAGAATACACAAAACTGTACAAAAAAGATCTTCACGACCCAAATAATCATGATGGTGTGATCAATCATCTAGAGCCAGACATCCTGGAATGTGAAGTCAAGTGGGCCTTAGGAAGCATTACTATGAATAAAGCTAGTCGAGGTGATGGAAATTCAGTTGAGCTATTTCAAATCCTTAAAGATGATGCTGTGAAAGTGCTACACTCAAGATGCCAGCAAATTTGGAAAACTCAGCAGTGGCCACAAGACTGGAAAGGGCAGTTTTCATTCGAATCCCAAAGAAAGGCAATGCCAAAGAATGCTCAAACTACCGCACAATTGCACTCATCTCACACACTAGCAAAGTAATGTTCAAAATTCTCCAAGCCAGGCTGCAACAGTACTTGAACCGTGAACTTCCAAGATGTTCAAGCTGCATTTAGAAAAGGCAGAAGAACCAGAGATCAAATTGCCAACATCCGTTGGATCATCAAAAAAGCAAGAACATGTTCCAGAAAAACATGTACTTCTGCTTTATTGACTATGCCAAAGCCTTTGACTGTGTGAATCACCACAAACTGTGGAAAATTCTTCAAGAGATGGGAATACCAGACAACCTCACCTGCCTCCTGAGAAATCTGTATGCAGGTCAGGAAGCAACAGTTAGAACTGGACATGGAACAACATGGGGATTTCCCTATTTCCAAATCGGAAAAGGAGTACATCAAGGCTGTATATTGTCACCCTGCTTATTTAACTTGTATGCAGAGTACATCATGAGAAATGCTGTTCTGGATGAAGCACAAGCTGGAATCACAATTGCAGGGAGAAATATCAATAACTTCAGATATGCAGATGACACCACCCTTATGGCAGAAAGCGAAGAACTAAAGAGCCTTTTGATGAAAGTGAAAGAGGAGAGTGAAAAAGTTGGCTTAAAACTCATCATTCAGAAAACGAAGATCATGGCATCCGGTCCCATCACTTCATGGCAAGTAGGTGGGGGAACAGTGGAAACAGTGACAGATTTTCTTTTCTTGGGCTCCAAAATCACTGCAAATGGTGACTGCAGCCATTAAATTAAAAGATGCTCCTTGGAAGAAAAGTTATGACCAACCTAGACAGCATATTTAAAGCAGAGCCATTATTTTGCCAACAAAAGTCCATCTAGTCAAAGCTACATTTTTCCCCCTAGTCATGTATATAAGTGAGAGTTGAACTATAAAGAAAGCTGAGCGCTGAAGAATTGATGCTTTTGAACTGTGGTGTTGGAGAAGACTCTTGAGAGTCCCTTGGACTACAAGGAGATCCAACCAGTCCATCCTAAAGGAAATCAGTCTTGAATATTCATTAGAAGGACTGATGCTGAAGCAGAAACTCCAATACTTTGGCCACCTGATGCAAAGAACTGACTCCTTGGAAAAGACCCTGATGTTGGAAAAGATTGAAGGTGTGAGGAGAAGGGGACGACAGAGGATGAGATGGTTGGATGGCATCACTGACTCTATGAACATGAGTTTGAGTAAATTCTGGGAGTGGGTGATGGACAGGGAAGCCTGGCATGCTGCAGTCCATGGGGTCGCAAAGAGTCAGACACAACTGAGCAACTGAACTGAACTGAGCTGAACTGAATGCCCAAACTACTTTCTAGAATTTTTAGTAAGAATTCCAAATACCTGAGCTATAACTCAGTTAATTCCAGGAGTCAAGATTCTGCTAACAACTGCAACTTAACATTACCAAGAACTAAACTGAGGGTAAGAAAGCACAGAGCAGAGGATGGTGGAGGAACTATGCTGACATTTGCTGTTAAAGACAAAGTTAACCTCCAAGATGTGCATGTGTCATATATGTATTTTGGGGGCCTGCTACTGTCATGTTCTGTCTGTCCAGATCCCTTTCTGTTATTTTTTGATACATTTTCTGATACATAGCTGATATTTCTAAATAATTCTTCTTTATAACTTTATTCTTGCTTCATGTTACCAATATGCTCCCTTATCTCTTCAATGAGTCTCTAGTTTGTTTTTAATTATTGTTTTGAGTAGTTTATTAAGTTTGCTTTGTCTGGTAAGTTCTGTTAAGTTTACTGTCTTTCTTTTGGAATAGTTGCACTCCTCAAAAGTTATGCTAGTTAGGACTATCAATGCTCAGCAACTCCTAAGATTACCACAGCAATTTTTTTGATTGAGCAGATCACCTTGGTTATAACTTTCAATCAGATTTCTCAGATTAATGTTAGCGACTCCACTCTCATTCTATTATGTTTCAGTTATGCATTCATCTTTCCAGAGGTTTATTCATATCCATCCAAAGAGACAAACTTGCAACTAAGACAAGATATCACCAAATGGTAGTGACTGCCATGTTTGCATAGCTTGAAGTTTAAATATCACTTTTGTGTGTGGTTGCTTAAAACAGACAACAGAACTATGTATTGCCAGATATTGTTCTTTAAACTTGAAAATAACAGTGTTTTAAGAACTTTTAAACAGAACAACACCAGAATATTTAAGGATGGCACATAGAGAAAACAGATTTGATAAAATAAATTCCAAACAAAGTATATCTTGGTATTTTGCTTTTCATTGCAATTTTCTGTATCATGCTTAATATGTTAAGGTTTCTGAAAAAATTCCTCAGAGGCAGTTTGATTCATCCAAGGGGCTCTGCTCTTCATCTATGATAACCATTGACAGTCACGAGGGATAATATAGGGATAGAAGTTCGGACTCTCTTTGGGCATGGCTACACTAAGTAAAAAAGGTGGGGGTGAAAACAGCACTTTCCTGAGGAATGGTAGTCCTAAGCTCCAACCACAAGTCTGTCACATAAGAGCTGTGTGATCTGGGACACTTCATCTAACTCTCTAGGCTTCAGTTCCTTCATTTGTAAAATTAGGGTTGAACTACATCATCTCTAAGGTTTCTTTAAGCTGTACAAGTCTATCATTTAGTTTCACACAAATACACCATTCCAAAGGAACATCATATTTTATGTAGAAGATGCTTTAGAAACAACAAGCAAAAAAGTAAATAAATTTACTTTTTAAAAAAGACAACCAAAAGACAGGTCTTTTATTTCAAACTATTGATTGAACACTCCCCACCCCCGTTGTGCCCTTAAATCTTTGTTTGGAAATGTTTGAATCACATAAATATGAGAATCAGAATTACTCTAATAATCAGTTGTGAAGGTATAAGGTATTTTTAAAAATTTTCTACTTTTTATACAATTTTTAAAGGTTCCTTTCCACTTATCGGAGAAGGCAATGGCACCCCACTCCAGTACTCTTGCCTGGAAAATCCCATGGACGGAGGAGCCTGTTAGGCTGCAATCCATGGGGTCGCTAAGAGTTGGACACGACTGAGCGACTTCACTTTCCCTTTCCACTTTCATGCATTGGAGAAGGAAATGGCAACCCACTCCAGTGTTCTTGCCTGGAGAATCCCAGGGATGGGGGAGCCTGGTGGGCTGCTGTCTATGGGGTCGCACAGAGTTGGACATGACTGAAGTGACTTAGCATAGCATTCCACTTATAGTTAATACAAAATATTGGCTATATTCCCTGTGTTGAACAATACATCCTTGTAGCCTATCTTAACCCAATAGTTTGTACCTGTTAATCCCCTATCCCTTTGTTGCCCCTCCCCTCCCCTCACTGGTAACCAATAGTTTGTTCCCTATATCTGTGAGTCTGCTTCTTTTTTGTTATATTCACTATTTTGTTGTATTTTTAGATTTCACATATGATTGATATCATACAGTATTTGTCTTTGTCTGACATTTCACTTAGCATAATACCCTCCAAGCCCATTGATACTGCTGCAGATAGCATTACTGTGTTCTTTTTATGACAGAGTAATACTCCATTGTATATATGTACCACATCTTCATTATCTATTTATTTGTTGATTGACACTTAGGTAGCTTCCACACCTTGGCAAGTGTATATAATGCTGCTATAGGCAAATGGCCAACAGGCATGGTCAACATCGCGAATCATCAGAGAAATGTAAATCAGAACCATGATGTGATATCACCTCACACCTATTAGAATGGCAAGCATCAAAAAGAACACAAATAACAAATGCTAGAGGGGGTGTGGAGAAAAGGAAACCCTCCTACACTGTTGTCAGGAATGTAAATTGGTGCAGCCACCATGGAAAACAGTATGGACCTTTTTCAAAAAATTAAAAATAGAGTTACCACATGACCCAGAAATTCCACTCCTGGGTATATATCCAAAAAAATCCCCACCAATCTGAAAAGATATGGGCACCCAAATGAATTTGCTTTTATGTGTAAACCATGCATTCCCCCATAGAATAATCGAGAAAAGAAGAAAGTCTATATGCAAAGGATCCAATTTGCAACTCACTCTGCAATAAAGCTCAGTTTCTAACCATTTGAATTTTCCCTCATAGTTCAGTTGGTAAATAATCCACCTGCAATGCAGGAGACCCTGGTTTGATTCCTTGGTTGGGAAGATCCCCTGGAGAAGGGATAGGCTACCCATTCCAGCATTCTTGGGCTTCCCTTGTGGTTCAGCTGGTGAAGAATCCGCCTTCAATGTGGGAGGCCTGGGTTCAGTCCCTAGATTGGGAAGATCCTCTGGAGAATGGAAGGCAACCCACTCCAATTTTCTGGCCTGGATAATTCCATGGACTGTATAGTCTAACCATTTCCTTTGTCACTCTTACTCCTAACCATAGGCTGCTTCAGGGCATCTTCACAGCTTTCACCAATCTGTCCTCATTTATTTGTAGCTGCTAAATCTATAGACTTCATGTTAAATACTAGTTTAATAGGTCTTTCCTAAGACTTCCAATAGCTGAACTAGCTCTTGTGCTCCCAGCTTGATCTCTCTTGTCTTCCCAGTAATCAGCCTTTGCATAGTTCCCACATCTCAGCCCCTTTCTCCACGTCCCATTATTTTTGTTTCCTTCTTGAATCAGAGTTTGTGAGCTGCTTTTTATGCTAGAGGCATATGATGTCATTGTGTCTACCCCCAGCTGTTCTTAATTTTCTCTCAGATCAGGTCTCTTGAAGGACTCTCAGCAGGCACAAAGACACAAGCCCTCCCTTCTAGGGTGCAGATGAAAAGTTGGGATGGAGGAGGGGAAAGGGCAGTTCAGCAACCCATAATGCTAATCCTAGTGAAATAAAGGGCAGGGCCCTTTTAATAAACAGAACACTCCAGGAGAGGGTGGAACCAAATGAATAAGCCCCAGACTCTGAAGAGACAAGTGTGCTCCTGGAAGCTGTCAAAGCAACAGGAGTTTGATGTCCAAGATGTTGACCATCTCTATCTGAGGCAGTTCTCTTAGACCTGAGAATCGTGCTCTGAGGCCACCCTTGTTTCTCGTAATGCCATCTTGAATCACCTGGCTCTAACCATCCACAACGCCTGCCTCCTGCCTCCAACCAAGGACTGGCCTTTTCTGTTTAGAAAGAGACTTGAAATGGATTATGGGGAACTCTAGACAAATTTAGCTCTCTCCTCCACAGGCTGTTTTGTGGTATTGTAGAAAATGCCCTGTTACACCAAATTTCATGATTTATAATTCTTATTGAATTCATGTTCTAACAACCATAAGTGCTGCTTGAAAAATGATGATATAATGATGCTCTACACAAAGGAATGAATCTCTGAGGTGGAAATTCATACCATACAATGGGACCTGGCTAGAGCAGATAGAATACTATCCATACTAGTAACTTTGAAATGAGTTTCCCACTGGAATAGTGGTAGAAATATTTTCCCCTCATTCTGTCTAGGCCAGAGTCAGTTAAGAACAAATCCTTCCAGAGCCAGGGTAACTATGATGGAGGAGAGTGGAAACTCACAAGGTAGGACCAAATGGATGAGATAGCAGTGGTTCTCACTCCTGGCTACATGTTAAAATCTCCAGGCATGGGAGGTGGGGTTAGTTTTTATCTTGAAATAATTTTGAAATTACAGAAAATTTGTAAAAACAGCACAGACAGTTGCTACCCAAACTTCATTCAGCACTTCTCATGTCAAAATTTTACATAACCATAGTGCATTTATCAAAACTAAGAAGTGGGGGCTTCCCTGATGGTCCAGCGGCTAAGACTCTACACTCCAATGCCAGGGGCCCAAGTTCAACCCCTGGTTGGGAACTAGATCCCACATGCCACAGCTAAAGATCCTGCCTGCTGCCACTAAGACTCAGTGAAGTCAAATAAAGATTTAAAAAACTAAGAAATCACCTTAGGTACAATACTATTAACTGAACTGTGGATTTTATTTGGATTTAACTAGCAGTACTCCTGCCTGGAAAATCCCATGGATGGAGGAGCCTGGTAGGCTGCAGTCCATGGGGTCGCTGGGAGTCAGACACGACTGAGCAACTTCCCTTTCACTTTTCACTTTCATGTATTGGAGAAGGAAATGGCAACCCACTCCAGTGTTCTTGCCTGGAGAATCCCAGGGACGGGGGAGCCTGGTGGGCTGTCGTCTATGGGGTCACACACAGTCGGACATGACTGAAGTGACTTAGCAGCAGCAGCAGTTTTTCCACTAATGTCCAATTTCAGTTCCAGGATCAAACTCATGATATCATGTTACATTAAGTTGTCATCTCTTTAGTTTCCTCCAATCTATGACAGTTTATCAGTACTTTCACGTCTTTCATGATCTTGACACTTTGAAGAGCACTAAACAGTTATTTTGTATAATGTGCCTCACAAATTTTCCCACTAATGTCCTTTTCTGTTCCAGGATTGAATCTAAAATACTATGCTGCATTTAGTCATACTATCTTCCTAGTTGCCTCCAATTTATGGCAATTTCTCAGAGATTTTTTTTCATGACCTTGACAATTGAAATTAAAGCTTGTCATGTACTTTGTAGAATGTCCCCCAATTCGGGTTTGTCTGATGTTTTCTCACAATTAAATTGGGATTATGTATCTTGGGGAAGTAGAGCTCAGAGGTGAACTGACTTTCTCATCACATAGTAAGATCACGGCATCTTGTCCCATCACTTCATGGGAAATAGATGGGGAAACAGTGGAAACAGTGTCAGACTTTATTTTTGGGGGCTCCAAAACCACTGCAGATGGTGACTGCAGCCATGAAATTAAAAGACGCTTACTCCTTGGAAGGAAAGTTATGACCAACCTAGACAGCATATTGAAAAGCAGCGACATTGCTTTGCCAACAAAGGTCCATCTAGTCAAGGCTATGGTTTTTCCAGTGGTCATGTATGGATGTGAGAGTTGGACTGTGAAGAAAGCTGAGCACCGAAGAATTGATGCTTTTGAACTGTAGTGTTGGAGAAGACTGTTAAGAGTCCCTTGGACTGCAAGGAGATCCAACCAGTCCATTCTGAAGGAGATCAGCAGGACATAGCATAGTTTGTTTAACCAGTCGCATATTGAGAGACATTTGGGTTGTTACCACTTTTTTCATTACTGCAAATAGCTCTGCTATAAACTTCATGTTCAGGTTTTTGTATAGATGCAAGTTTTCATTTCTCTGGCATACATGTCCAGGAGTGCAATTGCTGAGTGGTATGATAAGCTATGCTTAGTCTTGTAATAAACCACTAAACTATTTTCCAGGATGGCTGTATTATTTTTACTTTCCCACTAGCAATGTATGAGAGATCTAGTTTCTTCATATCTTCACCAGCATTTGGTATTATCACTATGTTCATTCTAGCTGTTTGAATAGAGGTATTGTTGTTGTTCAGTTTCTCAGTCGTGTCTGACTCTTTGTGACCCCATGGACTGCAGCAGGCCAGGCTTCCCTGTCCTTCACTATCTCCCAGAGTTTGCTCAAATTCATGTCCATTGAGTAGGCAAAATAGTGATATCAAATCATGGTATTAATTTGCATTTCTTTATGGCTAGGGCTGTTAAACATCTTCTCATATGCCTGTCATCTACATATCCTTTTCAGTGAAATATCCATTGCTGTTTTCTGCTTATTTTCTAAATGGATTATTTTTTATTCTGTTTAGTTTTGAGAGTTCTTTATTCTCTGTTGGATATGTGGCTTACAAATATCTCATCCCAGTCTACAGCTTGTATTTTCTTCCTCTTTAACAGGGTTTTTCACGAGGCAAAAGTGTTTAACTTTGGTGAGTTCCAAGTTATGCATTTTTTTCTTTATATGGATCATGCTTTCAGTGTCAAGTCTAAGAACTCTTTGCCTGGCCCTAGATCCAAAATATTTTCTCCTATGTCTGTTTTCTGAAAGATTTGTAGTTTACATTTTGCAAACTTACATGGTCCATTTTTGGATAGTGTCTGCATAAGGTGTGAGGTTTCAGTTCTTTTTTTTCCCTGTGGATGTTCAGTTACTCCCATACCATTTGTTTAAAAGGATATCCTTCCTCCACTGACTTGTTTTTGCAACTTAGCCAAAAATCAGTTAAACATATTTAAATGTGTGGGTTTATTTCTGGGTTATCTATTCTGTTCCATTGATCTGTGTGTTTATCCTCTGCCAAACCCCACTGTCTTGATTAATGTAACCATATAATGTCTTCAGAGAGCCCCTTGGACTACAAGGAAATCCAACCAGTCCATCCTAAAGGAAATCAGTCTTGAATATTCATTGGAAGGACTGATGCTGAAGTTGAAACTCCAATACTTTGGCCACCTGATGTGAAGAACTGACTCATTGGAAAAGACCCTGATGCTGGGAAAGATTGAAGGCAGGAGGAGAAGGGGACAACAGAAGATGAGATGGTTGGATGGCATCATCGACTCGATGGACATGAGTTTGAGCAAGCTCCAGAAGTTGGTGATGGACAGGGAAGTCTGGCGTGCTGCAGTCCATGGGGTCACAAAGAGTTGGATACCACCGAGCAACTGAACTGAAGTCATAATGTCTTGAAACCAGGTAGACTGATTCCTTCCTTTTCCTTCTTTTTCAAACTTGTTTAGCTATTCCACAAATTGTGCCTTTTCATATACATTTTGAAATAGTTTTCTGATTTTAGCTCTGACAGGAACTTGAAAGTGATCGTGATCACTCCCATCCTTTCAAGAAAACTGGACAGGCCAGTTTCATCCAAAAAATCAATGACTTTTCTTGGACCTATCAAAGAACTGAGGTTGTAGCACAAACCACCACCCCAAAGTCTGAAACTTTAGGAACGTCCAGAGAGATACAGATGTAAATTTACTTACCTGGAGAAGACTCTGGAATCAAACTGGTAGGAACACCAAAAGTGATACTTTTGACAAATTGCTAGAGGATGAGTGTGGACTACTGGAAGAGTGGAAACTTCTGAGGACTGAAGGCACCGGGCTACACCCACCCCAATTTCAAGAAATTCACCAAATCCTCACAACAAAGATCTGAGTAAGATCCTGTTGTGAATCTGGAAGGGGGAGGAAAAGAAGAATCATTGTGAGATATGCCTAGAGTCTTCTCCACAACTCTACAAGGAAAAAGAGTTTGCTGGAATCTTATCCCAACTGGGGAAGGGCGTTTTTCTCACTCCAGCGTCCCTCTCACCAACTTTAGAAAACCAAATACAAAGACAGCATCTTTAAGGAAAACAGAGTTGGGGGAATACCTTACATAGGTGCAAGCATAAGAGTTATATCAGACTTCTTGTCAGAAACCATGCAGACAAGAAGAGAGTGAAGTGAAAGATTTGAAGTGTTGAAAGAATGATTGATTATCCATTTTAAATATAGCACTGTGGACACATCCATCCCGAACTCCCTAACTATCCCTTCCCCTCATCCTTTCTCTGCCAGCAACCATAAGCTCATTTTTCAAAGTCTCTAAGTCTGTTTCTCTTTTCTAAGTAAGTTCATTTGTATCATTTCATTTTAGATTCCACACATAAGGGATGTCATAGGATATCTCAGGAGAAGAGATCTTCCTAAGTTTGTTTCAGATTAAGAGATGAAAGAGAATGAGGAAAGTAAAAACAGAGAGGTCCAAGAAAGAAAATATATCTAAAATGCCATTTCTTCTGTCTTAGCAAGTTCAGTTCAACAGGTTCTCATGCCTTCCCTCTTGCCTCCTTTCTATTTTCTTTCTTTAAATCACAAAGTATATAGCTTCATTACTTTCATTAGATACAATCATTAATGTTAATCATAGGATCAAAAACCCAAGTGCCTATTGGGAAATACAACTTGACCAGGTTTTTTGTTCTGCACTCTCATAATATGAACACTAATGTGGTGATGGATAATTAGTCTATCCAAGATCATCAACCCCCATTGCACCTTTTAAACACCTATCAGAACTAGTGTTGATGAATGGAAGTATTGTCTTCAATTTTAAATAGACATTATGGCATAAATAATCTAACACTAGACATCATTCTAGTAAGCAGAGGCCAAGCCAAATGGGCTACACAAGTATAAAAGCGAGCCCTGTATTAGGGAGAGTTTGAATCACATCTCATTTGTGTGAAGGTTTTCCATTTGACAGAAATAGATTTAACACAGTCCATTCAAAATGGTCTCATTGCAATTCACTGGGGGCTTTAAGAAAGGGGAAAAACTTTTTTTTTTTTTTTTACCTTTACAATATTGTATTGGTTTTGCCATATATCAACATGAATCCGCCACAGGTATACATGTGTTCCCCATCCTGAACCCTCCTCCCTCCTCCCTCCCCGTACCATCCCTCTGGGTCGTCCCAGTGCACCAGCCCCAAGCATCCAGTACCGTGCATCGAACCTGGACTGGCGACTCGTTTCATATATGATATTATACATGTTTCAATGCCATTCTCCCAAATCTTCCCACCCTCTCCTCTCCCACAGAGTCCAAAAGACTGTTCTATACATGTGTGTCTCTTTTGCTGTCTCGTATACAGGGTTATTGTTACCATCTTTCTAAATTCCATATATATGCGTTAGTATACTGTATTGGTGTTTTTCTTTCTGGCTTACTTCACTCTGAATAATAGGCTCCAGTTTCATCCACCTCATTAGAACTGATTCAAATGTATTCTTTTTAATGGCTGAGTAATACTCCATTGTGTATATGTACCAAAGCTTTCTTATCCATTCATCTGCTGATGGACATCTAGGTTGCTTCCATGTCCTGGCTATTATAAACAGTGCTGCGATGAACATTGGGGTACACATGTCTCTTTCCCTTCTGGTTTCCTCAGTGTGTATGCCCAGTAGTGGGATTGCTGGGTCATAAGGCAGTTCTATTTCCAGTTTTTTAAGGAATCTCCACACTGTTCTCCATAGTGGCTGTACCAGTTTGCATTCCCACCAACAGTGTAAGAGGGTTCCCTTTTCTCCACACCCTCTCTGGCACTTATTGCTTGTAGACTTTTGGATCGCAGCCAGTCTGACTGGCATGAAATGGTACCTCATGGTGGTTTTGATTTGCACTTCTATGATAATGAGTGATGTTGAGCACTTTAAACAGGCACACTTTATTCTAAAATCCCTTTGCTGGATTCCTGTACACATATAAAGGCAACAGTCAATAACAAGAACAAAGGTTTTATCTCATTTCCACAGTACATTTTCCTTAATATGCCTCCAATCAGCAATGCTCTACCTCTGGAATTCCAAGCTCAACTTGCATCTAAGCACTGTCAAATGAAAAGGAGATAATAAAATTACTAGTGTGTTGCAAGGTAAGATTAAATTTACATAATGACACTGGATTTGATTAAATGCCGGATTCCCCCTCCAAAAAATTACCTATAGAGGCATTAAATCTTACAGCCACACACACACACTTCACTGCATTTACATTGCATCCATAGAAGCTCCAGTTTATCTAGCAGAGATTATTGCCATCCTTCCATAGGAACACAGCATGGAGGTAATGCCTGGGAGCTTATTCAGGGGCTCATGCAGCTGATTTGCAGAATAAATATCAGAAAAATGTGAGAGAGGTCGTTGTAGTACTCCTCCAGAGAAAAGACCATACATAGCACAGACTCAGAGGCAGACTCTTCTACTCCACTGAAAATGGAAAGACTTCTTTTTTTTTTTTTTTTTTTTTTTAAGATTTCTCCATTTTTCCAAACTATTTTAAAGTAGGTTTTAGGCATCATGACATTGTTCTCTCAAAACACTTTAGCATAAATTCAAGAATAATGACATTCTCCTGTGTAATCATAATACTATTATCACACCTAAGACAATCAACATGAATATAATAACATCTAAGAAAAAACTATATGAAAATTTTCCCATTGTTTCAAAATATAGTTTATCTTTTCCAGTCTGGGACCCAATCAACATTTACACTTCGGATTGGGTTATTGAATCACCTTTAACTTCTTAAAATGTTATACAAACACTTTCTCCCCAGACCCAAGGCTTTCCTCCCATTCACAAACTCTAAGGAGCTCACCATGGGCTTGTCCTTCCAGGAATACACTGATGAGGACTGAGGCCACCATGTGCCAGATTTGAAACCATTCCTGTCAAATTGGTAAATTATGCATGTTCTCGCCCCTTAAAGATTATCCCACACCAAAATTGCTTAATGGGGTATTTTCTCATTGCTCAGTTGCTGCACGACTCTGAGGATGGCAGTCTTTGAAATAAAAATATTCACACAAACAAGCAAAAAGCCAAAAAACAAACAAACAAAAAAAAAAACTCGAAACAATCATTACAGTTCTAAGAGGCACCAAAGCATAAGACACTATGATACAGATTTCAGAATATCTGCCATACCTGTGGATTACACACCAAAGTGCTCTTAAACATCATTTGCCCATAGACCAAGCCATTGGAAAGGGACTGGTACTGGCTCAGAAAAGAATGTGCCTTACCACTTTTCAGTGGAACATTAAGAAAAGGGACTATAGCATCAGCATATTCAGCATGTTTGCTGGGTCCAAACTCCTTCAGTCAGAGAAAATTGATTACTTCTCTACCATGACTGATGTGAACTAGTTGTTTCTCATATTTTTAGCTTCAGTTAATTGAGTCTTGGCTAGGGAAGTATAGACATCTAAAGTCTACCAAAACTCTTGGTGTTGCTAACTGTTCTACACATCCATCCCTCTCAAGGGATCCTACTGTTTGCTACCACGTGTGCATCAATCCCTTGTTAGTCATTTACCAAGATTTACAGATAGGCTTCCTCCATGGCTCAACAGTAAATAATCTGTCTGCAATGCAGAAGACACAGGATCCGTGGGTTCGATCCCTGTGTCAGTAAGAGCCCCTGGAGGAGGAAGTGGCAAGCACTCCAGTATTCTTGCCTGGAGAATCCCATGGACAGAGGAGTCTGGTGGGCTTCCAGTCCATGGTGTTACAAAGAGTCGGGCATGACTGAGCAACTAAGCATCGTGGTCTACCTACAGCTTACCTACAGTGTACCTGCACTACATTCAGTGAAGGTAAGATTCAGGTTTCAGGTCAATGCATTATTTTTAAGTTGTAAATAGTTAACCACAATTGTGGCAAGCAGGTTGCCTCAGCAACCTGAAATAGTAATTTAACATATGTCTGACCGACAGTACTTACAAAATAACCTTTTAAAAAGTGCCATTATTGGGCTATTTTTCAAGAGTACAACAATTTGAATATTAAAAGACCAAATTTCCAATTTTCAGCACAAAGTATGGTCTATAAACTAGTGGACAAACATTTTCTAGGCGTCTGTTATGGCCCCTAAAAATAGGCGTGAGCACAGTAAATAAATAGTTTTAAAGGACACCGGATGTCTTTTAGTATTTCAAAAAATCATATTTGTTAGTTTTATAATAATCACTTGGAAGGCTAAAACTAAAATTTGTTTTCCTGCAAAATGTTTTTTCTTTGTCACACCGGTTTATTATGAAAGAGTTGCTATGAGTCATGAAACTGCCTTGTTACATTTTTCTTAAAAAATAATCCCCAGGGAACTAGGGAATTAAATTCATAAATTTAATTTCAATATCTGGTAAGCTGTAAGGACAATTATTAAGGCAGTCATTTATGAGTATCTAGGGGAAATTCAAGTGATAAACAGTAGTCAATATGGATTCTTCAAACACAAATCATACCAAACAAAGCTAATTCCTGTTCATGATAGGATGACAAGCTGAGTAGGGAAAGAAGATGGAACAAAGTTAACATATCTTAGAGAGAGGCATCTGATATAATTTAAGCTGACATTCTTATAGGAATACCAGAGAAAGACAATAAATAGAGCTAGTAAAAGAGAAATTTGATGGAAAAACTAGAACAGGTTTAGGATAAACTTAAAGTGAATGGAGCCAATGACAGAGAAGGATAAATTTTAAACACAGTACCGCCCAGATCATGAGCAACCACTCTTGGGTTATATCAATGTGAATTGTAATCTTAGTCAATATAATCAAAGTATATGTAGCTACATACACTATCGGGGAGAGAAATAAATTAAATGCATTATTGATATAGTGGAGCTGTTTAAATCAATTACATGCGGTGTGTTTTATAAAGTCAAGTACTTCCCATATAGGGAATCTTCATCAAATGAATATGACTGTAACTGGAAGGTATCTGTCTGTACAAAGAGGCCACTGAGAAACACAGAGACTGTGATGATAGGGAAGAGATTCCTCTTTGTTTAGGGGAAGGTAGTAATTCAAAAATTCTTTAGTCTACAGAGCAAGTTCAAGCCCTTAGCCCAGTATCAAGGCTCTTCATAAATCATCAGACTCAGCTCTCCACTTGTATCTCCAGACCAATTACCATTCCCCTAGGTTTTCACACCCCAAAGGGTGTGTGGTTCCTCAGCCTAAGCTATCTTTTTAAAGTACCATTAAAATATCTTCCTGTAACAGCCTCATCAACCCTTTAAGACCAAGTTTATTTGAAACATAATATTTCCAGATTCCCTAATTAAATTTAGTTTTCACTCCTCTAAAACGCCCATAGCACCTTGTTTAAACCTCTGTATATACCTTTATCATTGCCTTCCTTGTATGAGAATTAACAGTGTACCTGTTGATTCCCCTGTTAGACTGTGAACTCCTGGAGGGTGAAAGCCATGACTTAGTCATTCTTTATCTTTTTCACAACAGGCATTTAACAAGTATCTGTTGAATAGAATTGGATTGGAACTGGAATAAACGCATCATCTAGTTATTTATTATTGAGAAAGTCCCACAATTCCAGAACAATTACTAACAGTGTTACACAGGAAGAACTGTGGGGCTTCATAACTCCTTTTCAGCTTGAATTGTAAGTGGGAAGTTCTTCCTCCCATCCAAAATCCCTCCCATGGTTTAACTCTTAAGACTATGTTATTCCAACATGAGGGAATTCAGCATCACCCTCTTGCACATAGCCTGGCATGCACATCTTTAGAAAGTGTCTGCTGTGGCCTGTCCTGAAAGAATCACAGGCTCACAGATAAACTAGGGTTGCTCTGCAATGACTGGCTAGCCAAGAAGTACTTGCTGACTTAAGGGAGACATTACATGTGCTGGATAAAAGCACTGCTTATAGGGTCAGATAAACCTGGGTTCAAATACCAGCTCTTCCACCTACTAGCTGTGTGACCTTGGACCATGTCCTTAACCTTTCTGTGCTTCATCTGTCATTTGGTAATAATTATTGCACATCACTCAAGAGTTTGTTATGAGGATTAGAGGAAATGAGACATATACGTATGATGTACAATAAGTGTATAAATAAGGGTGAGCTAGAATTAGAAATTCTTTGATTGAGTACTCAAGTTGCACATAAGCAAATGAAAACTAGTAAGGATCAGTTCAGTTCAGTTCAGTCGTTCAGTCATGTCTGACTGTTTGCAACCCCATGAACTGCAGCACGCCAGGCCTCCCTGTCCATCACCAACTCCCGGAGTTTACTTAGACTCATGTCCATCGAGTTGGTGATGCCATCTAGCCATCTCATCTTCTGTCGTCCCCTTCTCCTCCTGCCCCCAATCCCTTCCAGCATCAGGGTCTTTTCCAATGAGTCAGCTCTTCGCATGAGGTGGCCAAAGCATTGGAGTTTCAGCTTTAGCATCAGTCCTTCCAACGAACATCCAGGACTGATCTCCTTTAGGATGGACTGGTTGGATCTCTTTGCAGTCCAAGGGACTCTCAAGAGTCTTCTCCAACACCACAGTTCAAAAGCATCAATTCTTTGGTGCTCAGCTTTCTTCACAGTCCAACTCTCACATCTATACATGACCACTGGAAAAACCATAGCCTTGACTAGATGGACCTTTGTTGGCAAAGTAATGTCTCTGCTTTTCAATATGCTATCTAGGTTGGTCATAACTTTCCTTCCAAGGAGTAAGCGTCTTTTAATTTCATGGCTGCAGTCACCATCTGCAGTGATTTTATAGCCCCCAAAAATAGTCTGACACTGTTTCCACTGTTTCCCCATCTATTTCCCATGAAGTGATGGGACCAAATGTCATGATCTTCGTTTTCTGAATGTTGAGCTTTAAGCCAACTTTTTCACTCTCCTCTTTCACTTTCATCAAGAGGCTTTTTAGATCCTGTTCACTTTCTGCCATAAGGGTAGTGTCATCTGCATATCTGAGGTTCTTGATATTTCTCCCAGCAATCTTGATTCCAGCTTGTGCTTCTTCCAGTCCAGCGTTTCTCATGATGTACTCTGCATAGAAGTTAAATAAGCGGGGTGACAATATACAGCCTTGACATACTCCTTTTCCTATTTGGAACCAGTCTGTTGTTCCATGTCTAGTTCTAACTGTTGCTTCCTGACCTGCATATAGGTTTCTCAGGAGGCAGGTCAGGTGGTCTGGTATTCCCATCTCTTGAAGAATTTTCCACAGTTTATTGTGATCCACACAGTCAAAGGCTTTGGCATAGTCAGTAAAGCAGAAGTACATGTTTTTCTGGAACTCTCTTGCTTTTTCAATGATCCAGCAGATGTTGGCAATTTGATCTCTGGTTCCTCTGCCTTTTCTAAATCCAGCTTGAATATCTGGAAGTTCATGGTTCACGTATTGCTGAAGCCTGGCTTGGAGAATTTTGAGCATTACCTTACTAGTGTGTGAGATGAGTGCAATTGTGCGGTAGTTTGAGCATTCTTTGGCATTGCCTTTCTTTGGGATTGGAATGAAAACTGACCTTTTCAGTCCTGTGGCCACTGCTGAGTTTTCCAAATTTGCTGGCATATTGAGTGCAGCACTTTCACAGCATCATCTTTCAAGGATTTGAAATAGCTCAACTGGAGTTCCATCCACTACCTTTGTTTGTAGTGATGCTTTCTAAGGCCCACTTGACTTCACATTCCAGGATGTCTGGCTCTAGGTGAGTGATCATACCATCGTGATTATCTTTTTTGCTGTACAGTTCTTCTGTGTATTCTTGCCACCTCTTCTTAATATCTTCTGCTTCTTTTAGGTCCATACCATTTCTGTCCTTTATCGAGGCCATCTTTGCATGCAATGCTCCCTTGGTATCTCTAATTTTCTTGAAGAGTTATGTCCAAATAAGCAAGAACTTTATAGTCGATGAGGCCAGACCAGAAAACACTGGCTGAAGCTGAAGAAGAAACTCTCATGAAAAGGAGGAAAGGAACTGTCATCAAGTGTTGGGAAAAGTCCTGGAGACTGGTTTGGCAGTTTCCTAGGCCAGAGTGGATAAATGGTGTGTGGGCAGGGAAACTGATCAAGCTAATTTTGATTTCCCTGAAGCATTTTCAGGCCACTGGAATCCTTTAAGTATCAGAATGCATAACTGGGTAACACCCTCAATACAGAGAAGAGGTAAAAGAAACCTGAGGACAGTGAATGAAAACTGAGTTTATACATTCAAACTGGCCATCTTTAGTGCCCTCTATAGTAAACTCATCAAAACCCCAGGGCTTTCCTAAAGTCATGCTTCAGCCATGCAGCCTTAAAGGGAATCAGCAGGACTGCATGTGCTGACATGGCAGGCACACCAAGATATACATAGAAGTGAATTGACAAAACTGTTTCTAGCTCCAGTCAGTGTTTCCTGAAAAAGCATATATGTTATATATGAACCTATATGTATATAGATGCATAAATGTATGCCTACATACACTTTTATATGCATAGAAAAGTTCTGGAAGGATACACAAGAAATTGTTACTGATGAATATGCTTAAGGAGTGAGACTAGTGGCTTGAGGGGGCTCTTCATTTCACAACCTTTTGTACTGTTTGCATTTTTACCATGAATACGTATAACATTCATAATTTAAGAAATAACAAGACCAGAAAAGAATAACTAAAAACTCAGACAATTGTATGACGCTTTGCATGAAGTAGAACCCAGTAAATGCTTGAATGAATGGATGAAAGTCACTCAATTGTCCCATCAGTTGGTAGATGAGAAGGGAGAAAATGATCTAAAAAGAAAAGAAATAAAAGGGGAGAATATAGAGATCACAGAAGCAGCCTGGGGCAGAGGAGGAAAACTTGAAGGAAAGCTACCAAAGGAAAGAGCTGACAAGTACCTGCCCTACCCTAGGGGCACCTGTTGGCCAAGATTCCAATGTACTTGGCAAATACTGTCCACAGATCTATGCAAGGATGTAAACAGATGGCTCTTTAAGTAGCTGATCAAAGCTAAGCTGTGTTCCAAACAGGGACAGAGCAGATCAGAGGTTAAAGCCCTTCTTGGTAGCCATGAACAATGCTTTGCCATGAGGATGAGTCTCAATAAGGAGCCCAGGGACTCTGTGGAAAATGCATTAAAACATCCCATATTGGTAATAATATTAATATATGCTGTTTGCAGAACACTACATTCCCAAATATGAGGTTTTATTTTTAAATGCCATCCCACAAAGAATAGTACAAATTAAAGGTAGAAAATCCTACTAGGGGCTTACTTTGTGGTCCAGTGGTTAAGAATCCATCTGCCAATGCATGGGTTTGATCCCTGATCTGAGAAGATCCCACATGCCGTGGAGCAACTAAGCCCATATGCACCACAGCTGTTGAGCCTGCACCCTAGAGCCCGGGAGCCATAACTATTGAACCCATGCTCCACAACTACTGAAGCCCATGTGCCCTAGAATCCATGCTCTGCAACAAGAGAAGCCACTGCAATAAGAAGCCTTCGAACCGCTACTAGAGTGTAGCCCCCACTCGCTGAAACTAGAGAAAAGCCCCATGCAGCAACAAAGATCCAGCACAGCCAAAAAATCAATGAATAAAATTTTAAAAAGGAAAAGAAAACCCTATTAGGTCATCTGCTCTCTCCTAAAGGCCTAAAGCATACTATATTCTGCCATATAAATCTTAATGCTTTCAGTGATGTGTAAGGAGGATTTACACTTAACAAATCCCAAATGGAAAACACAAGCACAAAGTAGCAATCCTGAATGCAAAGGAAAGACAGTTATCTTTACTGACTCATCCTGAATTGCAGGCATGTTATTTCATTAATATTTTTTCAAGGAATTACAACTTCATTGTAGATTTAATGGATGGAGCTATCAGTCAAGTTAAAACAAATGAACACATATGCCATTTTCATTGATCAATTCAATTAAGTATACTCATGGGAGACAACTAAATTCCTCAGCAAATATAGGGAGAAACAGGGAGATCTGCTGAACTGTGATCCAAGTGTGCCTTTATTTTAACAAGGGCAAATACTCGGGTCAAGATGGTGAGGCGGTTGGACAGGGCCATGGTTTTCTTGTCATTAGGGAAGCCCCTAGAAAAGTTAATTTGCTCTTTAATGAAACTCATTTACACTCATTGTCTTCAGCTTTGTGATTGATCAGTGAGGGCTCTTATAAATGTGTTTTTCTATTTTATTTTCTTTTACTTTACCACTCAGACTCTTCTCTTTTCCTTCCTTCTTATCCAGCTGGGAAAAACATTTCCTAACGTTGGGACAATGACTGAACAAATGACCCATAGAAAAAGCACAAGGGGAATCTGGGCTTCTCTCTCCTTCTCCTTTCTTCCTTACGTGTGACAATCTGAACGCTCAGCCTGACTGCACCACCAGCTTGCTGTGTGGCCTGGAGAAGGGCTTCTCCTTTCCAGGGCTCATCTGTACCATGGCAAGCTAAACCAAATGAGTGGTAACTGTTGATGGCATTGACTCTGGTAAGTCTGAGTGAGAGGACCCTCAGAAGTCCCCTGACTCCCTTATCAGCCTGAAAGAGCTGGAAGCCCTCTCTAGTCAGATCCCTAACCCCTGGTAGAGGATGCCTGGCCTTCGGTGTTCTCCTCAGGGGAGTAAAACTTCTTGGGTGCAAACGTGAGAGCCTTTCAGTCAAGCTCTGGGTTGACCTGTCAGGGATCTGAGTTGATCACGGTGGTGCTGGCCATCCTCCAAGGCACAGTAGATACTCACTCAGCAGACACAGCAGAGACTCAATACTTTGTGACTCACTGACAAATTTGGTAAAAGAACTCACAATGGCAACTCACTTAAGGCTCTCAACGATCTTGCAACTGCTCTGCTCTAAGCTACTCTGCCATCTTTATGTGTCTGTTTCAGTCAGGATTCTCCAGAGAAAACAAACCGACAGGATAGGTAGATATTGATGTGTATATACACATAAATAAATATACACATGGAAACATATATATACATGTATTTGGCTTTATATGTGTGTATATGTATATTTATGTACATAGGGGGGTGATTTTAAGGAATTGGCTCATGTAATTGCAGGGGCTAGAAACCTGAAATTCATAGTGCAGGTCAACAGGTTAGAAATTCAGGTAAGAACTGATGCTGTGGTCCTGAGCTCAAAATCTGCAGGGCAGGCCAGGCATGTTAGAAACTCAGGAAATGTTTCTATGTTACAGTCTTGAAGCTGAATTTCTTTTTCTTTGGGAAACCTTTCTTTCATCTTAAGGCCTTCAACTAATTGAATGAGGCCCACTCACATTAAGTAAGGCAATTTGCTTTACTCGAAGTCAATCGACTCAAATTTAAATCACATATAAAAAATACTTTCATAGCAACAACCAGATTAGTGTTTGACCAAACAACTGGGCAGCACCAAGTTGACACATAAAGTTAATCATCACAGTGTTGAAATGCAGCCCACCTTTGTTGTTCACCTAGGACACTTACCATTCTCCTCTGAATTGGTTTACCTTGGGCTAGCTGATACCGGCCTTGTACCTTTCCCTGATCCCTAAATCCTGTCAAACCTTATAAGAATAATCCCTCACTTTTGGTCTGCTCTTCTTCTACCCTATCAACTGCTTACAAAATAGCTTCAGTCCAAGCTGCTAGACCAGCAACAGCAAGTGTTAAACAAAAAGAAGGCCGTTGGCCCTGTATTCTAGCTCAGGAAATTCCTCTCTTTCAAACTTCCCTGTGCATCAGCTCTTATGGCTCCTCAAAGCCCTCAGCTCTATATTGCCTCCTTAGTCTCCTCTGGCTCCACGTCAGGCCATTTGCCTTATTTCTGACCTGCTCTTCCCTCAGAACACTGATCTCAAGCTTTGCTGGCCACCAATGCTGGGCAAGAGGTTCCGTGTCTATGGCCCCCACCCATCTAGGAAGGAGGACCAAAAATCTGTAAGATGCATCATTGGTTCTTAAAACACTTTAACATCCACTGTCCACTAACTGATATTCTTGATGCCACCCTGAGAGCTTATGAATGAGCAAAGATATTAATATGATCTCCATGAAGCATCATTTGGTAGATGAGGAAACTGAGGTTCAGAAAGAATAAGTTCTCATAAGTAGCTAGCCAGTATGCATGTGCCTGCTATGGCAGCTGGGATTCTGGGCTATTTCATCAAGCCAGTTGTACCTTTGCAAGGAGTTGAATACTACTAGGCTGACTACTAATAACAATAACAGCCTCACCTTAAATTCACATGCAACTTTGCTTCTCAACAGATCACAAGGACATTTTCCACTTTTTACCTAATTATCTCTTCCTGGCTCAAAAATTCCCAATAGCATCTCTTTTCCCTACCATAGGCTACAGAGATTTCGAAATTCTCCCTCATTGTCCATCTCATAATTTTAACTTCAATTTATCCTACCAAGTCATTGACTGAAAAGTTTTATAAGGCTGTTTTTTAACTGGCACATACTGGTTGAATCTGGACACAATAGTTTCCATCCTGAGGGATGAGCCCATGTAGGAAAACCTGGCCCAAGAAATGCCCACACAGACTTTATAGGTTCTAACTGGACATCAACTGAGGTTGGGATAGACCAGTGTGGGGAGGTCCAAGACCTAGAGACCAGATGGGCCCAGGAAGGCTCTGAGGGTAGGGTCTCCAGTGACAAATGAGAAGTAAAGGCTAATAGTATCAGAAAGGCCCAGAAGTGGGTGAGTAACAGGGTGATATCCCCACAAAGCAAATGGAGACACCTTATGAGGGTCTTGTAATAAGCAGTAGTCAGAGGACCAGTCAACGCAAGTAGCAAGCAGCCTCAGTGAGGGCCAGTAGCAGGCAACCAGGGGCTGTGTGAACAGTAGGGAGGAGGCACAAGCTATAATCTCTGCAGGCGAATATCAAATCCAGAGAGTTCTGGCAGTGGCCAAGCTCAGACCTGAAGACTGAAAAAAGAACAACAGAATTATTTTAGGCAATGGCACCCCACTCCAGTACTCTTGCCTGGAAAATCCCATAGACGGAGGAGCCTGGTAGGCTGCAGTCCATGGGGTCGCTAAGAGTCAGACATGACTGAGCGACTTCACTTTCACTTTTCACTTTCATGCATTGGAGGAGGAAATGGCAACCCACTCCAGTGTTTTTGCCTGGAGAATCCCAGGGACAGTAGGGCCTGGTGGGCTGCCATCTATGGGGTCGCACAGAGTCAGACACGACTGAAATGACTTAGCAGCAGCAGCAGTGCATAGATATGGGAGAAGGCAATGGCACCCCACTCCAGTACTCTTGCCTGGAAAATCCCATGGACAGAGGAGCCTGGTAGGCTGCAGTCCATGGGGTCACTAAGAGTCAGACACGACTGAGCGACTTCACTTTCACTTTCAAAGGAAAAGGACACCAAGTATGAAGCTAAGACAGAGACCTCAGCTCTCTGATAAAAGAAGGGTGGATAACAGACAAGGAATGAGCTCTTGGGTGTGGAGAAGAAGCCAAGGGGTTAGTCATAGGAAGACACCAAGAATCTGTTTATTGTGACTAAGGCACGGGGTCTGAGAAGAACTTACAACTACACTGCCTCAGTAACCCGAGATCCTTTACATTTCCCTTGAATACAGACAGGATAGGGCTCAGGGCCTTACTCAGTGCAGTGACAGCAGTTCCCTGACCAGAGGAAAGCCTATAAGGAGAGCCCCAGTCATACATGCCACCACCTCATTGATCCAGGGATCTCACAGTGTGACTCGCTCTCATTCCACAGGATCTCGTCAGTACCCTCCAGAGCCAAAGTGGGGATAAACTTAACCCTAAATATCCCAGAAGCCTAGAATGGGAGAGCTGGAACAGTTCAGCCTTCCAGCACTAAAAATATGCAGAATCTGAGACCCAGAATCCCTTTTAAGACCTGACTACGATCACATCATGATTTTAATAACAGAGGCTGCGACTCTGGTCTCCTAATTCAGCTCGATATTCCAACAGCTGTGCAAATCTGAAGATAGCATTATGATAGCCCAATTTCCATCCATTCGGTGGACAATCAAGCTGATTTAGCTCATTTGATTTCATAACACACATTTATAGATGTAGATCAAGGGAGTAGCAGCCATTATATACAATAAATTAACTTTCTTTCCATTGCCTGACTTACATTGCCATTTAAAAAATAAAGGAAATACCTACAATATGCAACTCCCCACAAAGTGTGCTACATTCAGTAAATTTCAGTAGCATGTTAATCTCAAAATTCTAATATTTCCCTGTTGCTATAGTTATGGCATCTGGTTAAATCAAAGTTGAGGTGCTGTGGGCAATGCAAACCCTGATCCCAGCCAACTTTATGCTTTGTTTCTAATGTACTATGAGGAAAATGGGAGCAAAACAGTCACTTTCTCTCCTTACCCCTTTCCAGGAGCAAAGTACCTTGGCTTGTCTGGGTTAAACAACATGTTGACTCCGCAAGTAGCACCGATACAACTAGAGCCGGTGAGTCCAATGTACTGACTTAGGGATGGAGGCAGCTTCAGGTCTATAGCTGGGAGTTACTGGGCTAATATGCCAAAGCTGTACTTTGCTCAACTAGAGAATTTTTATGGCTAAGTGTATAATTGTCCCCCAGTATCCAGGTGGGTTGTTTCTAGGACTACTACCCCCACCTGTAGACACCCAAATTCAGGGATGCTCAAGTCTGTTATGTAAAATGGCAAAGTACAATTGGCCACTTGCATCCATGGGATCCACAGCCTCAGCAGATATGGAGGACTGACTGTGGCTGGATTTTTACAAACATGTACCATTTGAGGACACTGGGCTTCCCCAGTGTCTCAGCAGTAAAGAATCCACATGCAATACAGGAGACATAAGAGACACGGGTTCGATCCTTGGGTCAGGAAGATCCCCTGGAGGAGGGCATGGCAACCTACTCCGGTATTATTGTCTGGGAAATCCCACGGAGGGAGGAGCCTGGTGGGCTATAGTCCATGGGATCGCAAAGAGTCAGACATGCCTAAAGAGTCTGACAGAACAAGTGGGATTTTAAAACAGAGTCATCACTTTGAGCTACACAGCCTGCCATTTTTGAATTTTCATTTTGAACTATTATTTGAGAGCTTGTTTTGCTTTCCCTGGTGGCTCAGATGGTAAAGTGTCTGCCTACAATGCGGGAGGCCTGGGTTCGATCCCTGGGTCGGGAAGATCCCCTGAAGAAGGCAATGGCAACCCACTCCAGTATTCTTGCCTGGAAAATCCCATGGATGGAGGAGCTTGGTTGGCTACCGTCCATGGGGTCTCAAAGAGTCGGACACGACTGAGCGACTTCACTATCACTATCACTTTGCTTGCTTTACAAGAGAGTTGTCTTACAAAGGTTTCTTAGGTCTCAACACTGGGCCCATTAATGGGTGCTAACCTCTCTATGTAGACCTCTATTTCCCTTACTCTGATTAGTGACTTGGTCTCCAAATGTTATTCTGAACATTTACAGGCCATGATAAACATATGTGAGAGAGTATTTTCAAAGTGTGACAATAAAATCAGTATCGAATAATTTATGGCATGGATTGGTAAGGGTAGGCTCTCCTTTAAGATTGGAACAAAGAGGTAGGCCCATTTTTTTAAAGGCATTTAACAGGATTTAAAAAATTTTTTTTTCTCTCAAATGTTAATTTTATCTTAAAATTAGGTATGTTTCATGAGTACATGTTTTTCTGTAAAATAGAATCTATATCTATGTCCTCAAAATGGTCTCTCCATTCTCCTTCTTTGAGAAGGATGCCCTCTTGATGAACCAACATGCACTGCTTTCTGGTAAAATGATTACAGAGCTTCTGCACTACATTCATTCCTTCTGGGCTGGCAAACAGAACTATGATAAGTAACTCTGCCTTTAAGATTGAAGACTCTGGTCACGCTGCTAAGTCCTCACTTCGTCTTCAGGCTGCTAAATGGCTCTGAAGCCTATCACAGAGACAGAGCCAGGGGCTGGACCTCTTGACACAAGGCAGGTGGCTCCTCTCAGTTACTGTAGTTTCCACCAGGAAGCCCCTCAGCTTGATAGGGACCTAGCTTCATGGGAGGTCTGCTCCTGTGGCCTCTGGGGGACTACTAAGTATGAAATCTGGATATTGGCATGCTTTAACTTTTTTGAAAAAAAAAAAAAAAAAACCCACAGAATGCCTTCAGAGTGTGTGCCACATCTCCAATAGCCTAGACTCTTTGCAATAGCTCCCAATTTTGAACACTCGAAAATTCAGGTACCCTGCTCACGTGTCAGGAGGAATTCGACCATTTTGAATTTCTGTTTATACTGATACTGTAATAGTATGATTACATCAGTAGGTTCATCACACAATAATATGCATTATTGGCCAATATTTCCATTCTTACTTTAAATGTCTTATCAACACTCCCAATGTTATTAAAACATTCAGTGTACAAACTCTTGCCATAAAGGGGACTTATCCTCACTGATATTCACATCAATTCAAAACTAAAAGTGATGTGAACTTCTGAGTCTTTGGTGAATGTGGCAGGAATGCTTCGGAAAGCAATACAAGAATCTTCAAAACTTTCTCATATAATTCTATACCATTTGAATATATTTCAGAGTGAAATATAATTTGTTGACAGTGGTTAGCAAGAAGGTCATAAAAGAGCATCCTTTACTAGCTGGCCGTTGCTTGTGTCCCAAGTTAAGGGAACATGTGGTACAGTAGAAAAGCACTGAATTAGAAGCCGGAAGTCTGGGGTTAGTCTTTGCTCTGTTAGTGACCCACTGTGGAACACTGGGCATGTCTCTCACCTCTTCAAACCTCACTCTTTCCACCTGTAAAACAATGGACTTGGAATAGCTCATCTCTAATGGCCTTTCCTACTCCAGAGTCTGTGGTTTCCTAACATCTTCACTCCGCCCATCATAATGAGAGTGATCTCTAGTTTTCTAATAGCCCATGTTAATGGTATCACTACCACCCTTAAGTGGTTCAAGGCTTAAGCTTCTGAAATTATGTTACCAGACTGGTTCTCACTATTTCTTCCTCAAATACTTTCATATTATTCCTTTCCAAGTTGCTTTTAATATGAGATTCCTTTCGTTTAGCTTATCTGGACCAGTAAACGGAGAAGGCAATGGCACCCCACTCCAGTACTCTTGCCTGGAAAATCCCATGGACGGAGGAGCCTGGTATGCTGCAGTCCATGGGGTCGCTGAGGGTCAGACACGACTGAGCGACTTCACTTTGACTTTTCACTTTCATGCATTGGAGAAGGAAATGGCAACCCACTCCAGTGTTCTTGCCTGGAGAATCCCAGGGACAGGGAAGCCTGGTGGGCTGCCGTCTATGGGGTCGCACAGAGTCGGACACGACTGAAGTGACTTAGCAGTAGCGGGACCAGTAAAAAATCATGAGGGAAGAAATGGACACATTTTACTCCACCGGTAGCCTTTTGTGCCCTCACAGATAATAGATGGATAGAAAACGGTGTCATTTGATGGCCAGCAGAAGAAAATTTTAATGTTTACTCTAGACAAGAGAAGACATAGCAGTTTGTGAAATGAAAACTGTTTGGAAGTATGTGAAGAGCTTTCACATTGGCCTTTCACAGGATTGGCCTTGGCCCATGTGGCCCCAAGGAGTTTAATCTAGGATCAAGTAGTAGAAGATACAAACTGATAATTTCGGTGCAGCCTAAAGAACTTTCTCATAGAGCAACCTGTAGATGAAGTAAGCTGCCTTGGGCTCTAACTGGCGCCCTGTCACTGGAGGTGTTCAGAGAAGAGCCAGACTATCACCTGTTGGGATGAAACTGAAGGTACTTAGTTAGCTGAGGATAGTCTCTGTGGTGTCTTCCAGCTCTGAAAATCTGTGGCCTCATTTCCCACCTCCCTCCACTCCCCTTCCTCCATCAACCATCCTCTCATTTCTTCCACTTACCCTCCCCACCTACCCCAAGTAGTCACCCATCAGACAGGCCATCTAAATGCCCCCTCCTCTCTGCCTGCACTGTCCCTGCCTGGGCTCAAGTCCCCATCTTTTCTCACTTGGGACCCACAAAGGCAACAGCTGGTAACTGGTCTCCCACTTTGCACTGGTCTCCCACTTTACTGGTCTCCCTCTATCAAATTTCCACACTGCTGCTTCTACAAATTATTCAAAAATTTGAAAACTGGCACTTCCTTAGTGGTCCAGTGGTTAAGACTCCATGCTTCCACTGCAGGGGGCATGGGTTCAATCCCTGGATGGAGAACTAAGATCCCACATGTCACATGGGGCAGCCAATAAAAGTCTATGATAAGTTAATAAAATTTTAAAAATTGCCAACATCACTTCTATACTTAAAGCTCTCCAGGGCCCACCTGTTATTTTACAGGAAAAACAATCCAAATTTCTTAGCTTAGAATATGTTTTCCAAAGCTTGTGTTTCAGCTATTTTTCCAGCCATATACTTCATGCCTCAGTCAAAATGGACTCTTCAGCTTTTCAGAAAATGCCAGGGCAGTTCTGCAATTCTGCACTTTCTGATATTTTCCCTCTGCTTTAAATGCCTTTCACCTTCTTGTCCATCTGAGAAACTCCCAAACTCCCAATCATCATAGTCTAGCCCAATGTTCTATTGCAATTGATCACCTCCTCAGATAGAATTAGTTGTTCCTTTACCTGTATGATGCTATCATTTTCTAAATACCTCAAGACACCTTACTCTGTGAAGATGCATTTGGTGGACTGTGTATGTGGCCACGTGTAGGAACACAGAATTCAGATGGGCCCTAAATGAATTCCCAATCAACTAGATTTAATCTTCAACATGGCATTGCTCAGTTTATAAACTATTTAGTTTCTTTCATAATACTTCTCTGTGCTTTGGTTTCGATTCAATTTCTGGATGCTTAGGATGGAAAGGCTTTGATATTATGACTTTTTCTAAGAATTTTAAAACATTAGTTGCCAGAGCATCCTGAGGAGAAAGATGTTGTTGTGAAGAAAAATGCAAATGGCTTGCTCATGGAATACAGTGAGTCAGTAGCAGATGAACAGATGTAATTTAATTTTGCAGGGTTAGACAACATACAGTGGAAGCAGAAACTAAAAATGCTTTTCTTTTTCTTTCTTTCTAAATGATGACTCCTACTTCTTCCTGTTCCAGATCAGGATCTTACCAGTTCTGGGCAGCAGGTTGAGAGCAGATAAGAAGTAGGGAATGATGAAGCCACAACAGGGTGGGAGAGCTGGTTCCAGAGAAAAGAAGAGAAAGCAAAAGGACATAGCTGGCGAGCAGAATTAGAGGATAAGCCCCAAGTATATGCAGATATCTACATTTATGTTTATGCATGTACAGACTCACTCTGGAGGGAACCCCAAGAAGGTGGTTGTAGCACTTGCCTCTGGAGGAGGGACCTGGGTGACAGAGGATCACTAGGAGAAGGGGACTTACATTTCACTGAATATGCTTATTGTATTTGAATTTTTATCATGTGTTTCCTTTTACAACAAAAAAGCACATAATAAGTACCGTGTGTGCTAAGTTGCATCCTAGTCTTTGTGACCCCATGAACAATAGCCAACCAGGCTCCTCCAAGCAAGAATACTGGAGTGGGTTGCCATGCCCTCCTGCAAGGGATCTTCCTGACCCAGGGATTGAACCTGAATCTCTCTGTCTCCTTCACTGGCAGGCAGGTTCTTTACCACTAGTGCCACCTGGGAAGCTATAATAGCAATACAAGTCAACAACTATGAATAGTGAAAATGTTGAAGGAAAAGCCCAAGATGCTCACAGGCCAGAAAATCAGCAAGGTTGTCCTAGCTAAGCAAACAAGGCAGCCAGAGAACAAGTCAAGACCCTTGCCCTTGACCCTGATCATAAATAAATACCTGTGTTTATTCCCTTCCTTGTTGTTGTTGTTTAGTTGCTCAGTCCTGTCTGACTCTTTTGTGACCCCGTGGACTGTAGCCCACCAGGCTCATCTGTCCATGGGATTCCCTTCCTACCTTGTTGCAAATTAATTTCAAGCAAGCCTGATCTAGATGCCTACAGGTCTAACCGAAAATATCAGGCTAGGCAGAATATGAGGCAGGGAGAAAAATAGGGTTTCCTGGCAGTGTGATAGTTAATTTTATGTGTTAAATTGACTGGGCCATCAGATGATATCTGATTAAACGTGATTTCTGGGCTGGGTGTATCTGTCGAGGATGTATTGGGAAGAGATTAGCATCTGAATGGGTAGACTGAGTAAAGAAGATGGCCCTCCCCAATGTGGGTGGGCATCAACTGAGCCAATGAAGGCCTGACTAGAACAAAAAAAGTAGAGGGGCATTGAATTCAATCTTTGCTTGACTGATTGAACTGGGGCCTCAATCTTCTCCTGCCTTCAGTGTCCCTGGATCTCAAGACTTCAGACCCGAACTGAAATCTACACCACTGATGTTCTGGTTCTCAGGCCTTCAAACTACACCTCCAGCTTTATGCACATCTCTGACATGAATGCAGAAGATCATGGGACTCCTCCTATTGGTTCCATTTCTCTGAAGAGCCATACTACAGAATGCTTTGATAATTGGGTTCCTTGGTGTACATTATGTTCTTGCATATGCTATGGCAAAAGGTCTGATAAAATTTTCTAAAAATTTATTATTGTGACAATGCTGGCTTAAACAGTGATGGTTACTTATGCCCTATGTGTTAACTGAATCCCATCTTAGTGACAGATACATGTCATGTGACCAGAGGCCAGAGGCCCTGGTGGTGTGGCCAGGCCAGCCCTAGAAGCAAATCACCATCACCATCTACAGAAACACGTTAAACAAATGATGTGTTGAAAGGAAAGGCCTAAGTGTTTGCTTTGAATACAAAAGTCAACACACCATTATGGAAAATGGGAGGGAACTGCCTTTTTCTCGGCAAATACATGGCAGGCACTATGCTTAAAACAACTCTACCAGGTTGTGATTATTATTCTCATCTTTACAGCTGAGAAAATTAGACTCAGAGGGATAAAACTAGCAAGTATAATAGAAGACTCCCTTCAAAGCCAATTATTCCTGATTCCAAAGACTATTCCTTTTTTGTTCTGAGAACCTAGATCTAGAAATCAAATTCTGTGCAGGAAAATTCAATACTAGATGGAGAATGTAACAGAAAGGATCAATAGAGCTGTCAGCTAGATCCACCAGAAGATGGTAGAGGGCCAGGTGTGTCTGCCCAGGACAGGACTAGGTTACATGGTCCCTAGTTAAGGGCTGCCAAAAATAATTCCAAAGAACAGGACATGGGTAGCAGAACACTGAGGTTCATTCATCAACAGGGTCATGATAGCTGAAGTCAAAGGTTAACAAGGGAGAAGACCAAACCCTGATGTGAGAGGTACCTCCTTGCAGCTGCAGACATCAGACTGACCCAGGGATGAGCAGAGGCAAATATAGTCTGGCTGGCTCTGCCCCCATTGTTCCTCAAGGAACAAGATCATGGCCCAGCTTGGTAGAAATGGAGGGAAGACTCTAACAATAAGCAAAATGACATTCTGGTAACATAAGTTTATCCACATATTTAATACACCACCATCATTCATTCATGTACTTAATAAACATTTATGGAGGTGCTAGTATATACTGGAGAAGGCAATGGCAACCCACTCCAGTACTCTTGCCTGGCAAATCCCATGGACAGAGAGGCCTGGTGGGCTGCGGTCCATGGGGTCACTGGGAGTCGGACACGACTGAGCGACTTCACTTTATTTTTTCACTTTCATGCATAGGAGAAGGAAATGGCAACCCACTCCAGTGTTCTTGCCTGGAGAATCCCAGGGACGGGGGAGCCTGGTGGGCTGCTGTCTCTGGGGTCACACAGAGTCAGACATGACTGAAGCGACTTGGCAGCAGCAGCAGTATATATAACTAGGCATTGTGGCAGCAACAGGGACATTGGCACTGTCCCTGTGGACACATGTGTGGCTCAGAGTTGGGTATTTTTGGAACACTCAGTGCATTTGTAATGATTCTTTCAACAGTTGCCTTCACCTGGGAGAACATGTATGTAGGGAGAGACCATCTGGGAGTGGAGAGGCGGTTGAAAAGTCTGTCAACCAAATCAAAGAGTACAGTAAAATACAATGTGTCACAAGGATGGAGATAAGCCAGGGGGAGAGGTGGCTGAGGGGGTTCAGAAGAAGGCATCTAAATCCAACTGGGATAAGGATGATCAAGAAAAGTTTTCCAGGAAGGAGGGGTTCTTCACACTGAATTCAAAAGAGTAAGTAGAAGTTAGCTGTCCCAGTGGTCTGAACAGCAATGCCACTATTTTTACTGCATGTGCTCAGTTGCTTCAGTCATGTCTGGCTCTGGGCGACCCCATGGACTGTGACCTGCCAGGCTCCTTTGTCCATAGGATTCTCCAGGCACGAATACTGGGGTGGGTTGCCATTTCCTCCTCCAGGGGATCTCCCCAACCCAGGGATCGAACCCACATCTCTCATGTCTCCTGTAGTGGCAGGCAGGTTCTATACCACCTCTAGTACATATTCGTTACCAAAGGAATGAGGGACAGAGAGATGAATAAGAGAAAGCACTACCAGAAAAAGATAAACATGACTTACAAGAGGCAGTTGTTACACGTTTAGAGAACTTCAGATAAATGAGTATACTTTTCTAAATAGGACAGTACCTTCCATGGAAAGCTAAGCAGAATTGACCATTATTAATAACCATCCTGGGGTAGCAACAGGTGGTGATCAGAAAGTAACAGTGGAGTCTAACCATGTTCTCTATCATAAAGTCCAGCTGTCCAATGGCTTTCCCTTTATCCAAGATCTCTGATTTTTCGAGCTCTCATGATATGGCCCTAGTCCAGTGCAATTAATATGTTTTTCTATTTCTTCACTTATAAGATCTTTGCCCTTTCCTGGAAGTGATTAACTCCAAAAAGACAAGCTAGAAACTTGGAGCAAGAGATTAATTACCAACACGAACCACTTCCAAGTTTGGCTTTAGAACTAGACCCACCTTGCAAAGGATACACACAGACTCTGCCTCCCAGTGGAGAGATGTGGACTTTGATTTTAAATGTAAGTAGGTTTGACTTCCCTTACTTTTAATTGCCTAAAATTTAGCCAGAAATCCAATCAGGAGACTATTGCTTTCTGCTTCCTAGAAATCAAGTCACAACTGAAAGAACTGCTGGGGGAGGACTGGGTGGGGTTAGAAATCAGAATCTCGGCATGACTTTAATGAATCTTCTTGCCCATTTTACTCACCTCCTTCTGGCTCTGATATTATCAATAATTTCCTGAGGCAGAGAAAACCTAGACTTCCTCAAAGCGTTGGACTATATGCTTCAGCAAAATCCAAAATGGGGGGAGACTAGCTGAATGGGAAAGACTGGAGATCTCTTCAAGAAAATTAGAGATACCAAGGGAACATTTCATGCGAAGATGGGCACAATAAAGGACAGAAATGGTATGGACCTAACAAAAGCAGAAGATATTACAAAGAGGTGGCAAGAATAATACACAGAAGAACTATAAAAAAAAATCTTAATAACCCAGATAATCATGATGTTGTGATCACTCACCTAGAGCCAGACATCTTGGAGTGTGGAGTCAAGTGGGCCTTCGGAAGTATCACTATGAACAAAGCTAGTGGAGGTGATGGAATTGCAGCTGAGCTATTTTAAATCCTAAAAGATGATGCTGTGAAAGTGCTGCACTCAATATGCCAGCAACTTTGGAAAACTCAGCAGTGGCCACAGGACTGGAAAAAATCAGTTTTCATTCCAATCTGAAAGAAAAGCAATGCCAAAGAATGTTCAAACTACTGCACAATTGCACTCATCTCACATGCTAGCAAAGTAATGCTGAAAATTCCCAAAGCCAGGCTTCAATAGTATGTGAATCGAGAACTTCCAGATGTTCAAGCTGGATTTAGAAAAGGCAGAGGAACCAGAGATCAAATTGCCAACATCCGTTGGATCATTGAAGAAGTGAAAGAGTTCCAGAAAAATATCTACTTCTGCTTTATTGGCTACACCAAAGCCTTTGACTGTGTGGATCACAACAAACTGTGGAAAATTCTTAAAGAGATGGGAATACCAGACCACCCGACCTGCCTCCTGAGAAACCTGTATGCAGGTCAAGAAACAACAGTTAGAACTGGACATGGAACAATGGACTGGTTCCACGTTGGGAAAGGAGTATGCCAAGGCTGTATATTGTCACCCTGTTTAACTTATATGCAGGGTACATCTTGTGAAATGACAGGCTGGATGAAGCACAAGTTGGAATCAAGATTGCTGGGAGAAATATCAATAACCTCAGATATGCAGATGACACCGCCCTTATTGTAGAATGTGAAGAGGAACAAAAGAGCCTCTTGATGAAAGTGAAAGAGGAGAATGTAAAAGCTGGCTTAAAACTCAACATTCAAAAAACAAAGATCATGGCATCTGGTCCCATCACTTCATGGCAAATAGATGGGAAACAATGGAAACAGTGACCAACTTTATTTTCTTGGGCTCCAAAGTCACTGCAGATGGTGACTGCAGCCATGAAATTAAACTAGGCTTGCTCCTTGGAAGAAAAATTATGACCAACCTAGACAGCATGTTAAAAAGCAGAGACATTACTTTACCAACAAAGCTCCATCTAGTCAAAGCTATGGTTTTTCCAGTTGGCATGTATGAATGTGAGTTGGACTATAAGGAAGGCTGAGCATCATAGAATTGATGCTTTTGAAATGTGGTGTTGGAGAAGATTCTTGAGAGTCCCTTGGAGATCAAACCATCAAGGAGATCAAACCAGTCCATCCTAAAGGAAATCAGTCCTGAATATTCATTGGAAGGACTGATGCTGAAGCTGAAACTCCAATACTTTGGCCACCTGATGCGAAGAACTAACTCATTGCAAAAGACCCTGATGCTGGAAAAGATTGAAGGTGGGAGGAAAAGGGGACGGCAGAGGATAAGATGGTTGGATTGCATCACTGACTCAAAGGACATGAATTTGAGTAAACTCTGGGAGTTGGTGATGGACAGGGAAGCCTGGCATGCTGCAGTCCATGGGGTCACAAAGAGTTGGACACAACTGAGCAACTGAACTGAACTGAACTGAGCTGATCCACAGAAAGCCCCTCCTATATTTGTGTGAAAGGAGAGGCACACAAAGGCAGCACACTTGCTGAGTGCTTTCATATCTGCCTTCCTCTCATTGGCTAAGAAGCAAAGCCTGTGGTGATTCTGGGCAGCCCATCCAAAAACTGGAATGGACAGCACGTTCTTCCAGCCAATGAATACATCGCACAGGAGAGAGAATGCTAAGCTACTTCTGATGTTGTCAAGGCATGAGCTCTCCAGCAGCAACAAAACTCATGAGGTGCTATGCACAAGGCAGAGGAGAAAGCAAAGGAGCCTTATCTAAGGCTTTATTTCCAAATGGCACATGTGTTCAACAACCAAGCCTAGCTTTTTTTACCTAGCAGTGAACTTGGAGTCAAGAATCTTGGGTTCTAGTCCTGCCTAGGCTGTGAACTGATTCTGTTATTCCAGACCAGCCCCTTCCCCTCTCTGTGCTTAAGTGCCCTCATCTGCAAAACAGACAGCACAGACAGTGTTTAAGGACCAGAAATTACAAATGCAGTCAAAGGTTCATTACCCAGGAGTAGATTCTCCTGACTACAGGTTCTCTGTGGGTTGCTTTGCCTTCCACCTATGAACAGTGCCATTTCTGAGGAGTACCTTCCCTACTTAATTAAGGTTCTGCTGCCAGGTCAATGGGATTCCCAGGTGACACTAGTGGTAAAGAACCTGCCTGCCACTGTTTACAATAGCCAGGACATGGAAGCAACCTAGATGACCATCGGCAGACAAATGGATGAGGAAGCTGTAGTACATACACACAATGGAATATTACTCAGCTATTAAAAGAATGCATTTAAATTGGTTCTAATGAGGTGGATGAAACTGGAGCCTATTATACAGAGTGAAGTAAGTCAGAAAGAAAAACACCAATACAGTATATTGATGCATATATATGGAATTTAGAAAGATGATAATGATGGCCCTATATGCGAGACAGCAACAGAGACACAGATATAAAGAACAGACTTTTGGACTCTGTGGGAGAAAGCGAGGGTGGGATAATTCGAGAGAATAGCATTGAAACATGTATATTACCATATGTGAAATAGATCACCAGTCCAGGTTTGCTGCATGAAACAGGGTGCTCAGGGCTGGTGCACTGGGATGACCCTGAGGATTGGGATGGGGAGGAGGAGGGTTCAGGATGGGGGACACATGTACACCCATGGCCGATTCATGTCAATGTATGGCAAAAACCACTACAATATTGTAAAGTAATTAACATCCAATTAAAATAAATAAATTAATTTTAAAAAAAGAACCTGCCTGCCAATTCAGGAGATCTTTACTTTGTATTCATAAATGTCCTTTGAAATCCACACACTTAAGGACTCCTATGTTGTAGAAGTCTTAGAGAGCAATTCTTCTCACTTCAAAAGAACTAACAGATGAGGAGTATATATTCAAATGTAAGCACAAAAGCACAATCACCAAATAAGAGGGGCTGCATATTAAAATGACAAGACTTTACATGGCTCATTCTAGTCCTTACAATATCAATAAAGGTACCAGCTACAGTTGGTGATGAGAGTCACATGCTGTGCTGGACACTCTGAAATATATACTCTGTGACAGCAAAGCACATACTGCCTGCCAGGCCCTATTAAGTGCTCCATGTATATTAATTTCTTCAATACTCACACTAACTCCACAAAGGAAGAGATATTACTAACACTGGGCTACAGATGAGGAAACCAAGGCACAGAAAGTTTAGATAACTTGCCCAAAGTCATAAAAGTTAATATATAACAGAAAGTAAAAGTGTTAGTCGCTCAGCCGTCCCCAACTGTTTGTGACCCCATGGACTGTAGCCTGCCAGGCTCCTCTCTCCAAGGAGTTCTCCAGGCAAGAATACTGGAGTGGGTTGTTATTCCCTTCTCCTAGGGATCTTCCTGACCCAGGGATTGAACCTGGGTCTCTCGCATCGTGGGCAAATTCTTTCCTGTCTGAGCCACTAGGGAATCTCTAATAAATAACAGAGCTAGAAACAAAATCCAGAAAGTCTAATCCAAACAGCCTTTCACAGAAGATGATGTCCTATGCCCATAGGAAGGCTTTTAGCTGTCAATTAAATGACAAATGAACCTCAAAACTCCATTGGCTTCACGTGATAACAGTTCACGTCTCGCTAATGCTACATGTTCACTGCACTTTGATGAGGTTCTGTGCTCTGCATGGTCTCCTGGGGACCCTGACTCATAAAAGTTTACCATGAGGAGTGCTGCCTTCTGCCACAACAGGTGTGGAGAGCACATGGAGATGGCACTCGTGTTCCTCTCTGCTTCAGCCCAGAAGTGACACAGGTCATTTTCCCTCATAGCTCCTTGACCAGACCTAACCACACAGGCCTGCCTCACCACAAGAGGGCTTGGAAGTTAGTCTTTTGCATTCCCAGAAGGGGATAAACAGATGTTAGTAAACAGTAGTGACCACCACAAGCTGCAAGTATCAAAACACCCAGCTAAAATGTCCTCTCCATACCTTATGGAAATCAGCATTCTTGTAACAGAAGAAGAGAATGGCTATTGGACAGGTAACTAAAAGTATTCATAATATACCCTCATCTTAAGATGAAGAACCTGAGACTCAGAGAGGTTTAATAAATGCACTCAAGTGAAAGTGAAAGTGTTAGTTGCTCAGTCGTGTCCAACTTTTTGTGACCCCATGGGCTGTCCATGGTCCAGCCTCCTCTGTTCATGGGATTTCCCAGGCAAGAACACTGGAGTGGGTTGACATATCCTCCTCCAGGGGATCTTCTGACCCAGGGATTGAACCAGGTCTCCCGCATTGCAGGCAGATTCTTTACTATCAGGGAGCCACCAGGGAAGCCACTCAAGGTCATCCAATAAGAAAGTAACAGAGCCCGAATTTGGACCCTGTTTGACTCCAAAATCTGTACTGTTTTTACTCCAGCAAACTGTCTCACAAAGGAAGAAAGAAAATGTTTCACAATCATCCACTACTCAGGATTATCCACAGTGGGCCACAAAGTCAGAAGAGAGAACCAGAGCTGGAGCTGACTATGCACCAGCCACCACTGCATCAGGTAGAAGTGCAGATATCAGCACTGGAAGGGGCTCTTGGGCAGGAGACTAGACCACCTTCACCACCTAAGCACTTTTTCAGATACAGAAACAGTGACCCCTCAAGTGAAGTACTTTGTCCAGCAGTACCTGGATGACAATGAGATAGCTCTCCTCTAACATCTGTGTCAGCCAGGCTCCAGGCAGGAATCAGAGGACAAGTTTGAAAAGTACAGCTGAATGTCTGGGCAGGGTGAAGGGGACCAAGGCCTGAACCAGCAGCAGGGAGAAGCTGCTACCATCCTAGTCCTAAAGGGGGAAGGGGAACAGAATCTGGTCAAAACCTAGGCTGTCAGAACAGGACAACCCAGCAGGCGTGGCACACTATAGAGGAACATCATTGTTGCCAGATGTGACCTGACAGAGAAGAAGCTGGAGAAATAAATACCCAGAGCTCTCTCTCTCTCTCTCTCTCCTCCTGACTCTCTGATCCTCCTCCTTCCCCCCACCACCACTCGCAATGGATACCTCCCATTAGCCAAACCCCCTGGAAGCCAGAGGACAAGGGAACCTGGGTGATAACAGTCCATAGAAGTCCATTACCAGGGGCCCAGAGTAGGGGAAGTAAGGGTAAAAAGAGGATCTCAAGTGTTAAACTGAGACTATACATTAGAGCATATCCCCTTTTTGTTCATTGACTCATTCATTTACTTATTTACCATGTTCAAAACCAGAAAATGCTAAATACAATTCAATTTCCATCCAAATTCAAGACTGTCCTTGAAATTTGGTAGTGAAAGTATGTCACCTATCCAAGTATAATGCTATTTTCATTTAGAAGATCTCAGGTATATTTTAAGGTTATGGCTAGTTCAGCATGAGTTAAAGAAAATCGCATTTTAAGGCCATGTTTGGTTCAACACGAGTTACAGAAAACCACATTTTAGCACAGCTTGACCTCTGGTTAAACTCGGCAGATTGGCCACGTGTGATTCTTTCTCTCTCTGTATCTCCCCTGAAGCCCTATTAAAACAATGGTAAATGAGTTAAAACAATAAGAGAGAGAGAAAAGAGAGAGGTGTAAAAGTCCACACAAACTAAGAAATGGGAAAGGAGACCTTAGTGGATGAGAAGTGTCAACACATTTTTTGAAGATGGGAAGTCAGTGGAGGAATGTGTATCAGTTTAGAAGAGTGAAGAAAATGAAAAAGAAAAGTGAGCCAATTATCCTGAGAAAGTTCTAAGAAGGCTTAGGACTTAAAAACACCAGGTGCCCTAGAATTAGGGGTAAGATACAGGAAAACAGGGATTGAAGGTATGAACATGAAAGAGATTTCCACATTTCCCTCATTCCATGCTGCTAACCAGGCCACTGTTCCATTCACCCCTTTTGCACCCAGGACACAAAAGACATGGTCTCTAAAGACACAGCATGAGACACACTCAGGGCACTAGACACTGGGTATAGAAGAGGGTGGGGTGAGGCACGTGACAGAGAATGGAGGGATTAAGTGCAAGTCTATAATATGGATTGGCAGGAACCCATCCACATATCCCCCATCCCAAAATATCTGGAGGCAGACTAAAGGAAAACTTGACAAATAAAAATTAAGCAATTATTAACCCTGGGGAAAACACAATTTTAAAAAGGACATGTACATTTAATTGCATTGGCTTGCAGGGAACAATATTTACAAAGCTATAATAAACCACTAGACCATTCATGTATGATCTAAATCAAACCCCTTATGATTATATAGTGGAAGTGAGAAATAGATTTAAGGGCCTAGATCTGATAGATAGAGTGCCTGATGAACTATGGAATGAGGTTTGTGACATTGTATAGGAGACAGGGATCAAGACCATCCCCATGGAAAAGAAATGCAAAAAAGTAAAATGGCTGTCGGGGGAGGCCTTACAAATAGCTGTGAAAAGAAGAAAGTGAAAAGCAAAGGAGAAAAGGAAAGATATAAGCATCTGAATGGAGAGTTCCAAAGAATAGCAAGGAGAGAGATAAGAAAGCCTTCCTCAGTGATCAGTGCAAAGACATAGAGGAAAACAACAGAATGGGAAAGACTAGAGATCTCTTCAAGAAAATTAGAGATACCAAGGGAACATTGCATGCAAAGATGGGCTCGATAAAGGACAGAAATGGTATGAACCTAACAGAAGCAGAAGATATTAAGAAGAGGTGGCAAGAGTGCACACAAGAACTGTACAACAAAAAAGATAATCACGATGGTATGATCACTCACCTAGAGCCAGACATCCTGGAATGTGAAGTCAAGTAGGCCTTTGAAAGCATCACTACGAACAAAGCTAGTGGAGGTGATGGAATTCCAGTTGAGCTATTCCAATCCTGAAAGATGATGCTGTGAAAGTGCTGCACTCAATATGCCAGCAAACTTAGAAAACTCAGCAGTGGCCACAGGACTGGAAAAGGTCAGTTTTCATTCCAATCCCAAAGAAAGGCAATGCCAGAGAATACTCAAACTACTGCACAATTGCACTCATCTCATATGCTAGTAAAGTAATGCTCAAAATTCTCCAAGCCAGGCTTCAGCAATACATGAACCGTGAACTTCCTGATGTTCAAGCTGGTTTTAGAAAAGGCAGAGGAACCAGAGATCAAATTGCCAACATCCATTGGATCATCGAAAAAGCAAGAGAGTTCCAGAAAAACATCTATTTCTGCTTTATTGACTATGCCAAAGCCTTGGACTGTGTGGATCACAATAAACTGTGGGAAATTCTGAAAGAGATGGGAATACCAGACCACCTGACCTGCCTCTTGAGAAATCTGTATGCAAGTCAGGAAGCAACAGTTAGAACTGGACATGGAACAACAGACTGGTTCCAAATAAGAAAAGGAGTATGTCAAGGCTGTATATTGTCACCCTGCTTATTTAACTTCTATGCAGAGTACATCATGAGAAACACTGGACTGGAAGAAACACAAGCTGGAATCAAGATTGCCGGGAGAAATATCAATAACCTCAGATATGCAGATGACACCACCCTTATGGCAGAAAGTGAAGATGAACTAAAAAGCCTCTTGATGAAAGTGAAAGTGGAGAGTGAAAATGTTGGCTTAAAGCTCAACATTCAGAAAACGAAGATCATGGCATCCGGTCCCATCACTTCATGGGAAATAGATGGGGAAACAGTGTCAGACTTTGTTTTTTTGGGCTCCAAAATCACTGCAGATGGTGACTGCAGCCATGAAATTAAAAGACACTTACTCCTTGGAAGGAAAGTTATGTCCAACCTAGATAGCATATTCAAAAGCAGAGACATTACTTTGCCAACAAAGGTACGTCTAGTCAAGGCTATGGTTTTTCCCGTGGTCATGTATGGATGTAAGAGTTGGACTGTGAAGAAGGCTGATAGCCAAAGAATTGATGCTTTTGAATTGTGGAGTTGGATAAGACTCTTGACTTTTGAGAGTCCCTTGGACTGCAAGGAGATCCAACCAGTCCATTCTGAAGGAGATCAGCCCTAGGATTTCTTTGGAAGGAATGATGCTAAAGCTGAAACTCCAGTACTTTGGCCACCTCATGCAAAGAGTTGACTCATTGGAAAAGACTCTGATGCTGGGAGGGATTGGGGGCAGGAGGAGAAGGTGACGACAGAGGATGAGATGACTGGATGGCATCACTGACTCAATGGATGTGAGTCTGAGTAAACTCCGGAAGATGGTGATGGACAGGGAGGCCTGGCATGCTGTGATTCATGGGGTCGCAAAGAGTTGGACACGACTGAGCGACTGAACTGAACTGAACTGAATAGGGATGGGAAAATTGAGGGATTCTGGGGCAGACATGAGGGCCGGTTACAAATATTCCAGGGCACCTTCTTCCAGGAGGTGTCTTGTTAAGACTGCACTTTGTGGCCTTTAAAATTCACCGTGGCCCTACAATTTCCTTCAGTCAATAAAACAAGAGGGAGACTAACTTGTGACATGACTGGGCAGAAGCTTTGAGAATCAGTGTATAGTGACCCTGTTACTCGCCCCTATTGCAGAGATCATGGAATCAGGTGTTGTGATGGCACCTCCATCAGCCTTGAGGAGCAACATAAGCCAGAGGTTCCCTAACTACATAGGGTGAACATGTAGCAGGAGCAAGAAATAAACTTTTGTTGTACAAATCCACTGGTAATTAGGAATGGTTTGTTGGCAGCATAAACTAGCCAAGTATGACTTCGAAACAGCTGGATTGTCATCTACCATTACAAGAAGTCCACAAACAATTGAAAATAATGAGTCAAGTAATAGCAGTAAAAAATATAAAATATGAAAGTCAATGCCAAAGGCAAGAACTAAAACAGTTGAAAAGTGACTGTTCCAGAGGAATAAGCTGAAGAGGGAGCAGTGCTGGCCTGATTGTTTTTGTTGTCTGTGTTGTTATAAGCCTGCTTTAAAAACAAAAAATTGTACTAGTACATTGATAAAAAATAATTTTAAACCATTCTATGTATCTAGTGGGGATCCAGTATAAGAAACAAGATACTGGTGGCAGCAGGGTTGTATGTGAATTTCCTCTCCAGAGCTTCGAATTCCCAAGGAAGAAAATAGGGTCTAGTCTACATTGTTTTGAATAGAGAAACTCAGTTACCATGTGACCTTTAAGACATGTTCCTCTAGAGTAAACACTAACTCTACATATTTTGTAGGACTTTTACCTCCAAGATCATAATTCCAAAAGATGCAATGAAAAAAAAAAAGTAGATATGGATAAATGAAGAGTTTTGATTCTAACTAATCAGGCACACTTAGAACACGTTCAGAAGAACTGGGAGATTGTATTTTAAGACCATCGTGAAAGTGTGTATTTCTCCAAGGGCTGAGGAGCAAAGGGCTCTAGTTAGGAGCATCTCTGTCACAACAGGACACCAGCCCAAGTGGACCTTGATACCTCCTTCTAGGGACTTTTCTTCCTTAGACAGTTTCTTTGCTCATGTTTGGAGGAATTTGTACTGTACTTCCTTAAAGAAGTAATACCTCCTATACCCCAATAATGAATGAGGCAGAGCAGCCTAGAAAAGACCTGTGCATCTCACAGCAAAGTAACACAGAGATGAAGCAAAACAAATGAAGGCTCATGGTGACACCCATTTCATCATCTAGAAGAGACAGGAGACACATCCAAAACATTTAACTCATCCAAACATCAGGAGAGAGAAACCTCTAGTGAAAGCTGTGTTTCCATGTGTGCTGCCACATTAATCAGCCATACCGCCTGTTATAATATGATGCCCCCTTGGAAGAGGGTGTGTTGGGAATAGGGATAGTGCTTGTGTCTTTGGACCAGAGGGTTAGCTATGTATGCTTGGATCTGGGTGTACTGTGAACAATAGCTCCTATCCCTTAACCCCAAAGCCCACTGCATTCCTAAATGGCTCTATTGTTGGTTGTTCTGGCAAGCCCAGTCATTTGCTTATGGCTTCATTTGATCATGGCTGCTTGTGAAGTGGAATCATATAAATGAAACAAATTTGTCCTTTACATCTGAAGTGGATTGAAGTTTTCATGCTCACTTTTAAATATAGACTTCTGCATATTCTGGGGCATGACAATATTTCAAGATAATAATGAAATTAAACTATAAGTTTCTGACTGGAGATAGGTGTAAAAGTACCCAGCTCTACTGTCCTTCCTTCACAATCCTTCTTCTAAGACCAACTCTTCTCTCCCTTCCCCAAAAATACAGCACATACCTCTCTGACTGATGCAGAGCTGTACCTCCAAGCCATACTGGATGCTCTAACCTCTGTTTAACATGGTCCCTAGAGCTTAGGAGAAGGCAATGGCACCCCACTACAGTACTCTTGCCTGGAAAATCCCATGGACAGAGGAGCCTGGTAGGCTGCAGTCCATGGGGTTGCTAAGAGTCGGATATGACTGAGCGACTTCACTTTCACTTTTCACTTTCATGCATTGGAGAAGGAAATGGCAACCCACTCCAGTGTTCTTGCCTGGAGAATCCCAGGGACAGGGGAGCCTGGTGGGCTGCTGTCTATGGGGCCGCACAGAGTTGGACACAACTGAAATGACTTAGCCTAGCCTCTAGAGCTTAGGATCACTTTTTCAGCTTTAATAGCTTTCTCTTTCACCTCTTGCTAAACTAAGCAAAAGTTCTAAGAATGTCGATAGAATCATTACTTTGATCCAACATCTTGAGTTCAAAGGATACTAACATGTTCTGAAAGCCAAAAATCTCAACTCTTAAAAATCTGACCTAAATTTACTTTACCTTCCAGTCTTTTTTTCCAGTAGCTTCTTGCCAACAACCACACCACATTCCACTATTGTACATTACTTGTAACTCTGTGAACAGCACATGTTTCCCTTCATGTACAATAAATACATGTAATTAAGGACTTTTAAATTATGTGCTGTGGGTAATCTACATAAAATGGAGAGCTGGTTACTGTATAGACAAAATGCCCTTCGACTTTGGATGTTCACCAAAAAGTTTGCTGATATGTTACTTTTAGACATATTTTTTAACCCCAAACCTGGGGTTCTGAAAGAAAAATGACAGCTCCAACTCTAAATGGAAAGCAATGGGAGTCAGGGGTAGGAAAAGAAGTATAGGAGAGAGGGGCAGCACATTGGCAGCAGTCAACAATGATTTGTGCAACTGAAACTTTCTGCCTTCCTAAAAACCTTGACATAAACCCAGGCACCAGCTGATAGAAGAAATAGCAGTTCGAGTCCATTTGTCAGAAGGGCAAGGACAAATTCTATGGGTAAAGAAAGAAACATCACCTTTGGGCTGTCAAGAAGGACTCAGGCACAGTGACTGTTATGAAAACAAAAAGGAGAAAAAATTTTTAAAAAGATATATGACAGTACCTCTTTAATTATCATAATACTCTATGATGAAGGTGGAAGGTATTTGGAAAATAATCAATAACCTTCTCTCACAGTTTTTTCAGGGGAAATGGTAATAATCCTTTTGCTGTCTTCTCTTCAGCCACACACAAGTGACATACAGCACCTTCAAATTCCTCCCAATGAGAATTCACCCTGGAGAGTCTATATCACCTTGGACACAGAGGAAAGAGAAAATTGTCAAAAAGCTGGGGCAGCCAGATTTTGCTAATAAATCTGGACAGTTCGATGTTTGGTATTGAATAGCATTTTATTTCATGGGAGGCTGGCAAATCCTCTTGTGGCCACTTTGGTTAATACCTCTGGAGAGAGAAGGAGGAACTGTGGGTGGGTTCAGTTCCAAGTGAACTGTGAGTGGTGCAGAGTGTCCCGTGGATATATAACTGCATTACAGGATAAAGTAAGGTATTTCCCATATTTTACAGCAAAACTTTTCTAGTGATAATGGGGACTCCAAAGACTTCAGTGTCAGGAGAGCAGGAGAAGGTGAGTGAGCACAGGTCAAATGGAGGCAGAACTTGGAGAAGCGCAGAGTTGTCCCCAAGGGGCTGAGCAGCCCCCCATGTTACAAAGATCAGAAAACTACAATAAACACAAGTTGGGTATTTCGATAGCAATCTGGTTAGGAGAGATTGGGCAGCAGTGGCAATGCTAGTCATCAGGCAGGTGAAAGCGCTGTGTTCCCATAAGATTGTGTTTGAATTGGACCCTAGCTGGCATCCAGGTAGAGAGACAGAGCCAAGTACCCCAGGGAAAGGCCAAACCAAGCCTAGGATGGATGTCAGAGCCTCAACTAGGCAGGATAGGCTTCGGTGGGTTCCTGGAGCACGTGCTTGCCTCAGCCACACCCTAATGTCAAAAGGTTGTCAAAATGGTTGTCTGAGGAGGCCTTACAAATAGCTGCGAATGGAAGAGACATGAAAGGCAAAGGAGAAAAGGAAAGATATACCCATTTGAATGCCGAGTTCCAAAGAATAGCAAGGAGAGATAAGAAAGCCTTCCACAGCAATCAATGCAAAGAAATAGAGGAAAACAATAGAACGGGAAAGCCTAGAGATCTCTTCAAGAAAATGAGAGATACCAAGGGAATATTTCATGCAAAGATGGGCACAATAAAGGACAGACATGGTATGGACCTAATAGAAGCAGAAGATATTAAGAAGAGATGGCAAGCAGACACAGAAGAACTGTACAAAAAAGAGCTTCATGACCCAGATAATCACAAAGGTGTGATCACTCACCTAGAGTCAGACATCCTGGATTGCAAAGACAAGTGGGCCTTAGGAAGCATTACTATGGACAAAGCTAGTTGAGGTGATGGAATTCCAGTTGAGCTACTTCAAATCCTAGAAGATAATGCTATGAAAGTGCTGCACTCCATATGCCAGTAAATTTGGAAAACTCAGCAGTGGCCACAGGACTGAAAAGGTCAGTTTTCATTTGAATCCCAAATAAAGGCAATGCCAAAGAAAGTTCAAACTACTGCACAGTTGCACTCATCCCACACACTAGCAAAGTAATGCTCAAAATTCTCCAAGCCAGGCTTCACAGTACGTGAACCAAGAACTTCCAGATGTTCAAGCTGGTTTTAGGAAAGGCAGAGGAACCAGAGATCAAATTGCCAACATCCACTGGATCATAGAAAAAGCAAGAGAGTTCCAGAAAAACATCTAAGTCTGCTTTATTGATTATGCCAAAGCATTTGACTGTGTGGACCACAACAAACTGGAAAATTCCTCAAGATATGGGAATGCCAGACCACCTGACCTGCCTCTTGAGAAATCTGTATGCAGGTCAGGAAGCAACAGTTAGAACTGGACATGGACAATTTAAAATCAGGAAAGGAGTACCTCAATGCTGTATATTGTCACCCTGCTTATTTAACTTATATGCAGAGTACATCATGAGAAATGCTGGGCTGGATGAAGCATAAGCTGGAATCAAGATTGCTGGGAGAAATATCAATAACCTCAGATATGCAGATGAAACCACCCTTATGGCAGAAAGTGAAGAAGAACTGAAGAGCCTCTTGATGGAAGTGAAAGAGAAGAGTGAAAATGTTGGCTTAAAACTCCACATTCAGAAAACTAAGATCATGGCATTCAGTCCCATCACTTCATGGCAAATAGATAGGAAACAATGGAAACAGTGAAAAACTTTATTTTCTTGGGCTCCAAGATCACTGCAGATGGTGACTGCAGCCATGAAATTAAAAGATGCTTGCTCCTTGGAAGAAAAGCTATGACCAACCTAGACAGCATGTTAAAAAGCAGAGACATTACTTTACCAACAAAGCTCCATCTAGTCAAAGCTATGGTGTTTCCAGTAGTCATGTATGGGTGTGAGAGTTGGACTATAAAGAAGGCTGAGCATCAAAGAATTGATGCTTTTGAACAGTGGTGTTGGAGAAGACTCTTGAGAGTCCCTTGGAATGCAAGGAGATCCAACCAGTCCATCCTAAAGGAAATCAGTCCTGAATATTCATTGGAAGGACTGATGCTGAAGCTGAAACTCCAATAATTCGGCCACCTGATGGGAAGAGCTGACTAATTTGAAAAGACCTGGATGCTGGGAAAGATTGAAGGTGGGAGGAGAAGGGGACGACAGAGGATGAGATGGTTGGATGGCATCACTGAGTCAATGAACATGAATATGAGTAAACTCCGGGATTTGGTGATGGACAGGGAGTCCTGGCATGCTGCAGTCCATGGGTTAGCAAAGAGTCGGACATGGCTGAGTGACTGAACTGAACTGGGCTGAATGCCAAAAGCACAAGTGCAGAGTAATTAGTGCTCATGGGCCTCAGGTGGTGTTCCCAGGGGAACTTTGTTGTTCCATTGCTATGTCTTACTCTTTGTGACCCCATGGACTGTAGCATACCAGGCTTCCCTGACCTTCACTACCTCAGAATTTGCTCAAACTCATGTGATTGAGCAAGTGATGCCATACAACCATCCAATCCTCTGTCATCCCTTTCTCCCACCTTCAATCTCTCCTAGCATCAAGGTCTTTTCAAATGAGTTAGCTCTCTGCATCAGGTGGCCAAAGTGTTGGAGTTTCAACTTCAGCATCAGTCCTTCCAATGAATATTCAGGACTGATTTCCTTTAGGATTGACTGATTTGACCTCCTTGCTCTCCAAGGGACTCTCAATAGTTTTCTCCAGCACCACGGTTCGAAAGCATCAATTCTTTGATGCTCAGCCTTCTTTATAGTCCAACTCTCACATTTGTACATGACTACTGGAAAAACCATACCTTTAGTGTATGGACCTTTGTTGGCAAAGTGAGGTGTCTGCTTTTCAATACGTTGTCTAGGTTTGTCATAACTTTCTTCCAAGGAGCAGGGGAACTTAGTACTTGGGATGTCAGACTAATTGCAGATGTTATCTACTGGGCAGTGGTGGGGGTGGGTGGACTTCTCCTATCTGCTCAGTTCTTCATGCTGCAGGTCCAGAAGGTACTGAGTCTCCTGGCTGCTGATCACTAGTCCCCACCCATGATCGGGACTGGGGCAACTCAAGTCTGACAATCAGATGGCAGGCCTGGAACACAAGGTCTCTTTTACTGCTGTGCTCTGCCAAGGTCATCAATCTACTGTGCAGGGCTTCCAGTGCTGTGGAAGGGGATGAAATTCAGCCTCTGATTCAGCAGCTCAGAGCATTAGCTCCCATTATATCAATATCTAAAATGACACCAGCAGATAAAAATCTAGCATTAACATTTCAGTGTCAGTGGCCTCAGAGAGAGCATCAACATATGTACCAGATGGATTCACTCTTTTGGATTTAGTTCCCTTCTCTCAGTAAACTCCAACAACAGCAAAGGAATAGTTACTGCTCAGTGGAATACCATTCAGTGCTGGCCAAAAAATAAAGCCACATAAATTTAAACCAGTAAACATGAGTTTTTGGAAAGGAAAAGAAGGCTACTTCCAGAGGCAGTTATTTGTCTTTTCAAAAATGTTTGCCAATATGAAACCCCCTGCTCCCACCTGTGAAACTAAAGAACTGAGAACCACAGCAGTGCTTCTTCACTGCTCGCAGCTGCTGGAAGGCACTGGGTAGAGATGGCTTTGCACAGAGCCTTGTGCATTGCTAAGGGGAGGGCAGCTTACATCTAAACTCAGATGCCATGAAAAACACACTCACAGAGGAAAGACAGCAAATGGCAGGATGCTCAGCTATGCATGTTACACTTGACAGATGAATGATCACACTTTCACATCATTATCTCACTAGAGCCATCCAACACTGCTGCACAGCAAGCAGGCAAGAACTGTTAGTTCCATTAGACAGATGAAGAAGTTGAAGCATGATGGCAATTTAACGGACTTCACCTCAGACCTGCTTCTGTCCCATAACCATGGTACTATGCAGGGGGTGTGGATGCAAAATGGCATACTCTTCTCTTCACTGGCCACCTCACCCCAACCATGCCAGTCACTGCTGTTTATTCACAGAGGAAACTGGCTGTATCCTAGGTGTGGAGGCAGGTGTTCAAAACCCTTTACAAACACATCCAACTGTCTCCCACTGGAGACCGACAGCTGGTCTGGTGTCATTATGCACTAGAGGTGGCACCTCCACCATACATCTTCTGTAGAGAAGTCAACAGCTGTGTCTCCCCGGCTACTGAAGAGTGTGCTTGGAACAGTGTGCTCTGATTCCCTCTTCAAACAGTAATGGCCCCACCACTACTACTCCCCAGCACCACAAAGAGCCACCAAGGAACTGGCAGCCACTTAGTACCTCAAAAACTCATGAAGGACTCCCACCCTACCCCATTCACATGGATATTTAGAAAACAGCATCACACTTACACTGAGACAACAAGGTCACTGCCCATAGAGCAAGGAATCTATGGGGCTAAGGGGACCTGCCCACCCAAAGACTATGCTTCCCTCCTCTATGCCACTCTTAGACTAACCAAGACCTTGAAATTTCCTGCCCAGGTGCCCCAACTCTGTGTTCATGGCCTGGCAATCCTCTTCCCTAGTTTTGCCTTCCTAAGAATGGACAAAACCACAGATGGGCACAACGCTAGGCCTGAGTGGTGAATGAGGGGAGGGGTGGTCACTGAGCAGTGGTCACCCTTTCACCTGGTGATGATGAAGCTTGACCTGGTGGGCTATGACAGTACTTCTCAAACTTTAATGTGACTGTGAATCACCTGGGATCTTATTAAAGTCCAGACATTGGTTAAGGAGGCCTAGAGTAGGCTCTGTGGAGAAGGCAATGGCACCCCACTCCAGCACTCTTGCCTGGAAAATCCCATGGATGGAGGAGCCTGGTGAACTGCAGTCCATGGGGTTGCTAAGAGTTGGACATGACTGAGCAACTTCACTTTCACTTTTCACTTTCATGCATTGGAGAAGGAAATGGCAACCCACTCCAGTGTTCTTGCCTGGAGAATCCCAGGGACAGGGGAGCCTGGTGGGCTGCCATCTATGGGATCGCACAGAGTTGGACACAACTGAAGTGACTTACCAGCAGCAGCAGAGTAGGCTCTGAAAGTCGGTAGTTCTAACAAGTGCTTCGGTAATGCTGATGCTCTGAACTGGGGGGGCCCACAATTTGAGGAGCAAAGCTGGTGTCTATAGGCCTGTGTGGAGGGCCCCTCAGGGTAAAGGACAGAGCCAAGAGGTTGGAGAGAAGGGAGAGTTTACAGTAAGCCTGTATTTTGTGCCCTTACCCAGGCTCACCAAAGTTAGGGGTGCCTTTTATCATGTCAAGAAGTATCAAGAGTACATCAATGCATCTGAGCTCAAATTGTCAACATCCGTTGGATCATGGAAAAAGCAAGAGAGTTCCAGAAAAACATGTACTTCTGCTTCATTGACTATGCCAAAACCTTTGACTGTGTGAACCACAACAAACTCTGGAAAATTCTGCAAGAGATGGGAATACCAAACCACCTGACCTGCCTCTTGAGAAATCTGTATGCAGGTCAGGAAGCAACAGTTAGAACTGGACATGGAACAATAGATTGGTTCCAAACAGGAAAAGGAGTACGTCAAGGCTGTATATTGTCACACTGCTTATTTAATTTATATGCAGAGTACATCATGAGAAATGCTGGGCTGGAGGAAGCACAAGCTGGAATCAAGATTGCCAGGAGAAATATCAATAACCTCAGATATGCAGATGACACCACCCTTATGGCAGAAAGTGGACAGGATCTAAAAAGCCTCTTGATGAAAGTGAAAGAGGAGAGTGAAAAAGTTGGCTTAAAGCTCAACATTCAGCAAACTAAGATCATGGCATCTGGTCCCATCACTTCATGGCAAATAGGTGGGGAAACAGTGGAAACAGTGACAGACTTTATTTTGGGGGGCTCCAAAATCACTGCAAATGGTGACTGCAGTCATGAAATTAAAAGATGCTTGCTCCTTGGAAGAAAAGTTATGACCAACTTAGACAGCATATTAAAAAGCAGAGACATTACTTCGCCAACAAAGCTCCATCTAGTCAAAGCTATGGTTTTTCCAGTAGTCACGTATGGATGTGAGAGCTGGAATATAAAGAAAGCTGAGGGCCAAAGAATTGATGCTTTTGAATTGTGGAGTTGGAGAAGACTCTTGAGAGTCCCTTGGACTGCAAGGAGATCAACCAGTCCATCCTAAAGGAGATCAGTTCTGGGTGTTCATTGGAAGGACTGATGCTGATGCTGAAACTCCAATACTTTGGCCACCTGATGAAAAGAACTGACTCGTTGGAAAAGACCCTGATGCTGGGAAAGATTGAAGGCAGGAGGAGAAGGAGACAACAGAGGATGAGATGGTTGGATGGCATCACCGATTCGATGGACATGAGTTTGAGCATGTCCAACTCCGGGAGTTGGCAATGGACAGGGAGGCCTGGTGTGCTGCAGTCGATGGTGTCGCAGAGTTGGATACAACTGAGTGATTGAATTGAACTGAGCTGAGCACCAAAGGAAAACAATCAAGAGAGACATTCATACCATTTATCCCTCCTCCAAAGCCCCTATTCATCATCACCATCATCATGTCCCTCCCACCATCACCTTCCATGCTGGAAGCTGGAAGGTCACTTCCTGGGACCCATCATAATGATGCATGTCATCAGTTTGCAATATCAGTCACCCACTTCCGTGGACGGTCACCAGTGTTTTACTATGCCACTATAATATCTGGCTCTCAGAAGCTACCCATTCTACCTCGCTTACCACTGAAAGAAAGTGAAAGTGACTCAGTCATATTCAACTCTTTGTGACCCCACGGACTGTAGCTTGCCAGGCTCCTCTGTCCATGGAGTTCTCTAGGCCAGAATACTGGTGTGGGTAGCTGTTCCCTTCTCCAAGGCATCTTCCCAATCCAGGGATTGAACCAAGGTCTCCTGCATTGCAGGCAGATTCTTTACTGTCTGAGCTACCAGGGAAGTCCAAGAATACTGGAGTGGATAGTCTATCCCTTCTCCAGGGGATCTTCCCAACCCAGCAATAGAACTGGGGTCTCCTGCATTGCAGGCGGATTCTTTACCAGTTAAGCTACCAGGGAAGCTACCACTGGTCGCTTACCACTGGCCGCTTACCACTGGTCGGTGTCAAAGACTAGAGGTGTGGAATTCAAGTAAGCTGGAGAAAAGATACTAGATTCTTAAAACCAACACACCTTCCACCAGGAGGAACCATGTCCTCCCTGGCCTGAGAGGAGGGCAGGACCCTTTAGGTTGCCCTGATCCATCCACACTAACACACAGCCAAGAAATCATAAAAACCCCAGCATTGGGCACTGGTCCACCAACAAGTTACAATCTATGTTCATATTACCTACCACACCCATGGGAGCAAGCCTGGAGTTTTCTCTGTCCTTTATCATTGGAAAGAGATAGATAAAAACAAAAATAAACACAAAACCACAGAAATAGTTTAGCTGGAATATTCAAATGAGGGAGCAAACCACCAGTGCATTCCTGAGGCACAGTTTTCAAAACTTTCTTAACATGAAGTTATTTCAATTCAATGGTAGTGGTAGCCTGTATAAAACAGATGAAAACACAACTTCATATTGGGATGGGTATCCCAGAGCCCTGTTTACCTGGGACTCCATTGACTGATATATACAGAGGCCCCCAGGGCAGCTTCTAGAACCCTCTAGTGCTCACAAATGCCTCCCCTCTATGGCAATCACCACTGAAGCATAAGTCACCTTATTAAGATTAGACTTTCTTTCTAATCTCACTAATTAGCACTCAGGCATAAGAGAAGAAGAAGAAGAAGAAAAAAGAAGAAAAAAATAATGCCCTTCCCTTTCCTGGGCCTCAGACGTAGGACCCAGATGGCCTTTGTCCAGCTCTGACACTCTGGGATTTTATGATTATTGCAGGATCCCATATTTAAGTGAAGATTCATGGTCATATCATCCATCACAGATAGATGCTGCTGCTGCTGCTAAGTCACTTCAGTCATGTCCGACTCTGTGCGACTCCATAGACGGCAGCCCACCAGGCTCCCCTGTCCCTGGGATTGTCCAGGCAAGAACACTGGAGTGGGTTGCCATTTCCTTCTCCAACGCATGAAAGTGAAAAGTGAAAGTGAAGTTGCTCAGTTGTGTCCAACCCTCAGTGAACCCATGGATTACAGCCTTCCAGGCTCCTCTGTCCATGGGATTTTCCAGGCAGGAGTACTGGAGTGGGGTGCCATTGCCTCCTCTGAGATAGATGCTAGTGGAAAATAAAGAAAGGAAACCTTTATGGTGTTCTGCTGGCATACTTCTGTGCTTTCGTTAGGAAGCTCAAAACATTTTAATAGCTTATTCTCTTGGAACCATAGCAGAAAAACAAAATGAAATTAATCTGGAAGAAATCATAGATCTACAATCTTAGACTATCTCTTAGTTAGGTTCTAGCTACTTCTGTACACTGCCAGTTCTTCTTGACTTTTGGGAACAGAGAGGAAAGATAGTGTTTGACTTTTTTCAGGGAGAGAGGTAGTCTTCAGGCTACAATACCAGAGAGGCAGTGTGCCCAACAGGAAGCATTTGCAGGAGCCTAAATAAGGATTTTTACCGTCTGAGCCTGTGATGGTGATGAATCTGCCTGCAATGCAGGAGACCCAGGTTTGATCCCTGGGTTTGGAAGATTCCCTGGAGAAGGGAATGGCTACCCACTCTAGTATTCTTGCTTGGAGAATTTCATGGACAGAGTAGCCTGGTGGGCTACAGTCCATGGGGTTGCAGAGTTGGACACAACTGAGTGACATTTTCACTTCATTTTTTCAAATAAGTGATAGTGGGACCTGAATCAAAGTCATGTCAGCAGAAGTGGAAAGGACAGGACTGGGTGCTGGGGTTGAGAAGAGAAGGGGAAGAGTGAACACCAGGCGTTATTCTTGGATGATGACATACATGACAGTACCACTATCCAAGCTAAGACTCTGAGTAGGAAAAAGAGATTTGAGGGGCAAGCAGATGAGTCAAAAGGTTGGAATGTTGACTGGAGATGCCTGTGGATCATCAGGAGGAGACGTCCAGTATGCCCATGATTAGTCTGCTGTACAGTCCCACAGGTCTCCGCAGGATCGAACACGACCACGAGGTTGTTCTGGAAGTCCTCAGCATAGGAGATCCCCGCCCCTATATAATGTTTCCACATTACCTAGCTTACTCATTAAAATGTTTAAAGTCCCCTCCCTAAATATTCAAAGTCCCTACTTACTTGGGCAACAGGATAGATGGGTGAATAAAAATAGACTTGATCTCTGCCTTCATCTATCTTTGTAGTCTCTTTTAATACCTTGTCTTGCAGGAGAGAGAATAAACAAGAAAAAATAGTTATCATTTTACATTGTGATAAATATTATGAAGGAAACAAATGGGTGCAGTGATCAAGAATACCAGAGGGAAGAGGGGTACCTCTCGAAAAGGCCTTTTAACCAAGACTTGAAGAACATTCCTGGACAAGGTAAGAGCACCTGCCAAGACCTAGAAGTTAGGTCTTGAATTTAGTCAAAAAGCTAAGACACCCACCACCTTGGGTTCTGTGGTGTGCCTGGAATATTTGCTGCTGTTACTGATCTCTCAACAATAGTAATAACATAATATAATAAGGCATGCTCATAAAATTATACCAAAGCCGAAGCACTTGATGCATGTGACATGGTGTTTAACGATTTTATGTTGTCATTGATGGGACTGGCTGGATACAGTTGGCTACATTAGTCAGATGTAATATTACCTTAAACAAAACTTTAAATAAAATTGCCACAGAGCTCTGTATTCCATTACTAACAGCTCTGATTGCCTCAAATCATGCCAGCATATGGAAGTCACACCCTGGGCAAAGTCACCATTCTGTACAATTTCAGTCAAATACTGTTATTGAGGAAGCAATACTTAAAATAACATTCCTTTTAATGATTAAATAAAGGGTTGGCGCAAACTAAAGAATGCAAAAAAAATAGAAAAAAAAAATTGATGTAGCCACTGGAGAAAGGTTGTGTTTTGCAGTTCCTTCCTCGTGGGTACAATTATTCCACAGCATGATAGCTGAAATGCCTAAGAAATCGCTTACCTGAATCTCAATAATAATTACTTTTCTATCCTTTGTATGTTCACCATGAGCTCTGTTGACCTCGCCACATGGAAAGTCTGAGTTTACCTGTTTACAGTTCTAAGTATTCATGCCTGCGGCCAAACAAAAATGTGCTGGGCGGTGGGGGGATGAACAGTTCCTGGCCTACAGTGTGTGTTATAACTAGGATGTTTAAGATGCATCAGTTGAATAATTAATGCATAAATCTTAGCTGGCTGGGTAAGAAAATGAGAACAAGCTTTATTGGGTATAGACATAGATTTAGCTAGATTAAAGTCTTTCTGCTTTTAAGATGAGATGTCAAAAAAGGCAAAAGACAGAAAGACTCTTCTTTGTAGTGCAATTAAAAGGGAAATGAACAAACTGTGCTCATGTGTTTTACTTGTGATTGGGCTGAAAACTGTGGGGTTGCCATATTACAATTTATGTGCAGGACAGCATGAAAATGAGGAATTGGGCCTCACTTATCAACTACTCACTTATTTCTTCATTTGCAAAACTATTCAGAAATGTGTGGTCTGCCTGTGGTAAGCTATAACTAAGGCTACTCTTTTTGTAATTAAGGGCTGTTTTTAAACTAACATTTTAAAGTTCACTGGCAGCCCTTATGTCTTTTGTCTCCCATGGGTGGGACCCATGCGGGGGTGGCATTCAGAAAAGGTCCTCAGTCTTACCTCAGCCCTGAGCAAAGGAGCATGTGTGATTCTGGCAAAGGACTAAAGGTCTCCCGCTTGCCAGGGTGGGGGTGGGGGGTGTTTACGTCACTAGGAGCTGTCAGCCCCAGGGAGTCTCTGGAACATGGTGGCCCTCAGCTATAACACAGCATGTAAGCTTTTGCATCTGCAGAACTCTGGGCACTTTGCTTTGTTTATTTCCACAAATGCTAAACAGCCCAACAGAAAGACTTTCTTCAACAGCCCTGGCTCTGGCAAACAAGTTGGGGAAAGGATTTGACTATCTAGAGTTTGATTTTACTTTGGTAGTGCTGAGAGTTCATTTCTTTTTTTCAGCTCAAACAAGCCAAATGGCAAAGGCCACAAAATTCTTTCCTATGATTTAAAACTCACAACTGATGGATAAACTGTAGGTCTCTATACCAGTGAAGTCGCTCAGTCCTGTCCAACTCTTTGCACGCCATGGACCGTAGCCTACCAGTTCCTCCATTCATGGAATTTTCCAGGCAAGAGTACTGGAGTGGGTTGCCATTTCCTTCTCCAGGGTATCTTCTTGACCCAGGGATCCAACCCAGGTCTCCTGCATTATAGGCAGGTGCTTTACCATCTGAGACACCAGGGAAGACCCTACCTCAATGAGCCTCACTTCATATTAATATACAAGGAAACAGAGGCTCTGAAAGATTCGATGACTCACCGAAGGTTTCCTGGCCAATTACCAGTGGAGTTTAGTCCTTTCCTGGCAGGGCTTTTTCCGCATACTCCATCACCCCCAAAGCCAGCCTGCTAGAAAATGTAAGGCAAAGTGTCATATGGAGTGACTTATTGATATAGAGGTATCTATGAGGTGCAAGTGAATATAAACCCCAAGGCCCTTGCAGAATAGTCTGGTTAGTGAGCTGATCAGCGTGCATCTATAGTCAAACCAAAGCTTAACAACTTGCTGGGTCACCATGGCCCAAGCAGGGTTTGACAGGCTTAGACTTGAACTATATTCCATCATTCCCTCTATCTGTTACTCCTAACTCTGATCCATCTTCTGTAATTTGGCTTGTGACCTAATACTCCTTGGCTCCCCATTTTGACTTGTTAATAGATTTTCTCTCCTTTTTCCTTCCTACTAACTTCCACTACACCATATTCACTGTTCTTGAATTTTCCACCCCTACTGGTGCCCCACCTGGCCCTCTCACCTGAGGTTCAGGCCATCCCAGAGTCCTCACTCTCTGTTGGCCCAATGGTCCCTGTGGATGAGGACCTGGGGCAGGGAGTGAGGTGGGGGAGGTAAGGGTATTTAAACAGGTACTATTTAAAAAGATCAATTAGAAGCTTCTCTCCACCACCCCTTGGCATACCTACAGTGCAACGAAAAAGGATAATTAAAAGCTGACCCAGGGAGGACCTTACAAATTTCATGAAGGTCCTGCCAAAAAAAAAAAAAAAAAGACGAGATTCGGGTCTACTCACAATTAGGACTGAATGCATTTTCTTATATTATTGGCTTTTCAAAATTGTTCATCTACTTTTTACATAGCTATAATATTTGCTAGGTATGAAATTACTTTTATTTGGGAAAACTGTTTTGCCGATGTTTTTAAAAGAGCCAGGAAATCACTTAAACTATCAGAAAGATGATTCCTCATCAAACAGCATAACTGGAGACTTTCATTTAAAGAATCTCTGTGTAGAGAAAGTTAGACAGAAAATTTGGCCTCATTTAGAATATGTGTGTTACACTAGTGATTGGCAAAAAAAAAAAAAAAAAAATATATATATATATATATATACACACACACATATATATACATAAAATATAATTCAATTTGGTTCAGTTCAGCCCAATTCAATCACTCAGTCATGTCTGACACTTTGCAACCCTATGGAAACATGCCAGGCTTCCCTGTCCATCACCAACTCCCAGAGCTTGCTCAAACTCATGTCCATTGAGTCAGTGATGACATCCAACCATCTCATCATCCATCATCCCCTTTTGCTGCTGCCGTCAATCTTTCCCAGCATCAGGGTCTTTTCAAATGAGTTAGTTCTTTGAATCAGGTGGCCAAAGTATTGGAGTTTCAGCTTTAGCATCAGTCCTTCCAGTGAATATTCAGGACTGATTTCCTTTAGGATGGACTGTTTGGATTTCCTTGTAGTCCAAGGGACTCTCAAGAGTCTTCTCCAATTCCACAGTTGAAAAGCATCAATTCTTCAGCACTCAGCTTTTTTATAGTCCAACTCTCACATCCATACATGACTACTGGAAACACCATAGCTTTGACTAGATGGAGCTTTGTTGGTAAAGTAATATCTCTGCTTTTTAATATGCTGTCTAGGTTGGTCATAGCTTTTCATCCAGGGAGCAAGCGTCTTTTAATTTCATGGCTGCAGTCACCATCTGCAGTGATTTTGGAGCCCAAGAAAATAAAGTTTGTCACTGTTTCCATTGTTTCCCCATCTATTTGCATGAAACGATGGGACCAGATGCCATGATCTTAGTTTGCTGAATGTGAAGTTTTAAGCCAACATTTTCACTCTCCTCTTTCACTTCCATCAAGAGGCTCTTCAGTACTTTGCTTTGTGCCATATAGCGATGGTGTCATCTGCATATCTGAGATTATTGATATTTCTCCCAGCAATCTTGATTCCAGCTTGTGCTTCCTCCAGCCCAGAGTTCCTCATGATGTACTCTGCATATAAGTTAAATAAGCAGGGTGACAATATACAGTGTTGATGTACCCCTTTCCCGATTTGGAACCAGTCTGTTGTTCTATGTCCAGTTCTCACTGTTGCTTCCTGACCTGCATACAGATTTCTCAGGAGGCAAGTAATATGGTCTGGTATTCCCATCTCTTGAAGAATTTTCCACAGTTTATTGTGATCCACACAGTCAAATGCTTTGGCATAGTCAATAAAGCAGAAATAGATGTTTTTCTGGAACTCTCTTGCTTTTTCTATGATTCAATGGATGTTGGCGATTTGATCCCTAGTTCCTCGGCCCTTTCTAAATTCAGCTTGAACATCCAGAATTTTATAGTTCATGTACTGTTGAAGCCTGGCTTGGAAAGTTTTGAGCGTTACTTTGCTAGCATGTGACCTGAGTGCAATTGTGCAGTAGTTTGAGCATTCTTTGGCATTGTTTTTCTTTAGGATTTGAATGAAAACTGACCTTTTCAGTCCTGTGGCCACTGCTGAGTTTTCCAAATTTGCTGGCATGTTGAGTGCAGCACTTTCACAGCATCATCTTTTAGGATTTTAAATAGCTCAATTGGAATTCCATCACCTCCACTAGCTTTGTTCATAGTGATGCTTCCTAAGGCCCACTTGACTCACATTCCAGGATGTCTGGCTCTAGGTCAGTGATCACACCACTGTGGTTATCTGGGTCATGAATATCTTTTTATATAGTTCTTCTGTGTATTTTTGCTACATCTTCTTAATATATTCTGCTTCTGTTAAGTCCATACCATTTCTGCCCTTTATTGTGCCCATATTTGCATGAAATGTTCCCTTGATATCTCTAATTTTCTTAAGAGATCTCTAGTCTTTCCCATTCTACTCTTTTCCTCTATTTTTTTGCATTGATAACTGAGGAAGGCCTTCTTATCTCTCATTGCTATTCTTTGGAACTCTGCATTCAAATAGGTATATCTTTCCTTTTTCCCTCTGCCTTAGCTTCTCTTCTTTCCTCCAGTGTTTGTAAGTCATCCCCAGATAACCATTTTGCCTTTTTGCATTTCTTTTTCTTGGAAATGGTCTTGATCACTGCCTCCTGTACAATGTCACAAACCTCTATTCATAGTTCATCAGGCACTCTGTCTATCAGATCTAATCCCTTGAATCTATTTGTCACTTCTACTGTATAATTGTAAAGGAATTGATTTAGGTCATACCTGAATGGTCTAATGGTTTCCCCTACTTTCTTCAATTTAAGTCTGAGATTTTTAATAAGGAGTTCATGGTCTGAGCCACAGTTGGCTCCTGTTCTTGTTTTTACTGACTGTATAGAGTTCCTCCTTCTTTGGCTGCAAAGAATATAATCAATCTGATTTTGGTATTGACCATCTGGTGATGTCCATGTGTAGAGTTGTCTCTTGTGTTATTTGAAGAGGGTGTTTGCTATGACCAGTGCATTCTCTTGGCAATCTGTTAGCCTTTGCCCTTCTTCATTTTGTATTCCAAGGCCAAACTTACCTGTTATTCCAGATATCTCTTGACTTCCTACTTTTGCATTCCAGTCCCCTATGATGAAAAGGACATTTTTGGGGGATGTTAGTTCTAGAAGGTCTTGTAGGTTTTCATAGAACCATTCAACTTCAGCTTCTTCAGCATTACTGGTTGAGGCATAGACTTGGATTACTGTGAAATTGAATGGTTTGCCTCATAGACGAACAGAGATCATTTTGTTGTTTTTGAGATTGCACGCAAGTACTGCATTTCAGACTCTTTTGTTGACTATGAGGGCTGCTCCATTTCTTCTAAGGGATTCTTGCCCACAGTAGTAGATATAATTCAATTCAAACCATTGCTAAATTTGTGATAATTTAATCATGGGTTGGCATATTTACCTTTCCTTAATCTATTTAAGAAAACAACAACAACTGGTTTCTGAGTAAAATTTAAGAGTATAAATATGAGCTCTTAGGGGATGTTTTACCCAGTTCAGAAAACAGCCTGTTTCCAAGCTCTCTGACAACATACATTTGTATATAAATAATTAGCATACTGATTCAAATGATCTTTACCTACTCATCAGAGCATACTGTATCAAGACCTCTACTAGGTAATATTTTGTTTGTTGTTTCTAATACCATTTGTGTTTGTAAGTAATAAAGATCAGTCATTTTATTTTATTTATTTATTTATTTTTTTAAGATCAGTCATTTTAAAAGAAGGTATAATTTGGAATTGTCAAGACATCAGAATGCCCCACCACACCAAGTCTATTTTAGAGAGGCCTAACCAGTCCATCCTAAAGGAGATCAGTCCTGGGTGTTCATTAGAAGGACTGATGCTGAAGCTGAAATTACAATATTTTGGCCACCTCATGGGAAGAGTTGACTCATTGGAAAAGACCCTGATGCTGGGAGGGACTGGGGGCAGGAGGATAAGGGGATGACAGAAGATGAGATGGCTGGATGGCATCACCGACTCAATGGACATGAGTTTGAGTGAACTCCAGGAGTTGGTGATGGACAGGGAGGCCTGGCATGCTGTGATTCATGGGGTTGCAAAGAGTTGGACACGACTGAGCGACTGAACTGAACTGAACTATACTTGAGCAACTCAACTGAACTGAACTATACTACACAGATACATTTCAACATCTACAAAATCCTCATTAAAGAGCATTAGAATAGAACAGTCTTTTGGACTCTGTGGGAGAGGGAGAGGGTGGGATGACTTGGGGGAATGGCATTGAAACATGTATAATATCATATAAGAAATGAATCGCCAGTCCAGGTTCGATACAGGATGCTTGGGGCTGGTGCACTGGGATGACCCAGAGGGATGGTAGGGGAGGGAGGTGGGAGGGGGGTTCAGGATGGGGAACACGTGTACACCCATGGTGGATTCATGTTGATGTGTGGCAGGACCAATAAAATATTGTAAAGTAATTAGCCTTCAATTAAAATAAATAAATTTAAATTTTAAAAAATGTTGAAAAATGCCCCCATGCAATAAGACCTGAATCTGTTTACCTAGTTGTTGGGTATATAAACCAAGACTCCACTTAGGAACCAAAGCACCCAGGGCTTTAAGAGATTATTAAGAAAAAGAAATAACCATGTGTCTGTGTTATTTTTACAGTTAGAACAAAATCTAAGTAGTGTAAAAGTTTTCAAAGGAAAGGTAAAGAAATTTCCTAGTAACTCAAACACTATTTGAGTCAGGAAAGGGAGCACAGAGGTCATCCAAGGCAACTCCACTCTGACAACAAAACTCTCAACAGAAGCCCTAGGAATCCAGCCTCCACTTAAAGACTTCCAGAGCCTCAGAGCTTCTGGTCTCCCAGAGCTCCTCCCATCATCCAACAGCTCAAGGCATGGACAGTTTCCTTACATGGGGTCAAGTTTCCTTACATCTGCCTCCCTGTAATTCCTACGCATTGGTTCAAGCATCTGGGGAGTGGGGGAAGCTAATGTTTTTTATGGTTCTCTACATGGCATTTTTCACATCTGTGTTCTCAGTGGACCTCAATAACTCTGTGAGACAGAGGTTCTATGACTCTTGTCTTATCAGTGAAGACATAGAGGCTAGACAGACTCAGTTCTGTGCAGGGTGGTGAAGTGACAGAGGCAGGGCTTCAACTCAGCTTCCTTAAATCCACCTTTTATGTCATTTTCATTACTCTGTCTTGTTGAAACATTAAAAAAAAAAAAAAAAAAAAACCTTCTGCTTCCCCATGAGAACAAACCTTGAAGATAGAAAGGGGTAGAATAATTGAAGGTACACTTTTCACCAGTGTCCCAGAAAGATCTCTGCTACCCACGTGGCTTTAAATCCCCCAGACTGAGGGACCCGGTTCTGTGTTTCCAGCCATGAGCTGTGAACACACTAGCCAACTTCCCATCTGGATGTCCCACATGACCTCAAATTCAGCAGGTTCCAAGCTGAACTGATCACTTGCTCCTCAATCTCTCTCCACCTTCCACTCCTGATGTTGGTCAGAAATAGCACATTCTACCCAGGCAGCTATGCTAGAAACCCAGAGAATTATGCTAGACACTTCTCTCTCCCTTGCCACCACCCCCAAACATCATAAGGATTCCATGACTTTGAAATCGCTTTTGATCTGCCTCTCCCCTCCATCCCCACTGCTACACCCCTATTCCATTCACCATGGAATTTCACTTAGACAAATTCAGCTGCCTCCTAAATGGTCTCTGTGCCTCCAGAAGCAGCCTTCTCACACCCACCTGCCTCCATGTGGACCACCACCAACAGGGTGCAGTATGACATCCCATGTCCCTCCCCTGATACCCACCTGTAAGTGGCTTCCTGTTTGCCTCCAGAAAGTGAAAGTGAAAGTTGCTCAGTCGTGTCCAACTCTTTGCAACCCCATGGACTATAGAGTCCATGGAATTCTTCAGGCCAGAATACTGAAGTGGGTAGCCTTTCCCTTCTCCAGGGGATCTTCCCAACCCAGGGATCAAACCCAGGTCTCCTGCATTGCAGGCAGATTCTTTATCAGCTGAGCCACAAGGTAAGCACAAGAATACCCCAGAAGGCATCGTCAATGCCACCTGATCAAGAAATTCACTGGGACACAGATGTGATATCTTTATATTTTTTAACTTTCCCAAGTGATTTGAATGAGTCCGAAAAGTTGGAAAGTAATTCGTGTGAGGCCAAGTTGTTACCTTCAATGATCTGATTCCTCTCTAATCATCATTCCTGCCTCTTCCCCCTCAGCAAAGACCATTGCAGAGAATACATAGCATGCCAGCTCACACCTCTGTGCCCCTATTGAAACAGATCTCTCAGCCTATACTGTTTTTCTCCTCTTGGCCTACCTCTACTGAATCTTCAAAACCTAACCAAGATGTCAATTCTTCAAGAAGTATTCTGTGACCAAATCAGACTGGATTAGCCACCCCTCCCCATCACATCACACAGAGTTCTCTATCATAGTGCTTAGGACTTTGTTCTGAATCGATTTCTTTATGGGTCTGACTCCCTGGCAAGCCCATAAACTCCTCAAAACCAAGGACTGTGCTTGTCTATCACTGGCAAATGTCTCACATGATAGGTGCTCAGTAAATGTCAATCTGCATTGAGCCTGATTTCAAGCCAAGCCCCCACAGTGACTAACAAGACATTTGCGTTTTAGGAAATTCAGTTCACCTGCTTGGGCCTCAATTCACACATCTGTAAGTTAGGATAACAAATCCCAGGTTCATTCATACGCCAAACATGGGAATATCCACTAAGTGCCAGGTACTGGGTTATATGAAGAGTGAACCAATCAGATGGGTTTTGTAAACTGTTACACAACATTCCAAAAATATTTCTGCAATTTTAACTTCTGCTTAGTCTCTCTGGACCAGAAATAGCAATTTCCTTCAATAAAACAAAAGTCTACTAAGCTTTAGTTTCCATTAGGCTCACCAAGGCATCAGGGTAAAGTCACTCGGCCCAAAGGGAAGACACTGGCCTAACTGGGGGTGGAGGTGCACCCTAGAAAATCACATCATACAGAGAAGAATATGTCCCTGTCTCTGGCAGGGACAGTGCTAACCCCCCCAGAGATGGGACTCACAGCTGAGCACCCCTGAAGAAAGGTCACTGAGCCCGTCTTTCTCCCTGCTGACTTCAGTTTCACACTTGCTCAGGGTTCCATGGGAAAGGGTGTGGAGCCTGACCCCACAAGTTACACTGGGCTCAACCACCTGGCTTCTTGAGGCTCATCCAGGACTTCCTGAAGCTTGTCCACTCAAATTAATGCCGAGTCCCCTGAGATGTTCCTGGCAATGTCACTCTTAGGAACAACAGTCTCAACGTTCAGTCTCACAAAGCCCAGGGAAACCAAATTGATTTGCTGGACCTGAAGAATTTGATGCTAGAGCAGCGCTGGGCTATTCTCCACCAAGTTACACCCCTGTTCTTAAAAGCTTGTATCCTGCTGGCCCAGAGGGGAACATAAACTCACTCAAGTCCTTGGACTAGAGATTCTTGGACCTGTTCTAATCGCTCACTCTCTCCCATATAGTTTGTTCATCCTCAAGGGGGAAATTCCAGTCACCAATTGCTTCTTAGAACTCACAGCTCTGCAGGCATTTAGCAATGACAGAATGCGATACAATGTCCATCCCTTTAATGTGATCTAATCTCTCAATGGCTCAGAAGTAACTCCTAGCATGGCAGAGCTCTCAGAAGTTATGCCAAGAGCCAGGCAAAGAGGAGTCAGAAGCATTTCCATTATGAACAGAGCCCCCAGAAAGCATTTAAGTCCTCTTTCACTGAATCAGGTTCTTACCAAGCATTCCCTTTGGATACCAGCCAGGTGATCTTGCCTACCTCCAAGAAATCAAACAATTTGAGCTCTTGGACAAAGGAAGAGAATAAAAGATGAAACTTGTGTTATCTTTGTTATTGCACACTTGATGACACATGGAATTAGACTTTCAGGATCACATGAAGCCCAGGAACCATCTCAATCATTCATTCAATGAATATTTACTAAGCATCTACTCTGTATCTGGAAAATCAGCCAAAATCTGTCTTTGGAGACTCACTGTCTAGTAGTTCACTGATTCCTAACATGCTGATGTTCACTGGAATGGGCAAATTTAATTTAGATGACCATTATACTACTGTGGGCAAGAATCCCTTAGAAGAAATGAGGTAACCCTCATAGTCAACAAAGGAGTTCAAAATGCAATATTTGGGTGCAATCTCAAAAATGACAGAATGATCTCTGTTCATCTATAAGGCAAACCATTCAATTTCACAGTAATCCAAGTCTATGCCCCAACCACTAATGTTGAAGAAGTTGAAGCCGAACAGTTCTGTGATGACCTACAAGATCTTCTAGAACTAATACCCCTCACCAAACATCCTTTTCATCATAGAGGACTGGAATGTGAAAGTAGGAAGTCAAGAGACACCTGTAATAATTGGCAAGTTTGGCCTTTGAGTACAAAATGAAGCAGGGCAAAGGCTAACAGATTGCCAAGAGAATGCACTGGTCATAGCAAACACTCTCTTCAAATAACACAAGAGACAACTCTACACATGGACATCACCAGATGGTCAATACCGAAATCAGATTGATTATATTCTTTGCAGCCAAAGATGGAGGAACTCTATACAGTCAGTAAAAACAAGAACAGGAGCCAACTGTGGCTCAGACCATGAACTCCTTATTATAAATTTCAGATTTAAATTGAAGAAAGTAGGGGAAACCATTAGACCATTAGGTATGACCTAAATCAAATCCTTTACGATTACACAGTAGAAGTGACAAATAGATTCAAGGGATTAGATCTGATAGACAGAGTGCCTGAAGAACTATGAATAGAGCTTTGTGACATTGTACAGGAGGCAGTGATCAAGACCATCTCTAAGAAAAAGAAAAGTAGAAAGGCAAAATGGTTGTCTGAGGACATCTTACAAACACCTGAGGAAAGAAGAGAAGCTAAAGGCAAAGGGAAAAGGAAAGATATACCTATTTGAATGCAGCGTTCCAAAGAATAGCAATGAGAGATAAGAAAGCCTTATTCAGTTATCAAAGCAAAGAAATAGAGGAAAGCAATAAAATGGGAAAAACTAAAGATCTCTTAAGAAAATTAGAGATACCAAGGGGATATTTCATGCAAAGATGGGCACAATAAAGAGCAGAAATGATATGGACTTATGAGAGGGTAACAGGCAGGAAGGCCAGGGGTCTCCAAATGGAGGAAATAGCCTGCAAGTGTCAGACATTTTTATCTCTCTTAAGCGGCAGGAGGAAACAAACTAGCAATATTTTTTTCCTTCTCTATACAAATTTAAAGAGAGGTTTCTCTTAAAATACTGTGTTGCCATAATGACAGCTGGTTTCACCTGAAGTTAGCTATTCTTGAGCCTAGAGATAACCAATGCCTTTTTCTTATGGAAATGTTTGTCTTAAGCTATGCTAATGTACTACGCCTTTACCCCAAACTCGGTCTCCAAGTCGGTTCCGCCTCTGGGCCCAGAACCTACTTGACAAACCAGTATGTTATACTCAGAAATTGCTCCCCTAATCTATGTAAATGAAACTATTTGTATGGTGGTCTGCCCTTCTTTAATATTCAAGTTAATTATTTTATGGCCCAAGATAAACCCTTTGGTGCCAAGATTATCCCAAAATGCATCTTATGGGCGAGGGGCCTGGTGCTATTCTGAATTATAAGACATTCCTTTCTTTCATTAACAGACTGCTAGTGACTATATAACATCCAGCTGAAGACTAGCAGGGGGGTGCTCTTTCTGCCCCCTTCTGATGCCTATGTCAGAAGCTTTCTCTATCTCCTTTATACTTTAATAAAACTTTATTACACAAAAGCTCTGAGCGATCAAGCCTCGTCTCTGGCCCCGGATTGAATTCTTCTCCTCCGGGGGCCAAGAATCCCGGTGTATTCGCGTGATTCAACAACAACCTTTCACTTAACAGAAGCAGAAGATATTTTTAAAAGGTGGCAAGAATACACAGAACTGTACAAAAAATATATTCACGACCCAGATAACCACAGTGGTGTGATCACTGACCTAGAGCCAGACATCCTGGAATGTGAAGTGAAGTGGGCCTTAGAAACATCAGTACAAACAAAGCTAGTGGAGACAATGGAATTCCACTTGAGCTATTTCATATCCTGAAAGATGATGCTGTTAAAGTGTTGCACTCAAGATGCCATCAAACCTGAAAAACAGCAGTGGCCACAGGACTGGAAAAAGGTCAGTTTTAATTCGAATCCCAAAGAAAGGCAATGCCAAAGAATGTTCACACTACCACACAATTGCACTCATGTCACACTCTAGCAAAGTAATGCTCAAAATTCTCCAAACCAGGCTTCAACAGTACATGAACCGAGAACTTATAGATGTTCAAGCAGGATTCAGATAAGGCAGAAGAACCAGATATCAAATTTCCAACATTCACTGGATCATAGAAAAAGCAAGAGAGTTCCAAAAATACATCTACTTCTGCTTTATTGATTATGCCAAAAGCTTTGACTGTGTGGATCACAGTAAACTGTGGAAAATTCTGCAAGAGATGGGAATACCAGAGCACCTTACTTGCTTCCTGAGAAATCTGTGTGCAGTTCAAGAAGCAACAGTTAGAACTGGACATGGAACAAGAGACTGATTCCAAATCGGGAAAGGAGTACGTCAAGGCTGTATATTATCACCCTGCTTATTTAAATTATATGCAGTGTACATTATGGAAAATGCCTGGCTGGATGAAGCACAAGTTGGAATCAAGATTGCTGGGAGAAATATCAATAACCTCAGATATGCAGATGACACCAGCCTTATGACAGAAAGCGAAGAACTGAAGAGCCTCTTGATGAATGTGAAAGAAGAGAGTAGAAAAGCTGGCTTAAAACTCAACATTCAAAAGCAAAGATCATGGCATCCAGTCCCCTCACTTCAGGCAAATAGATTGGGAAACAATGGAAAAAGTGACAAACTTTATTTTTGTGGGCTTCATAATCATTGCAGATGGTGACTGCAGCCATGAAATTAAAAGACGCTTGCTCCTGCTATGACCAACATAGACAGCATAATAAAAAGCAGAGACATTACTTTGTTAACAAAATACATCTAGTCAAAGCTATGGTTTTTCCAGTTGGCATGTATGGATGTGAGAGTTGGGCTATAAAGAAAGCTGAGCGCCAAGGATTTGATGCTTTTGAACTGCGGTGTTGGAGAAGACTCTTGAGATTCCCTTGGACTGCAAGGAGATCTGACCTGTCAATCCTAAAAGAAATCCATTCTGGGCATTCATTGGAAGGACTGATGCTGCAGCTGAAACGCCAATACTTTGGCCACCTGTTGTGAAGAAGTAATTCATGTGATTTTTGTTTTTGTATTTTTTAAAATATAAATTTATTTTAATTGGAGGCTAATTACTTAACAATATTGTATTGGTTTTGCCATACATTGACATGAATCTGCCACGGGTGTACACGTGTTCCCCATCCTGAACCCCCCTCCCACCTTCCTCCCCATCCCATCCCTCTGGGTCATCTCAATGCATCAGCCCCGAGCACCCTGTCTCATGCATCAAACCTGGACTGGCGATTCATTTCACATATGATAATAGACATGTTTCAATGCCATTCTCCCAAATCTTCCCACCCTCACCTCTCCCACAGAGTCCAAAAGACTGTTCTATACATCTGTGTCTCTTTTGCTATCTCGCATATAGGGTTATCATTACCATTTTTCTAAATTCCATATATATGCATTAGTATACTGTATTGGTGTTTTTCATTCTGGCTTACTTCACTCTGTATAATAGGCTCCAGTTTCATCCACCTCATTAGGACTGATTCAAATGTATTCTTTTTAATGGCTGAGTAATATTCCATTGTGTATATGTACCACTGCTTTCTTATCCATTCACCTGCTGATGGACATCTAGGTTGCTTCCATGTCCTGGCTATTATAAACAGTGCTGCGATGAATATTGGGGTACACATGTCTCTTTCAATTCTGGTTTCCTGGGTGTGTATGCCCAGTAGTAGGATTGCGAGGTCATATGACAGTTCTATTTCCAGTTTTGTAAGGAATCTCCACACTGTTCTCCATAGTGGCTGTACTAGTTTGCATTCCTACCAACAGTGTAAGAGGGTTTCTTTTTCTCTGCACCCTCTCCAACATTTCTTGTTTGTAGGCTTTTTGATAGCAGCCATTCTGACTGGCATGAAATGGTACCTCATTGTGGTTTTTATTTGCATTTCTCTGATAGTGAGTGATGTTGAGCATCTTTTCATGTGTTTGTTAGCCATCTGTATGTCTTATTTGGAGAAATGCCTGTTTAGTTCTTTGGCTCATTTTTTGATTGGGTAGTTTATTTTTCTGGAATTGAGCTGCAGGAGTTGCTTGTATATTTTTGAAATTAATTATTTGTCAGTTGCTTTGTTTGCTATTATTTTCTCCCATTCTAAAGGTTGTCTTTTCACCTTGCTTATAGTTTTCTTTGTTGTGCAAAAGCTTTTAAGTTTAATTAGGTCCCATTTGTTTATTTTTGCTTTTATTTCCAATATTCTGGGAGGTGGGTCATAGAGGATCCTGCTGTGATGTATGTCAGAGAGTGTTTTGCCTATGTTTTCCTCTAGGAGTTTTATAGTTTCTGGTCTTACATTTAGATCTTTAATCCATTTTGAGTTTCTTTTTGTGTATGGTGTTATAAAGTGTTCTAGTTTCATTCTTGTACAAGTGGTTGACCAGTTTTCCAGCACCAGTTGTTAAAGAGATTGTCTTTTTTCCATTGTATATTCTTGCCTCCTTTGTCAAAGATAAGGTGTCCATAGGTGTGTGGATTTATCTCTGGGCTTTCTATTTTGTTCCATTGACCTATATTTCTGTCTTTGTGCCAGTACCATACTGTCTTGATGACTGTGGCTTTGTAGTAGAGTCTGAAGTCAGGCAGGTTGATTCCTCCAGTTCCATTCTTCTTTCTCAAGATAGCTTTGGCTATTCGAAGTTTTTTGTATTTCCATACAAATTGTGAAATTATTTGTTTTAGTTCTGTGAAAAATACCATTGGTAGCTTGATAGGGATTGCATTGACTCTATAGATTGCTTTGGGTAGTATACTCATTTTCACTATAATTCTTCCAATCCATGAACATGGTATATTTCTCCATCTATTTGTGTCCTCTTTGATTCCTTTCACCAGTGTTTTATAGTTTTCTATATATAGGTCTTTTGTTTCTTTATGTAGACGTATTCCTAAGTATTTTATTCTTTCCATTGCAATTGTGAATGGAATTGTTTCCTTAATTTCTCTTTCTGTTTTCTCATTGATAATGTATAGGAATGCAAGGGATTTCTGAGTGTTAATTTTATATCCTTCAACTTTACTATATTCATTGATTAGCTCTAGTAATTTTCTGGTGGAGTCTTTAGGGTTTTCTATGTAGAGGATCATGTCATCTGCAAACAGTGAGAGTTTTACTTCTTCTTTTCCAATCTGGATTCCTTTTATTTCTTTTTCTGCTCTGATTGCTGTGGCCAAAACTTCCAAAACTATGTTGAATAGTAGTGGTGAGTGTGGGCATCCTTGTCTTGTACTTGACTTTAGGGGAAATGCTTTCAATTTTTCTCCATTGAGGATAATGTTTGCTGTGGGTTTGTCATATATAGCTTTTATTATGTTGAGGCTTGTTCCTTCTATTCCTGCTTTCTGGAGGGTTTTTTTTTTTTATCATAAATGAATGTTGAATTTTGTCAAAGGCTTTCCCTGCCTCTATTGAGATAATCATATGGTTTTTATCTTTCAATTTGTTAATGTGGTGTATTACATTGATTGATTTGTGGATACTGAAGAATCCTTGCATCCCTGGGATAAAGCCCACTTGGTCATAATGTATGACCTTTTTAATGTGTTGTTGAATTCTGTTTGCTAGAATTTTCTTAAGGATTTTTGCATTTATATTCATCAGTGATATTGTCCTGTAGTTTTCTTTTTGGGGGGCATCTTTTTCTGGTTTTGGTATTAGAGTGATGGTGGCCTAATAGAATGAGTTTGGAAGTTTACCTTCCTCTGCAATTTTCTGGAAGAGTTTGAGTAGGATAGGTGTTAGCTCTTTTCTGAATTTTTGGTAGAATTCAGCTGTGAAGCCATCTGGTACTGGACTTTTGTTTGCTGGAAGTATTCTGATTACAGTTTTGATTTCCTTGCTTGTGATGGGTCTGTTAAGATTTTCTATTTCTTCATGGTTCAGTTTTGGAAAGTTGTACTTTTCTAAGATTTTGTCCATTTCTTCCAAGTTGTCCATTTTATTGGCATATAGTTGCTAATAGTAATCTTTTATGATCCTTTGTATTTCTGTGTTGTCTGCTGTGATCTCTCCATTTTAATTTCTAATTTTGTTGATTTGATTCTTCACCCTTTGTTTCTTGATGAGTCTGGATAATGGTTTGTCAATTTTATTTATCTTCTCAAAGAACCAGTTTTGGTTTTGTTGATTTCTGCTATGGTCTCTCTCTCTCTCTTTTTTTTTTTTTTTTGCATTTATTTCTGCCCTAATTTTTAAGATTTCTTTCCTTCTACTAACCCTGTGGTTCTTCATTTGTTCCTTTTCTAGTTGCTTTAGGTGTAGAGTTAGGTTATTTATTTGACTTTTTTCTTGTTTCTTGAGGTAAGCCTGTATTGCTATGAACCTTCTCCTTAGCACTGCTTTTACAGTGTCCCATAGTTTTTGGGTTGTTGTGTTTTCATTTTCATTTTTTTCTATGCATATTTTGATTTTTTAAATTTCTTCTGTGATTTGTTGGTTATTAAGCAGCGTGTTGTTTAGCCTCAGTATGTTGGAATTTTTAATAGATTTTCTCCTTTAATTGAGATCTAATCTTACTGTATTGTGGTCAGAAAAGATGCTTGAAATGATTTCAGTTTTTTGAATATGCCAAGGCTAGATTTATGGCCCAGGATGTGATCTATCCTGGAGAAGTTTCCATGTGCACCTGAGAAAAAGGTGAAATCCATTGTTTTGGGGTGAAATGTCCTATAGATATCGATTAGGTCTAACTGGTCTATTGTATTATCTACAGTTTGTGTTTCCTTGTTAATTTTCTGTTTATTTGATCTATCCATAGTTGTGAGTGGGGTATTAAAGTCTCCCACTATTATTGTGCTATTGTTACTTTCCCCTTTCATACTTGTTAGCATTTTCCTTACATATTGTGGTGCTCCTATGTTGGGTGCATATATATTTATAATTGTTATATCTTCTTCTTGGATTGATCCTTTGATCATTATGTAGTGTCCTTCTTTGTCTCTTTTCACAGCCTTTATTTTAAAGTCTATTTTATCTGATATGAGTATTACTACTCCTGCTTTGTTTTGGTCTCTATGTGCATGGAATATCTTTTTCCAGCCCTTCACTTTCAGTCTGTATGTGTCCCTTGTTTTGAGGTAGGTCTCTTGTAGACAGCATATATAGGGGTCTTGTTTTTGATCCATTCAGCCAGTCTTTGTCTTTTGGTTGGGGCATTCAACCCATTTACATTTAAGGTAATTATTGATAAGTATGATCCCATTGCCATTTACTTTATTGTTTTGGGTTCGAGTTTATACACCCTTTTGTGTTTCCTGTCTAGAGAAGATCCTTCAGCATTTGTTGGAGCACTGGTTTGGTGGTGCTGAATTATCTCAGCTTGTGCTTGTCTGTAAAGCTTTTGATTTCTCCTTCATATTTGAATGAGATCCTTGCTGGGTACAGCAACGTGGGCTGTAGGTTATTTTCTTTCATCATTTTATGTTGTCCTGCCATTCCCTCCTGGCCTGAAGAGTTTCTATTGAAAGATCAGCTGTTATCCTTATGGGGATCCCCTTGTGTGTTATTTGTTGTTTTTCCCTTGCTGCTTTTAATGTTTGTTCTTTGTGTTTGACCTTTGTTAATTTGATTAATATGTGTCTTGGGGTGTTTCGCCTTGAGTTTATCCTGTTTGGGGCTCTCTGGGTTTCTTGGACTTGGGTGATTATTTCCTTCCCCATTTTAGGGAAGTTTTCAACTATTATCTCCTCAAGTATTTTCTCCTGGTCTTTCTTTTTGTCTTCTTCTTCTGGGACTCCTATGATTCAAATGCTGGGGTGTTTCACATTGTCCCAGAGGTCTCAGAGGTTGTCCTCATTTCTTTTAATTCTTTTTTCTTTTTTTGTCTCTGCTTCATTTATTTCTACCATTCTATCTTCTACCTCACTTATCCTATCTTCTGCCTCTGTTATTCTACTGTTGGTTCCCTCCAGAGTGTTTTTGATCTCATTTATTGCATTATCCATTATATACTGACTCTTTTTTATTTATTCTAGGTCCTTATTAAACATTTCTTGCATCTTCTTAATCCTTGTCTCCAGGCTATTTATCTATAACTCCACTTTGTTTTCAAGATTTTGGATCATTGTCACTATCATTATTTGGAATTTTTCATCAGGTAGATTCTCTCTCTATTCCTCTTTTGTTTGGTTTGGTGGGCATTTATCCTGTTCTTTTACCTGCTGAGCATTTCTCTGCCTTTTCATCTTGTTTAGATTGCTGTGTTTGGGGTGGCCTTTCTGTATTCTGGAAGTTTGTGGTTCCTCTTTACAGTGGAGTTTCCTTGCTGTGGGTGGGGTTGGACGGGTGGCTTGTCAAGGTTTCCTGGTTAGGGAAGCTTGTGTCTGTGTTCTGGTGGGTGGAGCTGGATTTCTTCTCTCTGGAGTGCAATGAAATGTCCAGTAATGAGTTTTGAGATGTCAATGGGTTTGGTGTGAGTTTGCGCATCCTGTATATTGAAGCTCAGGGCTATGTTCCTGTGTTGCTGGAGAATTTGCATGGTATGTCTTGCTCTGGAACCTGTTGGCCCTTGGGTTGTGCTTGGTTTCAGTGTAGGTATGGAGGCTTTTGATGAGCTTCTATCGATTAATGTTCCCTGAAATGAGGAGTTCTCTGGTGTTCTCAGAATTTGGACTTAAGCCTCCTGCCTCTGGTTTTCAGTCTTATTCTTACAGTAGCCTCAAGACTTCTGCATCTATACAGCATCGATGATAAAACATCTAGGTTAATAATGAAAAGTTTCCCCACAGTGAGGGACACCCGGAAAGGTACACAGAGTAACATGGAGAAGAGAAGAGGGAGGAAGGAGATATAGGTGACCAGGAGGAGAAGAGGGGGAGTCAAAAGAGGAGAGAGCAAGCTAGCCAGTATTCACTTCCCTATATGCTCTCCACAGTATGGATCCCTCAGAGATGTTCACGGAGTTACACAGAGAAGAGGGAGGAAGGAGACAGAGGTGGCCAGGAGGATAAAAGGGGGAATCATAAGAAGAGAGACGTATCTAGCCAATAATCAGTTCCCTAATTGTTCTCCACAGCCCGGAACACACAAAGAGATTCACAGAGTTGGGTAGAGAAGAGAAAGGGGAGGGAGGAGATAGAGGCGATCTGGTGGAGAAAAAGGAGAGTCAAAAGGGGGAGAGAGCAATCAAGCCAGTAATCTCGCTCTCAAGTAAAAATGGGTACCGAAGATTGGGAGAACTAATTCATTTGAAAAGACCCTGATGCTGAAAAAGATTGAAGTCAGCAGGAGAAGGGGACGATGAAGGATGAGATGGTTGATGGCATCACCAACTCGATTGACATGAGTTTGAGCATGCTCCGGGAATTGGTGATGGACAGGGAAGCCTGGCGTGCTGCAGTCCATGGGAGTCGCAAAGAGTTGGACACAACTGAGCAACTGAACTGAACCGAACAGTCTAGTACGGAAGACAGATGTATAAACAGAAGAGTTGCAACAAGACACTGTATGAAGTACAGAAGAATTTCAGAGCTGGAAGCCTTAGAAAATGCTCTCCAGAGAGGGGACACCCGGACAGGGTTTTTGAAGGATGAAATGAGACAAGGCAGGAAGAATAATCTGAGCCAAGGTAACTTTTTAAACGTCCCAGAAGAATCTTGCTGGAGCCTGAGATAAGATGGGAGTGGGATGCAATGACAAATGACACTTAAAAAGTAGGCAGGAAGCACATGCTAGGTTGAAGACCTTGAATTACATGCTTTAGAAAAGTGACAGGCTACCAGGGAGACTCTAAACATTTTCATGTTTTAATTTTGTTGTTAGTATTGATGTTCTTGTTTTTGTTTGTTCTCTGTAATGAAATGAAAGTGAAAAGTGAAAGTTTCTCAGTCGTATCCAACTCTTTGCTATCCCATGGACTATACAGTCCATGGAATTCTCCAGGCCAGTATACTGGAGTGGGTAGCATTTCCCTTCTCCAGGGGATCTTCCTGACCCAGGAACTGAACACTGGGGTCTCCTGCATTGCAGGCAGATTCTTTACCATTGAAGTACCAGGGAAGTTCCCATGGTAATGAAATGACTGTGACTAAATTTTCAGTTTGGAAAGAACTTTGTGTTGGTGGACTGTGTAGAGACAGTTGTGGGGCCACGGTGAGAGATCAGAGACAGGAAGACAAGATTTAGAGTCACTGAAATCATCTCAATGAGAGGTGATAAAAACTCGAATGAAGAAGTAGCATGGAGACGCGAACAGCAGATTCAGGGGAATTTTATGATTCCCAGGTGGCACTAGTGGTAAGGAACTCATCTGCCAATGCAGGAGACCTAAAAGATGCAAGTTCAACCCCTGAGTCAGGAAGATGCCCTAGAGGAGGGCACAGCAACCTACTCTAGTATTCTTGCCCAGAGAATCCTATGGACAGAGGAGCCTGGTGGGCTCTGGTCCATAGCATTGCAAAGAGTCAGACACGATGGAAGTGACTTAGCACAGCACATTATTGAATAGATTTGGTGAATGTTTGGCTCTTGCAGAGAGGGAAAGAAAAGGAATGATGGCCAGGATTCTGTTCCATGAGCCCCAGCTGAGTGGTATTGTTATTGACTAAAAGTGGAGCAAGTTTGGGAGCAGCTGGGAGGAGACTAGTTCAGTTTAACCACACAGTCAGCCCTCTATATCTACAGGTTCCACATCTGCAGATTTAACCAAGTGCAAATTAACAATATTTGAAAAAAAAAAAAAAAGAGTCCAGAAACTTCCACAAAGCAAAACTTGAATTTGCCATACTTTGGTAACTATTTACATAGAATTTACATTATACTTACAAGCATTTCCATAGCATTTACACTGTATTAGATATTGTAACTAATCTAGAGCTTATTTAAAGTACACAGGAGGATGTGCAAATACTATGTCACTTGATATAAGGGACTTCAGCATCCTCAGATTTTGGTATCTGTGGGGGTCCTGGAGCCAATTCCCTGTAGATACCAAATGATGACTGTATTAAGTTTGAGAAGTCCATGAAATAGAAATGTCATACAGATAGTTGGATATACGTGTCTGAAGTTCTCAGGATATTTCAGAACTAGGAACATATATTTGGGAATTATGTGTGTACATTACAGGTCACACTTTGGAATTACATAAAAATAACCAAGACAGATTTACGATGATTAAACGTCAAACAATGATTGACGTCAAATGTCAAACAATGATTACGGTCAGAAAGGGGCAGTTCACTTAAGGTAAAAATAATATTTAAGGTAAAAATTAAGGTCACTTAAGGTAAAAAATAACCTGAGATAAAATAATAAGAGATAAGAGAACCAGGAGAATAAGAGACTGAGAAAGTTCAAAAGAGGTTAGAGATCAAGAAGGAGAGAATAAAGAGAAAAGAGATGCAAAATATTACAAAAGTAACAGAGAACTTGGTAATGAATCAACTCTTTCCTATCCCATTTCTCTTACATCTAGATATGATGCCATGTTTCAAGTTCAGGTGATTAGAAAAATAATAGTAAAATTAACAGAATTAGGAATACAGAAAGAATTAATAGCTTGGGAAGAAAGCAGATGAGTTTCACTTGGGATATACTAATTCTAAAATGCAATCAGGACACTAATCTGTGAGAAAATCTCAGAAGAAAGATCAGATTGTTCTCTATACAGATTTTCAAACTTTTATTTATACATGCTAAGTGTAATACTTATTTATACATGCTAAGCATAATTATGGTATACACATAATATAACAGTATCTGAAGTCTTTTGGTTTTATTTCTAATATCTTTATTCTTGCTGCTTCTCACTCATGGTACCTTGTTTCCCTGTGTGTTGAATGGTATTTTGCTGTGAGCTGTTCATTTCCCTTGAAATTTTTTTTTTCAATGAATTCTTTGAGAACTGGGGGAAAAAGTTTCCTGTAGAGAAGATTGGCCTTTGCTTCTGCCAGATTCCTGTATATCTAAGGCTACTTTGAATTCCTGGTATCATTTTGTATATTTGGTCTGTAATTTTTCATTTAACAGTATATCATGAAATTTGTGTTACTCTAGATAAATTCACCTACTCATTATGTTTAGGGCATTCTATAAAAATGTTATATTATAATTTATTTAATCCTTTGACTGTGTGGAACACAACAGACTGTGGAATATTCTTATATGGGAATACCAGACCACATTACCTGCCTCCTGAGAAACAAGAAGCAGCAGTTAGAACTGGACTTGGAATAATGGACTGGCTCAAAATTGGGAAAGGAGTATCTCAAGGCTGTATTTTGTCACCCTGCTTATTTAACTTATATGCAGAGTTCATCATATGAAATGCTGGGCTGGATGACTCACAAGCTGGAATCAAGATTGCTGGGAGAAATATCAGCAATCTCAAATATGCAGGTGATACCACTTTAATGGCAGAAAGTGAAGAGGAACTAAAGAGCCTCTTAATGAAGGTGAAAGAGGAGAGTGAAAAAGCTGGCTTAAAACTCAACATTCAAAAAATGAAGATCATGGCATCCAGTTCTATCATTTTATGGCAAATAGGGGAAAAAGTGCAAACTGTCAGATTTCATTTTCTTGGCTCCAGAATCAATGTGGATGGTGACTACAGCTAACAAAATTAAAAGATGCTTGCTCCTTGGAAGAATACCTGTGACAAACCTAGACAGTGTATTTTAAAAAGCAGAGAAATCACTTTGCTAACAAAGGTCCGTAAAGTCACAAAAGTAAAAGACGCTTGCTCCTTGGAAGAATACCTGTGACAAACCTAGACAGTGTATTTTAAAAAGCAGAGAAATCACTTTGCTAACAAAGATCTGTAAAGTCAAAACTATGGTTTTTCCAGTAGTTTTGGAAACTAACCATACATAACTAACGGAAAAACTAACCATAGTTTTGTATGGTTGTGAGAGCTGAACCATAAAGAAGGCTGAGCGCCAAACAATTGATGCTTTCAGACTGGTGCTGGAGAAGACTCTCAAGAGTCCCTTGGACAGCATAGAAATCAAACCAGTCAATCCTAAAGGTAATCAACCCTGAATATTCATTGAATATTTGAAAGGACTGTTGCTGAAGCTGAAGCTCCAATATTTTGGCCACCTGATGTGAAGAACCAACTTATTGGAAAAGACCTTGATGCTGGGAAGGATTTAGGGCAAGAGGAGAAGGGGGCCACAGAGGATGAGATGGTTGGATAGCATCACTGACTCAATGGACATGAGTTTGAGAAACTCAGGGAGATAGTGAAGGACAGGGATGCCTAGTGTGCTGCAGTTCATGGGGTCACAAGGAGTCAGACACAACTTAGCAACTGAACAGACCAACAATTTATCCTTCAACTGTTCACTTTTTAGGAGATATCACTAAAAATGTGTATCTTTATATACATAACTTTACATGCTTGCATAATCATCTCTAATTTTTATATACATATAAAATATATATACCCTCTAATCATATACATTCATTATTCAGTAACATATATTGAATGTATTCATTTACACATTCAAATATATGTAATACATACATTATGATATATACGTATATATATGTTCCAGAAAGTTGGACTGCTATGGCCAAAGAAAATGTGTACTTTAAAAATGTTTAAAACATGCTGCCCATGACCTTCTAGAAAGATTCTGTCAATTTGCAGCCCACCAGTGTATACCCATGCCCTTGACAATGCTAGATATTATCAGTCTTTGAATTTTGCTGATCTGCTGAGAATATTATTATTTTAATCTGCTGATATCTCACTACTAATGAGGCTGAACATATTTGCTTATATATTTGATGGCTTTTCTCTTCTATGTGATTGCTGTTTATTTATTTTGCCCATCTTTATAGTTTTTTTCTGAGTCGTTTCTTATAGATAGTCCTTGAACCTTACAAATTTTAACACCTTTCTTTTAAACATTTGATCCAGAAACAACTTTTACAATGTAAATATGAACTAGTATGAATTGGAATGGAAATGCTTTCATGATAGATACTGTTCTTGGGACAAAGCTGTGCAGTGAATAATTGTAAACGGTGTACGTGGTGATGGTCTGCTCCATCAGCTCTTTCATAGTCTCGGGTTTTACACCATGAATATTATAGTGCTCTTTGTAACTGCTTTTAGAATCTGTATTTTCTCATTTCCTGTTTTTGATCATTACCTAAAGTGAGTGCGTTACTTGACTAAATGGATATTTGAATTGAGGAAAAAGAAGCTACCAGTAGTGATTGTATATTTTATTGTTGAGAAAATTAAGCCTAATTGTTTCCTGAATCTTTGAAAAAGGTATTCGGCATTCATGTACTAATAGTCATACTTAGGGAGCTATTTCTGGTCAGATTTCTGATGGTTTACTAAAGATAAACTTATTTTCAGAGACCTTAATTTTTTTTAAATTTCAAGTGTTTTAACATGTAGCCAGTTTTCACCAGATGTTTCCATCATCATTGTTTATCTAAAGCAGTAATATTTATATTTAACAACTATTGTTGGAGGGAGATTACAGCATTGTTGTAATTTGAAGTTTTATTAATGCATATCTTACTGTTTTGGAAAATGTCTAGTATTTCTAATGACTGTTCAAATCTGTGTTTCTTATGAAATTCTTACTTGGTTTCTATAGTGAATTCTTTTGAGCTATGAATTTTTTGTAAAGTTATTGGAAAAGCCATTTTCTGACAATTATAAGGCATTGGCTCTAGCCAATGATGATTTTTATAAATGTTTATAGTGTGAGAGAAATTTGACTTTGCATAGTGAAATAAACTGAAAATTATGGAAAAAAAAAGAAAGATCAGCTATGGAAGTTAATATTTGAAAATCATCTATATCAAGGTGTTAGTAAAATCAGTGAAATTCTCATGGAAGAGAATATAAAAAGTGAGGAGGAAAAGAAGGTATGCAAAAGTAAAGAGGAAAAGAAGGTATGCAAATGGTCAATAAGCATATGAAAATGTGCTCAACATAGAGTCATTGGAGAAATGCAAATCAAAACACAGAGATACTACTTCATATCCACTACAACAGCTATATTCAAAAAGACTGACAATAGCAAGTGTCGGTGAGGATATGGGACAAAATGGAACCCCCTCCTCCCACATTGCAAGTGGGAATGTAAAATGGTACAGTTGCTTTGGAGAAGCCAGGCAGTATCTATGGAAAACAGTTTGGCAGTTCCTCAAAAAGTTAAATATAAAGTAGCCATACGACCCAGCAGTTCTACTCCTAGGTATCTATCCAAGAGAAATGAAAATGTATGTCCAACAAAATTTTTTACACAAATGTTCATAGTAGCACTATTTATAATAGCCAAAAGGGGACAACTCAAGTGTCCACCAACTAGTGAATGAATAAAAAAAATCTGGAATAGCCATTCAGTGAAATATTATTTAGCTGTAAAAATATATTTTATTCTTAAAAATTGTTTTGTGAAGGACATTGTCAGAAGAATGAAAAGAGAAATCACAGACTAGGAGAAATATTTGCAATATAGCTTGGATAAAAGACTTGTACCTTAAATATACAAAGATAACTTAAAACTCCATAAAAAGTAAACAATCCAATTTAAGAATGGGCAAAGAGTCTGAAGACTTTACCAAAAAAAGACATATAGATGGCAAATAAGTATATGAAAAGATGCTCCACATCATGTATAACTAAGGAATTACAAATTAAAACAATAATGAAATATTACTATGTATCATCTGTTGTTGTTATTCACTAATTCGTGCCTGACTCTTTGTGACTCCATGGGCTGCAGCATGCCTGGCTCCTCTGTCCTCCACTGTCTCCCAGAGTTTGCTCAAACTCATATCCGTTTAGTCAGTGATGCCATCCAACCATCTCATCCTCTGTCATCCCCTTCTCCTGCCCTCCGTACTTCCCAGCATCAGGGTCTTTGCAATGAGTTGGTTCTTTGCATCAAGTGGCCAAAGTATTGGAGCTTCAGCTTCAGCTTCAGCATCAGTCCTTCCAATGAATATTCAGGGTCGATTTCATTTAGGACTGACTGGTTGGATCTCCTTGCAGTCCAAGGGACTCTCAAGAGTCTTCTCCAGCACCACAGTTCAAAAGCATCAACTCTTCACACTCAGCCTTCTTCATGGTCCAACTCTCACATGCATACATGACTACTGGAAAAACCATAGCTTTGACTATGCATTACCAGGATGGCTAAAATTTAAACAGCTGAGAACAGCAAATGTTAGGAAGTATGTAGAGCAACTAGAACTCCCATTCATCACTTATGGGAATACAATATGGAACAGCCAATTTGAAGGAGAATTTGGCATTTTCTTACAAAACCAAGCATACACTTACTATATGACCCAGCAATTATGCTCCTTGGTATTTACCCAAACATGTTGAAAGCATGTCCACACAAAAACCTCCACACAGATGTTTACAGCAGCTTTATTCATAATTTCCCTAACTTGGAAACAAGTAAGATGTCCTTCAGTTAGTGTATGTATAAATAAACTGTGGTCTATCCAGACAAATGAATATTCGGTTCAGTTGCTCAGTTGTGTCTGACTCTCTGCGATCCCATGGACCGCAGCACACCAGGCTTCCCTGTCCATCACCAATTCCTGGATGTGGCTCAAACTCATGTCTATCAAGTCAGTGATGCCATCCATATATCTCATCCTCTGTCATCCCCTTCTTCTCCTGCCTTCAATCTTTCCCAACATCAGGGTCTTTTCCAATGAATCAATTCTTCACATCATGTGATCAAAGTTATTGGAGCTTCAGCTTCAGCATCAGTCCTTCCAATGAATATTCAGGACTGATTTCCTTTAGGGACTGACTGGCTTGATCTCCTTGCAGTCCAAGGGACTCTCAAGAGTCTTTTCCAAAGCACAGTTTAAAAGCTCAATTCTTCAGCACTCAGCTTTCTTTATGGTCCAACTCTCACATCCATACATGACAACTGGAAACCATAGCTTTGACTAGATGGACCTTTGTCGGCAAAGTAATGTCTCTGCTTTTTAATATGTTGTCTAGGTTTCTCATAGCTTTTTTTCCCAAGGAGCAAGCATCTTTTACTATTTAGTCCTAAAAGAGAAATGAGCTATCGAGGCATGAAAAGACATAGAGGAACCTTAAATGCATATTACTAAGTAAGAGAAAACAATCTGAAAAGGCTGCATACTGTATGATTCCAACTACATGACATTGTGGAAAAGATAAAACCATGGAAACAGTACAAAAAAAAATCAGTGGTTGCCAGAGGTTCTGGGGGAGAGAAGCACGGTATCAAAAATCCCCTGTGCTCCAACTACTCATCAAAACTTTTCCATACAATATTGTAATTGTGGACACAGTAGTGGCTCAGATGGTAAAGTGTCTGCCTGCAAAGCTGGAGGCCCGGGGTTCAATCCCTGGGTCGGGAAGACCCCTTGGAGAAGGAAATGGCAACCCATTCCAGTATTCTTGCCTGCAAAATTCCATGGATGGAGGAGACTGGTAGGCTACAGTCCATGAGGTTGCAAAGAGTCTGACACGACTGAGCAACTTCACTTTATGTATTTGTGAAAACACACAGAACTATACAACACACAGAGTGAACCCTCATGTAAATTGTGAACTTTAGTTAACAAATGAACCACACCAATGCAAGATGTTAGTGGAGAAAACTATGGTCAGAGGAGTCAGAAGAGAGGAGTATATGGGAACTCTGTACTATCTGCTCACTTTCTGTAAAACTAAAACTGTTCTAAAAATAAAAGTCTACTAATTTTACAAAAGTTAAAGAAAGACTGACATACTAGTCCATGTTAAAACAGAGTGAGCCTTGTAAACATTACCTTAACTGTGAGTCACAAAAGACTACATATCATATGATTTCATTTATTAATATAAGAAAAGTCCAGAGTAGGCAAATCTATGGTGACAAAAAGCAGATTAGTAGTTGCCTAGGACTTAGGCAGAATAAAGGGGACATGCAGAGTGACTGCTAATGGCTATAGAGTTTCGTTTGGGGATTTTGAAATTGTTCTAAATTTTTTGGTGATGATTCTGGTGATGGCTGTGAATATACAGCTCCGTGAACATACTACAACCACGTTAAATGGATGAATTGTATAGTATATGTACTAAATTTCAATAAATCTTGATACTGTTAATGAATTTGAAAATCTCAATAAAATGGATGATTTCCTAGGTAACTTAGCAAAGTAGAATCACAAAGATGTAGAAAACATGGGGGGAAAACTGTGCTGTTTAAAAACTTTCCTCCAGTGATTTTATAGTGTCCAGGTAGTTTCATGAACAACTTCTTTATAGTTTACAAGGGATAGGTAATTTCCATCCTCTAAAAGTAGTTTCCAGCATAGAGGAAAAGAAGAAACTAAGCCCCATTCATTTTATAAAGCTAAAGTTATCCTGCCCACAAAACATAATTAATACATGTACTAAACACAGAGAAAACTAATGTCAGTTAAGAACATAGATGCAAAAATCCTAAACAAAATACCAGCAAATCAAATTCATCAAGACAAAAACATACATAAGCATAGGATTATTTTAGGAGTGCAATTTAATATTAGAATATATAGATATATAATATAGCCCAACACTTAGCCAAAGGAGAAAACCTCCATGTATGATAAAGAATATCTTAAATTTCTGTATCAGAACAGAAAATTGGACAAGAGTTCAGTTCAATTCAGTCTCTCAGTCGTGTCCAACTCTTTGTGACCCCATGAACTGCAGGACGCCAGGCCTCCCTGTCCATCACCAACTCCCGGAGTCCACCCAAACCCATGTCCATCGAGTCGGTGTTGCCATCCAACCATCTCATCCTCTGTCATCCCCTTCTCCTCCTGCCCTCAATCTTTCCCAACATCAGAGGCTTTTCAAATGAGTCAGCTCTTCACATCAGATGGACAAAATATTGGAGTTTCAGCTTCAATATCAGTCCTTCCAATGAACACCCAGGACTGATCTCCTTTAGGATGGACTGGTTGGATCTCCTTGCAGTCCAAGGGACTCTCAAAAGTCTTCTCCAACACCACAGTTCAAAAGCACCAATTCTTCAGCATTCAGCTTTCTTTATGGTCCAACTCTCACATCCATACATGGCAACTGGAAAAACCATAGCCTTGACTAGATGGACCTTTGTTGAGAAAGGAATGTCTCCGATTTTTAATATGCTATCTAGGTTGGTCATAACTTTCCTTCCAAGGAGTAAGTGTCTTTTAATTTCATGGCTGTAATTACCATCTGCAGTGATTTTGGAGCCCGAAAAAATAAAGTCAGCCACTGTTCCCACTGTCTCCCCATCTATTTGCCATGAAGTGATGGGACCGGATGCCATGATCTTCGTTTTCTGAATGTTGAGCTTTAAGCCAACTTTTTCACTCTCCTCTCTCACTTTCATCAAGAGGCTCTTTAGTTCTTCTTTTTCACTTTCTGCCATAAGGGTGGTGTCATCTGCATATCTGAGGTTATTGGTATTTCTCCCAGCAATCCTGATTCCAGCTTGTGCTTCTTCCAGCCCAGTGTTTCTCATGAGGTACTCTGCATATAAGTTAAATAAGCAGGGTGACAATATACAGCCTTGGCGTACTCCTTTTCCTATTTGGATCCAGTCTGTTGTTCCATGTCTAGTTCTAACCGTTGCTTCCTGACCTGCATATAGGTTTTTCAAGAGGCAGGTCAGGTAGTCTGGTATTCCCATCTCTTGAAGAATTTTCCACAGTTTATTGTGATCCACACAGTCAAAGGCTCTGGCATAGTCAATAAAGCAGAAATAGATGTTTTTCTGGAACTCTCTTGCTTTTTCGATGATCCAATGGATGTTGGCAATTTGATCTCTGGTTACTCTGCCTCTTCTAAAACCAGTTTGAACATCTGGAAGTTCACAGTTCACGTATTGCTAAAGCCTGGCTTGGAGAATTTTGAGCTTTACTTTACTAGCATGTGAGATGAGTGCAATTGTGCGGTAGTTTGAACATTCTTTGGCATTGCCTTTCTTTGGGATTGGAATGAAAACTGACCTTTTCCAGTCCTGTGACCACTGCTGAGTTTTCTAAATTTGCTGACATATTGAGTGCAGCACTTTCACAGCATCATCTTTTAGGAGTTGAAATAGCTCAACTGGAATTCCATTACCTCCACTAGCTTTGTTCATAGTGATGCTTTCTAAGGCCCACTTGACTTCACATTCCAGGATGTCTGGCTCTAAGTGAGTGTGAGTGATCACACCATCGTGATTATCTGGACAAAGGTCTTCACCACCCAGATAATCACTTTGGTGTGGACAAGAATAAAAAGTAGAAAAAAGTTCAATTTTAATAGCAACCAAATAAATGTACATTTTAAAATAAGATGTTAATTCTTTGCAAATTGGGAAAAAATTCAGTGATATCAAGAATTCAGATAAATAAGGCATATTCTGCCTCTAATATGAGAATTATTATAGGGCAATTTAGCTATATTCATCAAAAGCCTGAAAAATGTGCCTATGTATGGAACAATTGCACATCTAGGTATTTATTCAAAAGAAGCAATCGGGGATTTTTGCAAAGATTTAGCCACAGAATGCTCATCTCTACATTTTTATATTAGGGAAAAATAATCTAAATGTCTAACAATAGCGAGTTAGTCAAATAAATTTTAGTTTCACACAATGAAATGCTATGTAAGCACTGAAGGTGTAGAATAATAAACTTTAAAGAAAATTCAGAATACATTAAGTAAAAAGCTTTATGAAAGAAAATGCAGAGTACAGAGAAAAGAGTGAAGGATTTTAATAAAACGTTAATAATGATTACCTCTGAGAGGTAAAAGTATGGGTGACATTTATGTCCTTTTTCATTCTCCTTTTTATGTACCTGTGATTTCTACATGGTCTATAAAAAATATATTACTTTGATAAAGAAAAATTCAATAAAAGAATAACTTTTAATGTTATACTGTTTAACTGTTTAACTGTTCCACTTCTAGAAATTTATTCTGATAGTCATACTGTCACCGAAAGATTCATGTACAAGAACATACATTATGATAATAACCAAAGAAGAAAAGGAGACCAATCAAATGTCTAGCAATAGTAATTATAAAGTATGACATAACTCTAGTTGTAGTTATAGAATAAAATACTGGGCACCTATTACAAATCATGAGGCAGAAGAATATTTAAATCATAAAAATTCAGTGAAGAGGGCTGATTATAAAACATTAAATACAATATGAAGCAAATTTGTTTAAAAACTATGTAGAAAAAAGACTGGAAAGAAATATACCCGAAATGAACATCAATTCTGGTTCTCTCCAAGTGATAGGACCACAGGTAATTTGTTTATTTTCATCTTCCTGCATTTTGTACTTTTGCGACAATGTAATTTTATTTTTATTTTTTAAATACTTCTTTATTTGGCTGTGCTGGGTCTTAGTTGTGTCATGTGGGATCTCCAATCGTCATTGTAGCATGAGAGATCTTTAGTTGTAGCATTCGAACTCTTAGTTGCTGCATGTGGGATCTAGTTCCCTGACCAGGGATTGAACCTGGGCTCCTTGCATTGGGAGCGTGGAATCCTAGCCGCTGGACCACCAGGGAAGTCCCTACAATATACTTTTAAACTCCAGAAAATAATTTAAATTTGCAGTTAAGTAGCAAGGAGAGAGAAAATGTAAAACAACGTAACTATTCTCTCTGCTGCCGTCATGCTGTGAGGCATTTAAGTTTAAGCATGTTGGTATTCCATAACTGAGTCCAAGAACTGGTCCTGTTATGAGTGGGAAAGAGATAGATTAAAATAAGTTAGAAAAGGGGTAATATATTAATGTGATATCTATGTAATTAAAAAAATTTAGAAAAATTACATATGACCCTTCATGAATCACAGCCTTGTTATGATGAAGGGGCTTGCATAATTTTTTAAAAGTATAAACACAGAAAACTTCAGAAACCAATATATGAACACATTGTTCAGTAGTGTACACCTTTGTGACCCTATGGACTGTAGCCTGCCAGACTCCTCTGTCCATGGGGTTTCTCAGGCAACAATACTGGAGTGGGTTGCCATTGCCTCCTCCAGGGGATATTCCAAACCCAGGGATCAAACCCGCAACTCCTGTGTCTCTTGCATTGCAGGCAGATTCTTTACCTGCTGAGTCAATATCAACACACTAAGAATAGTTAATTTCTGTTGGTATGAACATAGGTGGTTTCTTTTGTGGGTATGATTTTCTATTTTTTTATTTTTCAAAAATAAAACATAAGATAAAACCAAATGATAGAGCTACAGATATTTGAATTCGCTGGTTCGGGAACAGTGGGGACTCATCTGATCTGTTTTTGAGACTGTGGGAGAGCCCAGTCAGTTCTGGGACAGGAGGAAGCATCTGTGACCATTGCTTTCCTTTACGGTCTGTGGGGCTGAACCAAGGGGCACTGCTGGTGAAATAATGCAGTGACGCTAGCCTCTCCATTCCATTATCTGCCAGGGAACCCCTCACCCTGTGCCAACAGCCACACAAATCAGTCTCAGATCTCCAGGCCTTTAGAACCTCTAGTCACGCAGAGCTTCAAGTCAGAAGCATTTCCTTCCCTGCCATGGCCCCCTTCTCTAGCTCTTCTGCAGTCTGCCCCCTGTCCTGGCCCTGGCATCATTGACTGCAAACTCTGGGAGGGTTGGGACTGTGGCTTAGCTCAAATCTTGCCCCGTGCCTGCCATAGCACCAATTAACATTTATGAGACTTTGAAGGGCAGGCAGGTATGAAACAGCATCTTGGTGCCCAGTTTGTGAGTAGAGGGACAAGGATACCCGCACCGCATCCCAGAAGTCTTTCCTCCTCATAGAAAAGCACAATGCAGCCCACTACTGGTGATGGTATGGAAGTGAAAGTGAAGTCGTTCAGTCGTGTCCGACTCTTTGCGACCCCTTGGACTGTAGCCCACCAGGCTCCTCCATCCATGGGATTCTCCAGGCAAGAATACTGGAGTGGGCTGCCATTTCCTTCTCCAGAGGATCTTCCTGACCCAGGGATCGAACCCAGGTCTCCTGCATTGCAGGCAGACACTTTAACCTCTGAGCCACCAGGGAAGCTCGGTGATGGTATGGCTACAGTAATTTCATGGGTAAGTGTGCCACCTAGTGGAATGGGGCAGACATGGGCAGTGATAAAAGTAGGTCAAAATAGAAATTAAATGATTCAAACAGATCTCTGAAATAAAAATACACAACTCATCATAATAACTAGAGCAGTGGGGACCAGATATCTGTGTAAGGACAGGGTAGCAACAAAGTCAATATGGCATCAATACACAAACTTACCTGTGACGTGATAGGTTTCCTTTGATTCACAGTGAAGGAACACATCCCAAGGGCTTATAAATTAACCATAGGGGTCAAGATTCATGGTACTTGCTCAAGGTTTCTATGGATGCTATGTCACTCCCATAACTTAAGGATTATTCTACCATTTTCAGCATTGTTTCTGTTAGCGAGGAGATGATGGAATTAGTCTATCATAAGAAGTATATAAAGGGAGAAACCTCCTTGGCCAAAAGTTCATATAACAAAAGATATGCAAACAATAATTTATTCAATGAAACAAATCTAAATATTTTCTGGGTATCCCAAGCCACTGTGTCTTTAGTAAAAAAACTTCTAGGGGCAGAAAAACAAGTCAAAATTGCACAGCCTTTATATTTTCCTCTTCAAATATAAGTCAAATCATGGCTGTCAAATATCACAGAAAAATCCTCCATTTCCCCCCACATGAGAATGGACTGAGGCCCTACTTCTCAAGCTCACACATAGCACATCTGAGAGCATGCATGGAGGAAACTGCTCAGAGCTGGCCTGTGTGAAGTGATGCCCTCTCTTTCAAGGCAATAAACTGGAGATGGCCAAGCTGGACGTAGAGCTCCACAGAACTTCATAGACTTCATGACGCCAAAAGTACTATACACAGCTTGAGAAGCACATTCTGAACAAGTGCTTTTGAACCTCTGAAAGGTGAGGCAAAGCATTTTTTTTTAATTGAGCCAGGCAAAATCTAAGCCAGAAGGGCAAGAAAATCTGAGGAATTGAAGAGGCAACACCTCATATGTTTTTTTTTAATTATTATTATTTATTTAGTCTGTACCAAGTGGCTTACAGGATCTTAGTTCTCTGACCAGGGATTGAACCCAGGTCACAGCGCTGAAAGCTCTGAGTCAATCACTAGATCTCCGGTGAAGTCCCTGCTTTTAAACATCAGCACAATGACAAAGCCCACAGTCAAGTTGGACAACCTCCATAACAACTTTCATCGAGATCATTGCAAGACTGCTGATTGATCTCTCAGTCTTCCTTTGTTTCAAACTGGCCAAACCTACACATTCTAGCCATATTAATAGTCGTAGAATCTAACTCTGGCCATTTTAAGTGGCCATTTCTTCTCCAGCTGCTGTTCAAAAACTTCCAGTGCTTCCAAACTTCCTGTCAAAAACGTGGGAGCATCTCAGTATGTATTCAGTTCAGTTCAGTCGCTCAGTCATGTCTGACTCTTTGCGACCCCATGAACTGCAGCACACCAGGCCTCTCTGTCCATCACCAACTCCCGGAGTCCACCCAAACCCATGTCCATCGAGTCGGTGATGCCATCCAACCATCTCATCCTCTGTCATCCCCTTCTCCTACTGCCCTCAATCTTTCCCAGCATCAGGGGCTTTTCAAATGAGTCAGCTCTTTGCATCAGGTGGACAAAATATTGGAGTTTCAGCTTCAACATCAGTCCTTTCAATGAACACCCAGGACTAATCTCCTTTAGAATGGACTGGTTGGATCTCCTTGCAGTCCAAGGGACTCTTAACAGTCTTCTCCAACACCATGGTTCAAAAGCATCCATTCTTCGGTGCTCAGCTTTCTTTATAGTCCAACTCTCACATCCATACATGACCACAGGAAAAACCATAGCCTTGACTAGATGAACCTTTGTTGGCAAAGTAATGTCTCTGCTTTTTAATATGCTGTCTAGGTTGGTCATAACTTTCCTTCCAAGGAGTAAGCATCTTTTAATTTCATGGCTGCAATCAGCATCTGCAGTGATTTTGGAACCCAGAAAAATAAAGTCAGCCACTGTTTCCACTGTCTCCCCATCTATTTGCCATGAGGTGATGGGACCGGATGCTATGATCTTCGTTTTCTGAATGTTGAGCTTTAAGCCAACTTTTTCACTTTCATCAAGTGGCTCTTTAGTTCTTCTTCACTTTCTGCCATAAGGGTGGTGTCATCTGCATATCTGAGGTTATTGATATTTCTCCCAGCAATCTTGATTCCAGCTTGTGCTTCCTCCAACCCAGTGTTTCTCATGATGTATTCCGCATATAAGTTAAATCAGCAGGGTGACAATATACAGCCTTGACGTACTCCTTTTCCTTTTTAGAACCAGTCCGTTGTTCCATGTCCAGTTCTAACTGTTGCTTCCTGACCTGCGTACATGTTTCTCAAGAGGCAGGTCAAGTGGTCTGGTATTTCCATCTCTTGAAGAATTTTCCACAGTTTATTGTGATCCACACAGTCAAAGGCTTTGGCATAGTCAATAAAGCAGAAATAGATGTTTTTTCTGGAACTCTCTTGCTTTGCCATGAGGTAATGGGACCGGATCAAGACTAAAGACTTAAGAGCCTCTTGATGGAAGTGAAAGAGTAGAGTGAAAAAGTTGGCTTAAAACTCAACATTCAGAAAACTAAGATCATGGCATCTGGTCCCATCATCTCATGGCAAAGCAAGAGAGTTCCAGAAAAACATCTATTTCTGTTTTATTTATATCTAGATGATCCAGCAGATGTTGGCATTTGATCTCTGGTTTCTCTGCTTTTTCTAAAACCAGTTTGAACATCTGGAAGTTCACAGTTCATGTATTGCTAAAGCCTGGCTTGGAGAATTTTAAGCATCACTTTCCTAGCGTGTGAGATGAGTGCAATTGTGCAGTAGATTGAGCATTCTTTGGCATTGCCTTTCTTTGGGATTGGAATGAAAACTGACCTTTTCCGGTATGTATTCAAGATCCTTCAAAACGTGGTCCCAACCTAACTTCCCAAGTGTATTTGACATAATCACCCCATGAGTCTGTGCTCCAGCCAAATTAAAATGTTCACTGTTCAAGTGTACATATATTTTCTCACTTCTCTAACAGAGAAAAAATCAGGTCACCATAAAAGGCCATTAGGATAATTCCCAAGTGCTATGAAAAGCATGCCCAGAAGAGAAGCATCTTCAGATGTAACATCACATAACGCATTGCCTTCGGAAATAAAGAGTCAAGAATTTATACATCTCAATACCTGACCTGGATTATTTTCATTCTTCTTCTGGTACTCACTTCTTCCAAACCTCCCAGAGGTTTTGTACTTTTGATGTTTCATTGAAAGTGAAAGTCACTCAGTCATGTATGACTCTTTGTGATCCCATGGACTATGCAGTCCATGGAATTCTCCAGGCCAGAATACTGGAATGGGTAGCCTTTTCCCTTCTCCAGGGATCATCTTCCCAACCCAGGAATTGAACCCAGGTCTCCCACATTGAAGGTGGAATCTTTACCAGCTGAGCCACAAGGGAAGCCCAAGAATACTGGAGTGGGTAGCCTATCCCTTCTCCAGTGGATCTTTCAGAATCGAACTAGGGTCTCCTTTATCAAGGATAAAGGGGATTTATCAAGGATAACTGGGGATTCTTTATCAACTGAGCTATGATGTTTCATTGGTCCTACTTAAAAAAAAAAAATTGTTTTGTAAAACTCACTGACCCTAAACCTAAAATGCTGTTGTTTTTTTTTAATTAAAGCCAATTAAGATGGATTTGGTTTTGAGAATTTTAGAGCAATTTTGGGAGATCCCATGATACATCCTGGAACACCCCCAAAATGGAGTGGAGAATCTTGGTCTTGGCAAATATGTTTGCCTCTCCATACTGTATTATTTCCATATATAGAATGAGAACTAACGATGTCCCTACTCTCTACCAAGTCTCTCAGACTGGAAATTATGAGAATGTATACTGTATATAAAGAACTTTGTTTTCGCAGAATGAAGGAGTCATATATTATCCAGATAAAACAATTTAACTATAACTCCCAAATCCCCTTATGATAGTAAGCGTTCTAAATGTTATCAATAAAATATGAGACACTATCCCATTGTTTGATAACACAAAAGTATAAAATACTTTCCAACTGTGGAAAGACATTCATGTTACTGAACTTTCTGAATTTGGAACCCACAGTGCTTGTGAAGGTGGGCACCCAACATCCAAACAGAATTGTTCTGGGAAGGAAGCAGGCTATGGACAGCTTTAGCTTGTGAACAGAGGAGTTCCTTCTGAGGTACGGATGGGAGTTCAGGAACTTAAAATAACTTGTCTCAGTTTCAACTTGTTTCCCTGTTGAAATGTTTCTTTCTGCAGAGAGATTAGAAGTGAAACCCTGGGAGGAGACGCTGGAAAACAAACATAAGTTTCCCTTGACAGGAGCACATTTTGTCCCCACAAAGCTAGTTTTGTTTGTAGTCACAATTCAGCAAAATTTTTTGGATAGAATTCTTGTATTGCAACTGTCTCAAAGAGTTTGAATTTCTGCAAGTAGCACACTGTGGAGAATTCCAATATTAGACTATAACTGCGGCTATAAGAGTCCTACAAGTCACCAGTGAATCTCAGACCAAAGGAAGGTGACAGATCCTGCAAGCTACTGTCCTGCCTTCAGGCTGTACAAGAAGCCAGCCCCAAGTACACTGGAGAAGAGTCCAAGTCATTCTAAAAGGGTTACAAGAAGGAATCCAAAGACTGTAGACCTATCTTAAAGCCAAGAAAGAACTTTAGAGATCATTTCCTGTAGCCTTTTTGCAGATAGCAGAGGTTTCTGCTAATTTTATGTAGGCCAAATGTTAAGAAGAAATTACTTGGTAGCCTCAGATGAAAATAACTAATGTGAAATAAATAATACATGTGTATAATCTCAATAGGATTAAATAACTTTCAATGATTTTATAATATTTTTTACATATAAAAAAGTCAGCATAAATTAGTCAGCTCATCCGACAGCGCCAAACAGTCCCTCCTTCTGCTTCCCCATTCCTTACAGCAAGTGCTTAGGTGATTAGATGCTTCCAGCTCTTACCAGAATCACAAGTGATTTTGACCTTTCAGGGGAAGAAGCATCCCAAAGACCCAAAGAAGCCGTGAGGGGTGGACAAGCACTTGGTTTCCCTTAGGAATTCCCATGTGTTTAGAGAAGGGGGTCTAGTTTAAACCAAGCCCCTTTTCAGAGCTGACTGGACATCCAAACAGGAAGTTGCACATTTCCCAGACTGGAAGCAGGTCAGAACTAAATGCACAACAGAGCTCTGTGTTTCTGAAGACTTCATTGCTCTTCCCTCTTCGGTAATAGGAGAGCAGAAGTTCCAGGTATCCTGGGCCTCTGTGTATGGGCTGGCAGACAAGCATAAGGGAAACCTATCCCATCTCTGAAAGATCTCTGAATGCAGAAGCTCAAAGGCCATCTGTCTGGGACACTGAAAAGATTACTGTATTAGATGAAATGTGGGATTAGATCTCTTCCTGTCCCGGCACTTGAGACTAAAAGGGGGTGAAAAAATAGGGCTCACACCCATTTCTGATATGCTACATTTTGAAATTTACAAATGACTTTCTCTCCCACTATTAGAGTTGATCTTCACAACAGCCTTATGAAGCCAATGTTGTTAGGATGAGTGTAGAGATGAGGAAATTTATGCAGAGGTGAGTAGGTGGCCCAAGGTCATGTGGCTGGTGAATCATAGAGCTAAAATCCAAACACATCTTTTATGGAAACACATGGCCTGGGAACAGAAGATAGTCTTTTGTTTTTCTGAAGCCCTATCACACTTTCTGGAGAGCCTCTAGAGTGGAGACCTTGCAGAATACACAATTTAATTTTCTCTTGAAACATTCTGCACAGCTGTGCAAGATACACACAAGGGTGTCTGTGGCACTGTGACAGAAAGCATGATAATTAGCAGAGGAAATTATTCTCGAAGGGGTTCCTCTTCCCTGGTAGATTCCTAAGCATAAAGCCCTCTATCACCAAAGGACATGGTGCCTATGATTTATTGCGAGTGTCTATGTCTGAGTCCTTGAGAACAACACAAAGGATTATTTATGTTTTACTAGAAGAATGAATGGAGAAGGCAATGACACCCCACTCCAGTACTCTTGCCTGGAAAATCCCATGGATGGAGGAGCCTGGTGGGCTGCAGTCAATGGGGTCGCTGGGGGTCAGACACAACTGAGCGACTTCACTTTCACTTTTCACTTTTCACTTTCATGCATTGGAGAAGGAAATGGCAACCCACTCCAGTGTTCTTGCCTTGAGAATCCCAGGGATGCAGGAACCTGGTGGGCTGCCGTCTATGGGGTCACACAGAGTCGGACACGACTGAAGTGACTTAGCAGCAGCAGAAGAAGAATGAATATACCAAGGGGAAAGGATTTTGAGTAGCAGCTCTACGCTACTGCTACTGCTGCTAAGTCGCTTCAGTCGTGTCCGACTCTGTGCAACCCTGTAGATGGCACCCCACCAGGCTCCCCCATCCCTGGGATTCTCCAAGCAAGAGCACTGAAGTGGGTTGCCATTTTCTTCTCCAATGCATGAAAGTGAAAAGTGAAAGTGAAGTCGTGTCTGACTCTTAGCAGCCCCATGGATTGAAGCCCACCAGGCTCCTCCGTCCATGGGATTTTCCAGGCAAGAGTACTGGAGAGCAGCTCTATAGTAGGCTTCTAAAGTCCAGAAAGCAGTAGTGCCTCACTCATTCAGAGCCCAAATTACAGAAGTTAGGATTCATATTTGTCTTTGCACTATCTGTAAACAACTAGTTTCTAACCTAATTAGTCTGGTACTCACTTAAATAACTCCTTACCTTTGCCACCCAAAAACAGAGGTCGGGGAAATGATGTAATCATGTAACAGTTTCCCTGAATCTCAGTCATATATATTTATTTTCCTTTAAGAGAGTTTCTTCTTGAAAAGCAGTGATGAATCTATGTGAAAAGAAATCTCCTAAAATGCCTCCCTTCAGCAATTATTGCAGTTCATGAAAAAGTTTCATTTGAAAACACTTAGGGAACAGGTGGGCTTTGATTACAAATGTGATGGACTAGCTAGTAGTACACTAACACTCCCAACAAAAATAACTAAGAATTCCAGATAAAATTTAAAAACGTCTATTTGAAGACACCAGAGCATGATGAGGCAACTAGGGCTTGGGGGAAGAGAGGCAATGACACACTGTAGCAAATTTTCCCTCAGAGTATTTGCTGATTCTGGGCGTGAGGTAAGTGAGTATTGATCTGAGGAAGAACAAGGACTAAGGGCTCTCTGGTAAGAGGAGGGAATCCAGCAAAGCACTGGGTAGAAAGAAAGAGGGGGAACTGAGCCCACTATTCTGCCAGATTTTCCCTCCCATATATTTACTGAACTCTGAAACTGAAAGCCTTTGACTCTGTGGATCACAATAAACTGGAAAATTCTTAAAGAGATGGGAATACCAGATCACCTGGCCTGCCTCATGAGAAACCTGTATGCAGGTCAGGAAGCAACAGTTAGAACTGGACATGGAACAACAGACTGGTTCCAAATAGGAAAAGGAGTACCTCAAGGCTGTATATTGTCACCCTGCTTATTTAACTTATATGCAGAGTACATCATGAGAAACGCTGGACTGGAAGAAGCACAAGCTGGAATCAAGATTGCTGGGAGAAATATCAATAACCTTAGATATGCAGATGACACCACCCTTATGGCAGAAAGTGAAGAGGAATTAAAAGCCTCTTGATGAAAGTGAAAGAGGAGAGTGAAAAAGTTGGCTTAAATTTCAACATTCAGAAAACAAAGATCATGGCATTTGGTCCCATCACTTCATGGGAAATAGATGGGGAAACAGTGGAAACAGTGTCAGACTTTATCTTTTAGGGCTCCAAAATCACTGCAGATGGTGACTGCAGCCATGAAATTAAAAGATGCTTACTCCTTGGAAGAAAAGTTATGACCAACCTAGACAGCATATTGAAAAGCAGAGACATTACTTTGCCAACAAAGGTCCATTTAGTCAAGGTAGAAGGCAATGGCACCCCACTCCAGTACTGTTGCTTGGAAAATCCCATAGATGGAGGAGCCTGGGGGGCTGCAGTCCATGGGGTCGCTAAGAGTCGGATAGGACTGAGCGACTTCACTTTCACTTTTTACTTTCATGCATTGGAGAAGGAAATGGCAACCCACTCCAGTGTTCTTGCCTGGAGAATCCCAGGGATGGGGGAGCCTGGTGGGCTGCCGTCTATGGGGTCACACAGAGTTGGACACGACTGAAGTGACTTAGCATAGCATAGCATGGTTTTTCCAGTGGTCATGTACGGATGCGAGAGTTGGACTGTGAAGAAAGCTGAGCACCAAAGAACTGATGCTTTTGAACTGTGGTGTTGGAGAAGATGCTTGAGAGTCCCTTGGACTGCAAGGAGATCCAACCAGTCCATCCTAAAGGAGATCAGCCCTGGGTGTTCTTTGGAAGGAATGATGCTAAAGCTGAAACTCCAGTACTTTGGCCACCTCATGCGAAGAGTTGACTCATTGGAAAAAACTCTGATGCTGGGAGGGATTGGGGGCAGGAGGAGAAGGGGAAGACAGAGGATGAGATGGCTGGATGGCATCACTGACTCAATGGACATGAGTCTCAGTGAACTCCGGGAGTTGGTGATAGACAGGGAGGCCTGGCGTGCTGCGATTCATGGGGTCACAAAGAGTCAGACACGACTGAGCAACTGAACTGAACTGAACTGAACTAGGTTGGTCATAACTTTCCTTCCAAGGAGTAAGCGTCTTTTAATTTCATGGCTGCAAACAGCATCTGCAGTGATTTTGGAGCCTCTCAAAATACAGTAAGACATTGTTTCCACTGTTTCCCCATCTATTTCCCATGAAGTGATGGGACTGGATGCCATGATCTTAGTTTGCTGAATGTTGAGCTTTTAGCCAACATTTTCACTCTCCTCTTTCACTTTCATCAAGAGCCTCTTTAGTTCTTCTTCACTTTCTGCCATAAGGGTGGTGTCATCTGCATATCTGAGGTTATTGATATTTCTCCTGGCAATCTTGATTCCAGCTTGTGCTTCTTCCAGCCCTGCGTTGCTCATGATGTACTCTGCATATAAATTAAATAAGCAGGGTGACAATATACAGCCTTGAGGTACTCCTTTTCCTATTTGGAACCAGTCTGTTGTTCCATGTCCAGTTCTAACTGTTGCTTCCTGACCTGCATACAGATTTCTCAAGAGGCAGGTCAGGTGGTCTGGTATTCGCATCTCTTGAAGAATTTTCCACAGTTTATTGTGATCCACACAGTCAAAGGCTTTGGCATAGTCAATAAAGCAGAAATAGATGATTTTCTGGAATTCTCTTGCTTTTTTGATGATCCAGCAGATGTTAACAATTTGAACTCTGGTTCCTCTGCCTTTTCTAAAACCAGCTTGAACATCTGGAAGTTCATGGTTCACATGTTGCTGAAGCCTGGCTTGGAGAATTTTGAGCATTACTTTACTAGCATGTGAGATGAGTGCAATTGTGTGGTAGTTTGAGCATCCTTTGGCATTGCCTTTCTTTTGGATTGGAATGAAAACTGACCTTTTCCAGTCCTGTGGCCACTGCTGAGTTTTCCAAATTAGCTGGCATATTGAGTGCAGCACTTTCACAGCATCATCTTTCAGGATTTGGAATAGCTCAAGTGGAATTCCATCACCTCCACTACCTTTGTTCGTAGTGATGCTTTCTAAGGCCCACTTGGCTTCACATTCCAGGATGTCTGGAATGTGAGTGATCACACCATCATGATTATCTGGGTTGTGAAGCTCTTTTCTGTACAGTTCTTCTGGGTATTCTTGCCACCTCTTCTTAATATCTTCTGCTTCTGTTAGGTCCATACCATTTCTGTCCTTTATGGAGCCCATCTTTGCATGAAATGTTCCCTTGGTATCTCTAATTTCCTTGAAGAGATCTCTAGTCTTTCCCATTCTGTTGTTTTCCTCTGTTTCTGTGCATTGATCGCTGAGTAAGGCTTTCTTATCTATCCTTGCTATTCTTTGGAACTCTGCATTCAGATGCTTATATCTTTCCTTTTCTCCTTTGCTTTTCGCTTCTCTTCTTTTCACAGCTATTTGTAAGGTCTCTCCAGACAGCCATTTTGCTTTTTTGCATTTCTTTTCCATGGGGATGGTCTTGATCACTGTCTCCTGTACAATGTCACGAACCTCCATCCATAGTTCATCAGGCACTCTATCTATCTGATCTAGTCCCTTAAATCTATTTCTCACTTCCACTATATAATCATAAGGGATTTGATTTAGGTCATACCTGAATGTTCTACTGGTTTTCCCCATTTTCTTCAATTTAAGTCTGATTTTGGCAATAAGGATTTCATGATCTGAGCCACAGTCAGCTCCCAGTCTTGTTTTTGCTGACTGTATAGAGCTTCTGCATCTTTGGCTGCAAAGAATATAATCAATCTGATTTCGGTGTTGACCATCTGGTGATGTCCATGTGTAGAGTCTTCTCTTGTGTTGTTGGAAGAAGGTGTTTGCTACGAACAGTACATTCTCTTGGCAAAACTCTATTAGCCTTTGCCCTGCTTCATTCCGTATTCCAAGGCCAAATTTGCCTGTTATCCCAGGTGTTTCTTGACTTCCTACTTTTGCATCATAGTTTTGAATCTCCCTAAATTTGAATATCCCATGTAAAACATATAAAGTGTGAGAATAATACAACAAAACCCATATGCAATATGTACAACAAAGCTAGGTAGAATGTACCCCAATGAAACCCAAAATATAACCAGGTAGAGATAACCCATTAATAGCTACAAAAGTATAGTATTAATATCTGCTGAGAGGAAGCAGAAGCAGAAGGGATTTTTAAATACCTGAAAATAGGAACAGCCCAAAATGGTCAAGCACAGCAGAACATTTTAGGAGCAAAAGTCACAAGAAGGAGGCGTTCTGTGCAGTCCAATACATAAGTAACTCTAAGCGGTTTAAGGGGCTGAGCAGTTTGGTCTTAAGCAAATCTAAAATTTCATCTTCCACTCTGATATTAAATAAGGTGGAAGAAACATCATTTCCAGAGTTAAGATTAAAAAAAAAAAAGCCAAATTAACCAAATTCAAGAATTTTTCAATTGCATTGGAGAGTTGTCTGCAGAGAAGCACACTTGCCCAAAATTTAAGGAGATACAGTGCTTACTAGAGGAGAGGAGATGTGAGCACTCACTTACCTGGGTTATGCTTACCAGTAAGAAGAGTTCCATTAGAAACACTGATGAATTGGTGAAGGCAGATTATGGATGGGCCGGATAGTATGAAGCCTCTGAGGGTCTCAGAGACTGGGGGAGTCAGCACTTTATTGCAAGCTCTTTTTCCATGGATTCCACTGGGGGCTTTCAGAAAAGCTCAGAATGAGCCCTAAAAATGGACCACTGAGAGGCATATCTTGGAGAGAGGAACGTTAGCCATGCAGGAGGGATAAGAATCCACCCCATGCTGTTCCCCTATCTTGCCTAGAGGGAAAGATGCCTTTTTCCTGGGAAAAGGACAACACACTCTAGGGCAATTACAGAAATTCATTGTAGCTGGAAGAAGGAAACTCCTGGGGGAAGGGCAGAAATCTGTTGGGCACAGAATCACACAAGAGGCCAAAGACTTGAGAAGGCCATAACCCTGAGGCAATATCTCAGATTTAGCACCAAAGACCGAGGCTTAAGCAGAACAACAGAAAATATCACCCTCTCAATTCCCCATATCACTAACCAAACAAATCCAAGTAACTAGCAACAGCAGAATAGTACTGGGAAAGGGACAGAGGAGAGACAAGAGTATGCAAAGAGACTATCTGAGGCACAGTGTAAAGGGAAGACAAAGCTCAGTGTTGAAAAGTCATTGTTCTGAAAAACTAACTCTCATGTTAAGACAAGGAATCACTACAGGAATCTGAAGTCTGTCACAAACTGAGGGTGGACAGAACAACAACCCCAAACCCAACCCAACTCCTAACCAGGTTCACTCAAAACCCTAAAGACACAGCAAAAGGAAATGTGTGCACATTTTCTTACCTCAGTCTCCACTGTCCTACACAATATGTTTGGCTTCAAACAAAGTAAAAACACACAAAAAGACAAGAAAAATCACTCTCCCAAGAAACAAAGTGATCACCAGTACTGGAATCTGATACAACAGATATTGGAGCTATCAGACAAGGAATTTTAAATAATTATGGTTAACATGTTAAAGGCTCAAGTGGAAATGATGAAGGATTTCCCTGGTGGTCCAGTGGTGGGGACTTCATCTTCCAGTACCAGAGGAGTTGTGAGTTCAATCTCTGGTTGTTGAGCTATCATCTCACATGCTGCATGGCCAAAGACCCCAAACATAAAAGAAGCAATATTGTAACAAATTCAATAAGGACTTAAAAATGGTCCACATCAAAAAATCTTTTAAAAAATGAAAATGGTAGACCTTATGCAAGATAAACAGGTAGCTACAGTAGAAAAACAAACTAAGAAAGAACAAAACAGAAATGCTAGAAGTGAAAAGCACAGTAGAAGAAATAAAGAATACCTTCAATGGGCTCATCACTAATCTCAGCACAGACAAAGAAGGGATCAGTGAACTCAAGGATCCATCAACAAAAATTACCCAAACTGAAAGTGAAGTAAAAGTCACTCAGTCATGCCTGACTCTTTGCGATCCATGGAATTCTCTAGGCCAGAATACTGGAGTGGGTAGCCTTTCCCTTATCCAGGGGATCCTCTCAAACCAGGGATCGAACCGAGGTCCCCCGCACTACAGGCAGATTCTTTACCAGCTAAGCCACAAGGGAAGCCCACCCAAACTGAAACACAAAGAAAATTTAGAAGAATATCCAAGATAATATAAGACAGTTTAACATGAATGTAATTGGAATCTAAGAGGACTGAGGGATGAGAGATTAATTTTTTAATTTTTTATTTTATGACAGCATAATGGGTGAGAATTCCCCCAAATTAAATGACAGACAACAAACCACAAATACAGAGGTTAAGAGCCCCCAGTAAACCTCCCCTTGGCATATCACATTCAAACTAGTGAAAACAAAAGATAAGAGAAAAATCTTGAAAGCAACCAGAGAAAAAAGAAACTTTACATGGAAAGAAAAAAATAAGAATTACATCAAATTTCTCATCAGAAACTATGCAACTCAGAAGTCTATACCCAGAAAATATCTTTAAAAATATTTAAGGTTCCATTGCTGGTGCCAGTGTAAACTAGTATAGCTACTTTGGAAAACACTTTGTTAGATAGTTCCTTAAAATATAAAACATAGTGCACTTTACTTCTGTTCTAAAAGGTACAGTAATCTAATGAGTAGTTTCACATTTTAAAAAATCATCACCTTGAACAAAAATATATTCAATAATTATAAATAAGCACAGGAAAAGATATTTACTCAAGAGAAATAAAAACAAAACAACTTCTAATAAATATATACATGTAACAATTTTATTCATAAGATATAAAAACTAGAAAGAAACCAAATGTCCCTCAGTTGGTGAATGGATAAAGAAAATGTGGTACATCTACACCCAACAATATAAAGGAGTGACCTGCTGGTATATATAACCATATGGTCAAATCTCAAATACATTTAGTTAAGTGAGAGGAGCCAGAACCAAAAGACTACATACCATATGTTTCTACTTACTTGACAATCTGGAAATGGTAAAACTATAGGGATAGAGATCAGACCAGTGGCTACCAAGGCTTAGGAATGGGGGAAGGGTGAAATACAAAGAAGCAGACCAGGAAATCTGGGCAGATGAGGGAACCCTTCTGTACCTAGATTGTGGTGATGGATCCATAGCTCTGTGCTTAAGTCCAAACTCATGAAATTGTATAGCATAGAAGTGTGCTCTATGTAAGTAAATAGATAAACAAACCAAAATAAGATCCCCCTGCACATCATCCTAAGTGACAGCATGTGCTACCAAGGATGGTGAGTAACTGGAACTCATGCTGCTGGTGGTTATATAAACTGTTACAGGCACTATGGAAAGCTACTTGGCAATATCTGCTAAGGAAACATATGTACATCCTACAAATCATCAATTCCACCTCTAGACATATATGCAACAAAAGCATATATTTACCAATGAAATTCAATACCAGGCTATTCTTAGCAGCTTTATTTGTATTAGCAAAAACCTGGACACTATGCCAATATCCACAAACAGTGGAATGGATAATCAACCACACTGTAGTAATAAATGGAATACTATATGGCAATGAAAATAAGGGAAATACTGCTCACATGACACCCTCCATGAATCTCACAAGCAATAAGAGTATGTAATGTAGGATTACATTTACATAATCAAAGATGGTACAAGTCAGAACAGTGGGGTCTCAAAGAGTTGGAGACGACTGAGAGATGTTCACTTTCACGTTTAGGCAGAAGTAAAGACTTGGAAAAGATCACAGGGATTCTAGCAATGTTCTATTACTTTACATACGTGCTGGTTATTGGTGGGTCAACTTTGTGAAAAACCATTAATCTGTTACTTAATATTTGTGCATTTTTCCTGTTTGCAAAGTATACTTCCATTTTAAAAGTTTTAAAAGCAGAGTATATATATGTATCTTTTTCTTTCCTTTTTAAAGTTTAAGTTTGCTGATCAAAGATTCTTTGATTCCAGAGGAGAGGAGTGAGAATCGTACTGAAAACTTTTGTTCCTGATTGGATAGAAGGATTGAAGCAGCTTTTGACTACTTGCTTGATCATGAATGGTGCCAGAGGCTACACAACAAACAGTGGAGGTAGGAACTGTATTTCCATTTTTTAGAGGTGGGGAAGACCCAAGGACAAGAAGGTGAGTGGTTTCAACTATGACCTGTGATTCGGCATTTCTAGAATGACAATCTTTGGGAACATCAGAGAGGAAAAAGGCTTCTAAAGAGCATCCAGTCCAGCCTCTTTAGTTTACTAAAGGGAAAAATGTGCTCCAGAAGAGAAAGGGATCATTCAAGATTATCCATCTACTGAAAGAAAGGGGACTAGAGCTTCAGACTCCTCAGTATCATCCAGCGGATGCCCAACCTGTGTCATGACCAGCATTTACAGACAGATCATCAAAACTCTTTAAGGAAGGGAGGGAAAAGAGCATTAAACTGGGAGTTGAAAGACCTGGATCCTAGCCCGGTTTTGCCAAGTAAGCTTATCTTCACCTTTGGGTTTTAACGTCTCCACCTGTGAAATACAGGGTGACAATACAAAATCAACAAGAGATAGCAAGTTTGGGGTCCATGACAGAGGCAGATCCAGGTTGTGTGGGACCTGAAGCTTTATAATACTTGAGGCCCTCTTTGAGGATAAGAATACAAAATTACCAATGCAAAATTAGGAACAAAAGTGAATAATTAAATGAGAGAAGAAATATAATAGAGCACACATTTGAAAAACGTTGACAAATGCTAGACATATCTCAAAATTAAGGAAAAATGACATAATAAATATAAGCATAAATACCCGACACACCTCTGTAATAGTGCCACTTTTCTGTTATGGTTGGAGACTCAGTTCAGTTCAATTCAGTCGCTCAGTTTTGTCCAACTATTTGCGGCTCCATGAACCACAGCACACCAGGCCTCCCTGTCCATCACCAGCTCCCGGAGTTTACCCAAACTCATGTCCATTGAGTTGGCGATGCCATCCAACCATCTCATCCTCTGTTGTACCCTTCTCCTCCTGCCCTCAATCTTTCCCAACATCAGGGGATTTTCAAACGAGTCAGCTTTTCACATCAGGTGGCAAAGTATTGGAGTTTCACCTTCTACATCAGTCCTTCCAATGAACACCCAGGACTGATCTCCTTTAGGATGGTCTGGTTGGATCTCCTTGCAGTCCAAGGGACTCTCAAGAGTCTTCCCCAACACCACAGTTCAAAAGCATCAATTCTTCAGCACTCAGCTGTCTTTATGGTTCAACTCTCACAGCCATACATGACCACTGGGAAAACCATAGCCTTGACTAGATGTACCTTTGCTGACAATGTAATGTCTCTGCTTTTTAATATGCTATCTAGGTTGGTCATAACTTTCCTTCTAAGGAGTAAGCATCTTTTCATTTCATGGCTGTAATCACCATCTGCAGTGATTTTGGAGACTCAGAGGACTCAGCATACAGTCGCACTCACAACTAAGATGTAAGTACAGCAATGCAGTAAGGATGCAAAGGTGGATCACAGGGAGAAAGACAGGCAGAGCCTGGAAGAATCCATGTGCAGACTTCCTTATGCCCTCTCCCTCCCATGTGGGGCTACAGAGAGGATCCCCTTCCCTCAGCAAGGAAAATGCACTGGCAGGTGTGCAATGTTTCTGCCCAGGGCAGCCCAGATTCGGAGCCCACAGCTTTTCTTCAGGGCTGGTCACATAGACAGCACCTGCCTACTGTGCACCAGAATCCCAGACTCCCAGAAGGAAAATGGAGTTTGGCATAAAGCACACTGTATAAATGGTCTGAGCACAGTTTTCTGTTAACTGGGGACATTCTGAGAGCCACGATGCTAGACGCCAGCAGAAGGCCACTCTTATAAGCAGCCCTTTCTATGAACAGCAGTCTCAGGCCTGCTACATTAATTCATCTGCACACCCCCCTCAATGTTTCGGGTCTTGTTTCATGTCTGTGCCCACAATGTCAGGAATTCTGAAGAACATCTTTTCACACAAGCCCCATCCAAAGGGGAATATAAATATATCTTGTGTTTATAATTGCATCCACTGCACACTGAGTATATTCCTGACAGGACAGAACTGATGTTCATTGGCTTTACATATCTGATTCATGACTGAAAGACTTTCCCATAGACTAGCTTCTAGCTCCATATCGTGTGACCTGTGATGCTCCCTCACTGTCAGCGTTCTTCTGGTACCTAGTGCTGTGAAGCACAGTAACATCACAATGTTCCCTTCAGCCTCTCACCTCTTGTCCTGATACCGCACAGAGGCATGGTAAGTTTGAGTATTCCTGGAAGCTATTTCAATACAGGATGGCTAGGAATAACTTGAATGTGTACAGCATTTGTTGGGAGCCCCTAAAATATGTTTCTCGAAATCCAAACTACTTTCTCCTGATTTAATCTCCCCTTAGCCAGATTCCAATGTGCCCATGGTCACTGTATAGCCACCCAATACAAGAGCAAGAGGGATGCAGGCAGCAGAATGGACACAGAGGTGCCCTGAGCCAACAGTGGCTAAACCACCTTTCGTTGATTTTACAAACCAGACTCTGGCATATATCATAATGCTAGGGCCCCTTCCAGGCCTGGAAATTCCAATGACTCTGAAACTTAATCAACTTCATTAGCTTCGCTGTTCATCTCTGTCTGGTCCAGAGACTTACAGAAGGGAAACCAAACACAGAAAAGGCTTGTGACTCAGATAACAAGGCAGAGGGGAGGAGGGTGTCTAACCAAAAGCAAGGATAAGACAATCAGGACAAATTCCAGGTAACCAGAATGCAAAAGTACCTGGGAGTGGGACTTCCCTGGTGGTCTAGTGGTTAAGACTCCTTGCTTCCACTGCAGGGAAATGGGTTCGATCCCTGGCCAGGGAACTAAGATTCCACATGCCTCAGAGCAAGGCCAAAGTAAATAAATAAAAATTAAAAAGACATCTACATTTACTGAGGGCTCAAAAAATAAAAAAATAAAAAGTACCTGGGAGTGAGTGACTAGCATGTGACCTAAAGAATGGATAGCTTGAGAGGGGACATCATACAAGGACCCACACTACAGAGCTGTCTTTCCTCCATGGCTGAGGTGAGAAACGTGGCATGATGTTGGGTAGACACTGAGTGGTAGGAGGAAGAAGCAGTTCAGGGGAGGCGGGCTTCTTGAGCCAGCATCAGAGAAGAACCATGCCAGGCCAGCACAGAATCAAGTCAAGTAAGGCAGAAACCAAAAAGGGACAAAGACAAAGACAACCTTCAGAGTCTATCAAGACTGAATTCCCAGATGGTACAGCCATAGCATCCAATGTGTGCCGAGCTTGAAAGGACCTCCTATGTCCCATGTTCCAGGCCCCACCCTCTATGGGGAGAGGGAGCAGGTCACTAGTGTAGGGGTCAGGACTGGCCCCTGGGAGTGGACTCCTGTTTCTCTACCATCCACACCCCACCTACTCTGCAGTGTGCCACTCAGAGCCCGCCTCCCTCTTCTCACAGGGAGAGGCATCCTCGCACTTCAGATGTTTCTACAGAGAGTGGTCCTGCGTCCAATGAGATTACTGACATACTTGCCTTGTTTACCCGCCTCACACACACTGATGCCTGGGCAGGGCCCATCTCATCACCTGCTGAATCCAGAGTGGTACAGCGGAGTTGATGAGTGCCAAGTGACTTGAATATAAAGAAAGCTGAATGCAGAAGAATTGATGTTCTTGAACTGTGGTGTTGGAGAAGACTCTTGAGAGTCCCTTGAACTGCAAGGAGATCCAGCCAGTCCATCCTAAAGGAGATCAGTCCTGGCTGTTCATTGAAAGGACTGATGTTGAAGCTGAAACTCCAATACTTTGGCCATCTGATGTGAAAAGCTGATTCATTTGAAAAGCCCCTGATGCTGGGAAAGATTGAGGGCAGGAAGAGAAGGGGATGACAGAGGATGAGATGGTTGGATGGTATCACTGACTCAATGGACATGGGTTTGGGTGGACTCTGGGAGTTGGTGATGGACAGGGAGGCCTGGCGTGCTGCGGTTCATGGGGGTCACAGTCAGACACGACTTGAGCGACTGAACTGAACTGAAGTAACTCGAAGCCAACAGTCAGCATCTAGTCTGTGTCTCCTCTGGCAGAAGCATCTCTGGGGATAGTACCAAAGTAAACTGGGCGGGGTCTTTATCCTCAGAGGGATTGCAGTCTAGCTGGGGTAACAGTGCATGCATGCACATGTGCACACGCACACACACAGAAACAGAAACAGAAACCACCCAAGGTAACCTTGCACAAAAAGAGTACTATACAGAGGGTTCTGGAAGGTTGCACACACATGCACACACATGCACACAAACATATACACACAGAAACCACCCAAGGTAACCTTGCACAAAAAGAGTACTATAGAGAGGGTTCTGGAAGGTTTCACACACATGCACACACACACACAAACACATACAGACAGAAACCGCCCAAGGTATCCTTTCACAAAAAGAGTACTATAGAGAGGGTTCTGGAAGCTGTGGGGAGGAAGGAACAGTCCTGAAGTTAGCCTCGGAGGCTTCAGAAGGACATGGGAAGTGAGGAGGGAGGAATCTGCTGTGAGCAGCAGTGTGGAGGGCTGGGCACACTGGGAGCAGGCTGCGGGAGTGGAGGCGAGTCCATGACCATTGGGGAGACAGGGGGAAGTGCTGCTTCGAAGAAGGGAGGAAGGCCCGTGGTGGGGGTCAGAGCCCCGAGAAGCATGGAGAGCGATGGCTGATCCTGGGCCCAGAACTGTTTTCATTGACCTCATTTGACAGACGGGCAAGATGAGGCCAGAGAGCTGCAGGAACTCGAACACCAAGTTGTGGGAGTCAAGGGTTGCCTCGGGGAAAGCTGTGTTTTAAGATTTGTGCTTATGCTACCAGGGTGGCCTGGGTGGGAGGGGCTGGAGAAGGATTAGTAGTCTGCCTATGTCGTGTCAGCACAGGCCCCAGGTTAAGAGAGCTCAGGAAGCACTGGACAGACAGGGTATTCTTCCAGAAACTTCTTCTTAAGGATTCTATCTGAGACTCCTCTACTCCTAACTGCTGATTTTATGCCAGGGGGAACTGAGTGGGAGAGAGGTGGCTGGAAAAAAAGACTCTCATGCTTCATCAAAGGTGTGCAAGGAAGGCTCAGGCACAGGCCCTCCACATGTACCTGCGGTGACCCAAACGCTCTGGGGATGTGACGGGAAGGCAACGCACTCTGGATCGGTACCCCAGACACACACTGAGCTCCATGGCCCCCGGCAACCATCCCTGGCATCCCTCCTCAGAGATTCCAGATTCTAGGAGCTGCGCCTTTCTGTCTGCCTGTCTGGGGCTTGTCAGCAAGTTCCCCATCTTTCCCACCCTTGTAGACTCAATGCCAGGCACCAAGGAGGTGCTCACACACCAGAGAGTGAGGGGATTAATGAAGGAAAGAAGGTGACTGGTGGCCACTGACAGAGCTATTGATGGGCCAGTGTCGCCAGACTGTCAGCGTCTGGAGGAGGGGGCAGTTGGGCACACTCCATCTGGGCTTCCCAGGTGCCTGATGCTAAAGAAGCCCTTTGACAAGTCCTGGGAACACACATTCCCTAGACTGTTCTCTTCACTGACTGACCACCAAAAGAACACCTCTGTGCTTGGATCCAGCCTCCCTGGTGTTCAGTCTCATCTCACTTCCTCAGATGGTGCACATGCCACCTCCACCCCCATGGGAAAGTGGTCATCCTTCTTAATGAAGGGCTCGGGCAATGCCACCGAGCACACACTGTTCTCCTGCCATATTCCACAAAGGATACATGACATTTCAACACACTGGCTACTCTAGCAACTGGGCTTTTGTCTCCTTGCTAAGGTGAGTTCCCCACTTTAGCCATGATGTTACCGAATTGAAACAAAGACTGACAAGCAAAGCCCTACGGTCTGTCAAAGCAGCTGGTCTTCTGGACACACACCAGAGGAGTCCCAACAGAGTGCTAAAGACAGAACACTCTACCAACTCTGAACCTGGAGCACTCAACTCAGCAATGGACAGAAAGGGTGGAGGCCACTTACATGAAGGTATCTTTCTAGATGCCATGTCATTATGAGTATCAAGAAATCACATGGATACCAGACACACCAACAGCTGTCCACAATTCTGAGCCTTCACTTAGACATACAGTGTGGAGACAGGCCTCAGCCAGAGTCTGAAAGCAGATCACTTGTTTCTGTCAGAAATTCCCTTAGAAAAGTGTCCATTAGCTTACCTTGTGGCTCAGATGGTAAAGAATCTGCCTGCAATGCAGAAGACCCAGGTTCAATCCCTGGGTTGGAAAGATCCCCTGGAGAAAGGAATGGCTACCCACTCCAGTATTCTTGCCTGGGAAATTACATGGTCAGAGAAGCCTGGTGGATTACAATCCATGGGGTTGCAAAGTTGGACACAACTCATTGACTAACACTTTCGCTATGATCCAGACTACAACCAAACCAAAGTGGAACTCTTCTTGACAAAGTTGAACAGCTTCTTAAGCCAAATTGTGTTCTTCAGAAAATATTTTACAGATGTTTCAGACACTTGCAGTTGAGAAACAAATACTTTCTGTCTCCTTCATATCCCAGGTCAGTTTCCAGATCTGTATACTTGAGGATGTTGCCCATAATAGAAACATCCATTCAACACAGATTTTTATTTTATGACACAATCAGAATAACAGTAAGAACTCTGAATCAAAGGATGTGAAAGGTCAAAGGCAGTCTGTGATCAGACCCTTGCTTTTCAAAATGCTATCCATGGACCAGGCACTTAGGCATCAATTGAGATCTGTTCAGAAGCACAGAATCTCAGGTCCACCTCAGAACATGTGAATCAGAAGCCACATTTGACAAGATCACTGAGGGATCTGAATGCACACTGAAATCTCAGATCTAGTTTTCAAACTGTGCTCTCTGGCACATTTTGGGGGCCTCTATGAGGAGTGGGCCAGGAAGAGATTAGGAAGAAGTGGGATGGGGAGCAGGCCTCGCTTCAGCTGAGCAGCCTGCCTCTGATCTGTTTGGGAGGCTGAACCCCACACCACCTGCCAGCCAGATATCCCATGGACACAAAGGTTGGAGAATCCCTGTTCTGGACCAACCATCTCATTTTCTACATGCACAACTGACAACTTCCAGATAGTATAAGGGAATTTCACCAAGGTCACATTAGAGTCCCTTGAACACTGTTAGAGGATTCTGAAATTTACCAAGTCTGGGAATCAAGAAAAATCTTCATAGGCAGTGTGGCTGGACTAACCTCCCAACTGCAGAAGTAGAAGCAAAGACAGACCCTGAGCCCCAGTGGGAGACAACATGACGTCCAAGGCTGTGCCCTGGAAAAGCCCTGTGTCACGAGCATCATCTTGTGCTACCTGGTTTTCAACAGAGGAGAGACACCCAGAGATAGCAAGTGCCAAGGCTACACAGCAGGAGAAGAGCTGATGTCCAAACCCAGGTCCCTGGATCCAAAAGCCAGGTTCTGGATCATGTCATTCACATCATGAGAACAAATAGGCAGCCCCTCTGTGTGCCCTATGCACTGGCCCAGCCTATGAGCTACATGGACACACATCCACTCAAAAAAGGAGCCATCCACCCTCACGCACCCATGGGATACAAACAATGGGCTTCTGTGCCAATGCCTGAGCTCAAGGCACGGAACATGCAAATTCAGTTGTTATATCTTTGTGGTAATGAGAGTTAAGAATCCATTTTAATATCCGTTGCTATGTATCTGACATCTCCAAGGCTTGGGAAAGTTAAAAGGATTAAGATGGCAGAAATGGTCAGAGGAGGAAAAGGAAACAAAATACTTTACAATGTATTACATATTAGGTTTAGCACCTCATTTTTATATTCACACCCTCCAAGCACTTCCTGGAACTTTCTGCCATGGAAGCTCTTATTGCTAACCATGTTTAATTAAAACTGAAGCTGAAAAAAAAAAAAAAAGACAATCCAATCAAAAAATGGTCAGAACACCTGAATCGACATTTCTCCAAAGAAGACACAGATGGCCAAAAGGTACATGAAAAGATGCTCAATGTTCTTAATTATCAGACAAATGCAAATAAAAACTCCAGTGAAGTATGACCTTACACTGGACACAATGGCCATAATTGAAAAACCTACTAAGAATAAATGCTGGGGAGGGTGTAGAGAAAAGGGAACCCTTGTACACTGTTGGTTGAAAAGTAAATTGGTATACTCAATGTGAAGAACAGTATGGAGGTTCCTTAAACAATTATAAACAGAACTACCATATGATCCAGCAATCCCACTCCTGAATATATACCAGGAAAAGACAAAAACTCTAGTTTGAGAAGATACATGCATCCCAATGTTCATTGCAGCACTATTTATAATAGCCAAGATATGGAAGCAATGTAAATGTCCATCAACAGATAAACAAGATAAAGAAGATGTGGTGAAAACACACACACACACACACACACACACACAGGAATACTACTCAGCAATGAAAAATAATGAAGTAATACCTTTTGCAGAAACATGAGTGGACCTAGAGATTATCATACCGAGTGGAGTATGTCAGAAAGAGAAAGACAAATGTCCTATGATATTAATTATATATGGAATCTAAAAAGATGATACAAATGAAATTATTTGCAAAGCAGAAACAGACTCAGAGAATAAACTTTTGGTTACCAAAACAGAAAACAAGGGAAGGGATTAATTAGGAGTTTGGGATTAACAGATACACTCTACTATGTATGAAATAGTAGTACTGTGGTGCTGGAGAAGAGTCTTGAGAGTCCCCCGGACAGCAAGGAGACCAAGTCAGTCAGTTCTACAGAAATCAACCCTGAATATCCATTGGAAGGACTGAAGCTCCAATATTTTGGCCACCTGATGTGAAGAGGCAACTTACTGGAAAAGACCCTGATGCTGGGAAAGACTGAAGACAGAAGGAGAAGAGGGTGCTAGAGGATGAGATGATCAGATGGCATCACTGACTCAATGGACATGAGTTTGAGCAAACTCTGGGGGGGAGTGAAAGACAGGGAAGCCTGGTGTGCTTCAGTCCATGGGGTCACAAAGTTGAACATGACTGAGTGACTGAACAAAAATGTATAAAATACATAATTAAGGTCCTACTGTATAGAACAGGGAACTATAGTCAATGTCTACAATAACCTATAATGGAAAAGAATCTGCAAGTATTTATATAGTGAATCACCTTGATGTACACCAGAAACGATGGACACAGCATTGTTAATCAACTATGTGAAAGTGAGTGAAAGTCACTCAGTCATGTCCAACTGTTTGTGACGCCATGAACTCTACAGTATACAGTTCATGGAATTCTCCAGGCCAGAACACTGGAGTGGGTAGCCTTTGCCTTCTCCAGGGGATCTTTCCGACCCAGGAATCGAACTGGGGTCTCTTGCATTGCAGGCGGATTCTTTACCAACTGAGTTATGAGGGAAGTCCTGACTATACTTCCATTAAAAAAAAAAAAAAAAAAAAAGTGAAGCTGGACGAGCTGGCCAGCAGATGGCACAATGAGCAAGCAGCATATAACTGTCAAACTCTACTTTCATTTCAGACGCGAAGCTGGCCCCTTTCCTAAAGCCTCCTCCAAGTGCCATTTGGGAACACTAGGTGGGCAATACAACAGGCCAAGGCCAGCCTCCCATCTCATTTTGTCTTCACTGCCTGCACTACTCCTTCAAAGGCAGTAAGCGAGGGGCCCACACTGCCAAACTCCTCCTGGCGCTTGAAGCTGCCACAGCTCAGGCCACTGGGGAGCTGGTCTGGGCAAACCTGCACCACATCTTCCTTCTCTGCACAATGCATCAGCAGCAGCCACTCTGCTCAGCCTGGGGGACACTGGGTGCCACAGGGGGCAAATCAACCTTCTGCTGGGAGCCAGGAGAACCTGGGCCCAACGCCCTCACCTCTGTGTGTGTTTGGTCACTAAGTTGTGTCCTACTCTTTGTGACCCCATGGACTGCAGCACGCCAGGCTTCCCTGTCCTTCACCATCTCCCAGTTTGCTCAAATTCACGCACTCACCTGTGCGCCCCTCTTGTCTATCTGCTGCCTGACCCTGTGCATGGGAGGCACACAAAGCTTTGTCCAATCACTGTCTAACCAAATGACTGAATCAATGAATTCTTCTCAGGCAGAGAGGCAATGGCTTGCCTTTAAAACTGCAAGTGAGAGCATTGATCAACTGTACGCAGGGCAAAGGCCAGATGACTTAGAGTCGCCCCTGAGTGGGACCCAGGCTAGTCTCTCAGGCCCTTTCCCATGACCTTGATCCAGCTACACACCTGGGCTCAGTTCCCTCCATGGGTCTGACCCTTCTGGGGGCCCTTCCCCCATTTCCCAGCCAAGGAGACCCTCTTCACTATGAGACCCAGCCCAGATGACACTCCCATCTAAAAAGCCCTTGATGTGAGTCATTGTTTGGTTCCCCACTCTTCATGCTCCCCAACCTCTGCCTCATTTCAGGCTCTGCACTTTACAGATCTGCCTGGAAGATGTGCTCCAGCATCCCCACCCCCAAGCCCTGAGTGATGCAGGGGTGAGTGGAGACCTGACGCCCTGCACAGTGGAGGAGCCTCTTGCAGGACGGGTGTCTTGGAATTGAATGTGCTTTGCCTCGTGAGGTCTGGCACACAGACCTGCCCTCTCCCATCAGGCTGTGCTTACACCAGGTCTAGCTGATGGCCAGGTGGCCAATGCACTGGAAGCAGTTCTCCTGCCCAACCCAGTCTGATGAGAAAGATGCCAAGAGCCCCTCCCACCAGGCTGCAAGCAGGGCAGAGCGTGGTGCCACCCAGCCAAAGGCACTTGGTGTCCTGTGTGTACACACGGCCACAGCTCAGGCACCAATTCCTTTTGTCAGTTCTCCTGCTCAGTCAGTAGCGATCATGAGCCTCAGGCACTGTGAGGGCCCGACCACCGGGGCCCACTGTGGACACCTCCAATGCCTGTCTGTGCTCTGCACCTCCCGACCGGCTGGCAGGAACAGTTAGGTCAACACTGCAGGTGAAGGGATGCCATGCCCACCTCTGCCTGCTCCCTGTCCCCTTTGTGGTGAGTCCCCAGCCAGCCTCCGGCACCAACTCCCCCCCACCACCCCCCACCCCCGGGAATAGCCTCACGAAGAACCCATCCCGAGGAGGCTGGCCCTGGAGACGTCTGAGGAGAGGTGGCGAGATGGGGCCTTGGTATGAGGTTCACATTCCCTGCCCCACGGGTTATGAGGACCCATCCTGTGCATTCAGCCCTGGGCTCAAGGCCACAGCCCAGCTGCTAGAACTTTCACTGGGCTGGCAGTGGGAGAGGAATTCCCTGGCAAGTGAGAAGATCCAGAAGTGTGGGACAAGGGGGAAATAGAGGGAAGTGACTTCTTTGCTCTGCTGTCCACAGGGGGCTGAGCAGCTCAGGGTGAAGAACAATGAGAACTGGGGGCGGGAGAGCTAGAGTCTCCCCGGTATCTGACAAAGCTTCAGGCAGTGGACAAACATCAGCCCAGGATTCAACAGGATTGGCTGAACTTCAAAGACACTGAATGTTCCGCTAAGGCAGGCCTGACCCGCTGGCATCGGAGGTCCTCTTGGGAAAACCTGCATCTCTGACATGAAGGCCAGGGAGACTGGGAGGCAGGCCCCTGAAGACCAGGACTACCCAGACATCTCTGAACTTCTGAGCCTGCAGCAGCAGCCCATCCCCCCACCGGATAAAGAGTTGGTGCCCTCCCACCCCCACCCCCAAGGGAGCAAATGGGACTGGAGCCCTCCCTCCCAGGAAGCAGGGGAGCTCGCCACTCCAAGTTGTGGCAGGACCCACAGCACTACCAGCAGGAGAACCAAGGAACCATGAGAAGAGGTGGTCACCTACTGCTCGGCCACCAAGCAGAGCGAAGTCACCACACAACAGAGGCCAGGCTCGCCGGGCCTCATGATGGAGGAGACGGACGACATGCCCCACTCCCTGTCCCCACTGCCCGGGGATTGCAGCAGAGTTTGCAGGGTCGCACTGAGTGGCCAGGAGCCAGGGGCTATGATGAGGGCTGCCGCCACCCAGAAGACCGGACCCACAGAGCGGGGCAGGTGGTCAGTACAACACGGCCTCCTTGGGGCTCAATGGATGGGCAACGGATTAAGGTAGGCTCCACAATGACACTGAGGCCAAGGGCAGCCACCCCAGTAAACAGGTCAAGATTCCTCATCCAGGTTCGGCCCCCAAGCCAATTCTCAGATCTGGAACCGAGGAACAGGGATAGGGTGGGCCTCCGGGGGAAGGATGCTGCAGCACCACAGCAGACAAACAAGGGAATGACCCCAGCCCTTCAGGGACCTCAGGCTCTTGGTCAGTGACCCCATGTAGGGAGGTGGGACCTTCAGAGGGGTGGATGTTGCCAGACACAGGGTCAACTTGACACTGACGTGACAGACTAGTTAACTCTGACTCTGCAGTCACTTTGGGAGGACCCCCTGGGCTGGGCTTTCTGAGCAGAGAGGGTCAAAGGGCAAGGGACACAAGGCCAGTTCCAAGGAATCATCAGTTGGTCTTGAGCTGGGAGAGCCTGGAATGCAGTATCCCCCAGAACCACATGCAGGGCTTAGTGAGACCTGGGCGAACATGTGATATGAGTGAAAGATGGTAAGGCCAAACGGAAACCCTGTGTAAATTCCAGTGAGTAAAAGAAATGCACAGAAAAAGAGGAGGGGATACACGTCCCACTGATGAACTGGAGAACCTTCTCACCTCTGGTGGCGCCTCATGGGCATTCTCTGCTCCTGACTCCTCACACCCTCTCTGTGCTTAGCCAAGTTACCATGGTGTGCATGCAAGTACATAAAGGGTAGCCAAATGGGGCTCCTGCCCAGAGCACAAGAGTCCATTCACTGAAGTCTTCCCACCATGGGTATGGGATGGCAATGTGCCCTCCAGACCGCCCTCCCTGCTCCTTGATCTCAGAAACAAAACAGCTGGACCCATTCAGTGGGCTGCAACCTGGTGTCCAGAAGTCCCATCCAGTGCTGGGGGGCCTGGCACCCAGGTCATGGCCAACCTGTCCAGATAGAGGACAGTGAAGAGCACATAGTCCCCGGAGTGATGGAGACACGCAAACCAGCATCTCCCGCTCCCAGGTCAGGTGCAATAAAAAGGCCTGTGATGTGAATGTGAGCGGGGCAGTGCCAGAGGCTCACATAAACTCCCGAGGTCCCCCTGGGCGGTGCCCCATCCCCTGGGCAGGCAGCACCTCAAGCAGCAGCAGCAAAGTGGACACCTGTGTCCTCTCAAGGAACTGCAGTGAAACTGAGATGAAATCAGAAATGCGGTCAGTTCTCAGGCTGGCCCCTCGATCTGGGCTGCATGGAGAGGGGAAGAGCCAAGAGGAGCTGCCCTGGGGACAGAGGGGAAGGCTGGTTGATGTCCCAGAGCTACACGGCTGCTCCTGGGCTTGTCCTGTGGGAGTCCAAGGCCTGGAACTGAAGCTAGGCAGGGACCAAGGGACTGACATGGACGTGAAGGAGCCCTCTCTCACAGGCAGAGTGCTGGATGCCAGGGCAGTGTCTCCTTGAGGAGTGCTCACCCCAGGTGCCAAGCCTGGGGGTGGATGGCGGCCCCCAGCGGGAGGGCCTGAGGGACACGCACCGACCTCTGGGGCACTTACAGCTCCAAGAGACCAGGTGAATACTGAGTCTGCCACTAGCCTGCAAACAGAAGAGGATGAATCTGAAACACAACCAACCAGGGCAGGATGGGCACCCAGACCCAAAAGAAGTGCCCAAAACTCAGCACACAGAGGACACACAGCTCAGTGGAGAGATGGGCAACAGGCATTTCAGAGACCACATCAGCCAAGGAGGACACGAGGGAACCCAAGAATCTGGGTCGAGCCTGTTCCAGATCAGTGCTGCCCTCAAACACACAGCAGGAGCAATGTGGAACCCTCACCAAGCCTCAGAGACCCAGGTGGGGTGGGAGGCAGCACTCCCTGTGGCTCAGTCCCACATCTGGGCACGTGAGGAGAGCTGGGGTCAGCAGCAGGGAAGGAACTGCTGCTGCTACTGCTAAGTCACTTCAGTCGTGTCCGACTCTGTGCGACCCCATAGACAGGGAAGGGACAGGTGCAGAGAAATGCCACGGAGCAGGTCCTCACAGCTGCCCCATCAGCAGCCACACGTCATAGGTCTCCAGTTCACTGGGCAAGGTGTACTTCAAAACCAGGATTTGGGAGGAACAGCAGCAGCCCACCAACCATTCACAGGACCCTCCCTCATTATCTGAAACCACTACCAGGAGATTCTGGGGGTGTCTGGAGGCTGCTGGAGCAGGGCGCCAGCATGAGGGAGTTGGATCTGGTGACCACTCCGGATCCTGGCAGTGCTGAGGCCTCAAATCCAGGAGGCAGCCTCTGCCCCTCAACTTGTGGCTGGGAGGCTTCTGCAAGGAGAGAGCAGGCTGCACACTGGAAGGGAAAGCACTGCTCTGCTGACTCAACATTCCCACAGCACCCCGATCCTGCCTTCCTGGGATTCAGCTAACCTCGGAGGTGGGGGGCGGTCCAGACTTGTGCACAGCAGCCACAGCCTGGGAGGAAGAGGGGGGCAAAGGCAGGCTTCAGGAAGATGCAGGGCACCCCAGAACTCCCAGATGAGAGCACCTGACACTCGGGTGGATGGAGAAAGGGATGTTATGGTCCTGCCTGGAAGGAGGACAGTAGGTGGTCAGGACAAGAGGAGCCAGTGGTCCAGGGGCAGAACTGCATGAGAAAGTGTTGGGTCCTGGATGAGCTCTGAGCAGAGTGCAGGGCCAGCAGAGCCACCCAGAGTGCTGGGCGACGAGGGAGGAGACCTAGGACCACCGGAAGCCCCACCAGGGCACCATGGACACGTTGGGGCTGAAACAGGAGAGGGCTCGGCTGTGCTTTCCATCTGGGGCTGATGAGGACAGATGTGCATGCAGGGTGACACAGAACCATGGTATGTGAAACACCGGTGGGAGGAGGAGAGACAGGAGGGGTTCAGGCTGGTGGGGGCGCCTAGGCTGACAGCACCAGCCCCGGGCCAAGCAGTCTGAGCTCAGATAGTAGCATCGGGGACAGGAAGAGGAGCATTTACTCTGATCAGGCAGTTGGGAGGCAGGGACACAGCAGGGAGGGTGGCAGTCAGGAGCAGAATTAGGTGGCTGTCCTGGGTGGGCTGAGCCCCCAGACGAGAGGAAGAGGTTCGGGCCCTGTGGGGCGGGTTGTCTTGGGGGCCCGGATCTGGGTTCTCAGGTTGGTCCCACCACTTCTCCAAAGCCTCCTCTGAATCCACATTTGGATCTGGGTGACATCAGGGGGGTGCCCTGCTGTGGGCTCTCCATCAGTGGACAGGGCGAGCAGGGCTGCACATGGCTTGTTGGAACTCTGACTATCCATGGAGCCAGTCTAGTTCAGGAGCATTCTCTACCCAAGCAGTGAATGGTCAGGGCAGAAGGGCCTCAGAGCAGGGTGGTAGTGCCCAATAAATACTGTCTGGAGATTCTAGAATCTGGATCTTGGGCCAGGCAGCCAGTTAAGTGGTCCGCTTCCTTACTTGTCTCATGATATCACAGTGGTGATGTGGAGAGGCAGCCCTGGCCCAGTGTGGGGGAGGGGGTCTGGGGACAGAGATGTGATCCCCAGCTTGTCTCTTGTCTGAAAGTACAGAAAAGTATGTTTCAGGTTGCCTGCAAAGGCTCCCATCTGCTGCCATGCACCTTGTTTCAGGGGGCCAGGCCCTAGATGGGTTGACAAACACACCCCTGGCTCCACCCCTACCCTACCAAATACCAAGGCTCCAGGTATTCCTCTTGCATCCACACTTGGGTCAGCAGCTCCCTGGGCTCCCCAAAGACACAGTGTGCACTCCCAATATACACCCCCATCCTGCTGAGTGCTCCCAAGACTGCCTCCTCAGGGGCCAGGTCTTCATTCTGCATGATCAGGCTGAGGACCAGCACCAGGAGGCTGGCCTTGGGCAGGCTCTGCCCACTGCTCAGCATCTCATCACAGGTGAGGCCCAGGGTGGGGACCATGATGTAGGTGTGCTCCCCGGGGTGCAACTCCTTCACCTCCACGCCAATGACCACCTGTAGGCACTCTGAGGCTTGACTGAAGACCACCGGGAAGTGCTCCTGGTTATCCTTGAGGACCTTCTTCAGCATTTCCGCTTGGGAGGTCAGCTGTTTGGCCAGATACTTGAGGAGAAAGAACTTCATCAGGTTAGCCACCATCTCATTCAGAGCTTCCTGGGGCAAGGCCTCTGCAAGGGTGGAGCAGGAGACTGTGGGGGAGGAGGCTGAGGGGGATGCAGCCTCCCCTGCCTCAGCCCCAAAGAGCTGCGCCTCCACAGGGCCCTGGGCCTTGCCTGGGTCCTGAAGGTCTTCCTCGAGCTTGCTCAGCTCAGTCATCTAGACCACGAGCATGATGCCTGCTATCAAACCACAGAGTGAGGCATGGGGGCAAATGGGGACAGATGAGGACCACGGGCCTGGATGGTGGATAGAGGGGCTGTGAATGGCCTCATCTGAGAATCACACCCTGGGCAGCCACAGGCCACTTGCAGGTCTCCTCTTGGAAGGTGCTCTCAGACCTCACAGGGGCATGCCTCTGGAATGGCCAGTTCCCTGGCTACCTGAAGGAGGAATTGAGGTGGCTCCCTAGGGTGTGGTCAACACAGCCCGAGATTTCTGGGACTGACAAGGTAAGGGGATTAGGCCCTTGTGGGGCCCCCTCTGTTCTGGGATGGGGAGCCCTTGGTGTACACTCAGGGCACCCGCCTCACCTTGACTCCTGGCACTGCCTGGACCTCCTCTGCTCTCCAAACTCAGGACCTGGGCCTCAGATGTCTGCCTTCGCCTCCTGGTTCCTGAAGCTCCTGTGAGAGACATGGAGGGGGCACCTCGGTGGTATCCTGTGGCACAGCCCTGAGCATTCTCTGACGGTACAAGGGGTGGACTCTGTGAAGTCCCCTCAGTTGTGTGGTAAGAGGTCCCCTCAGGGCTCCCTTTTAGTGCTCACCTTTGCCCTGGCACAATCTGGTCCCTCCCCTCTGGGGGCCTTCAGGAAAACTCAGAACAAGACCTGAGACTGAACAGAAAGCGCTGAGGGGCCCCACATGTGGCAGCACCTGCCCAGGGTCTCCTGCAGCTTCTAGGCTGGGGAGATGCTCGGTCCTCAGCTCCTCCTCACGTCCTGCCTGGCCTCCCAGCACTGACCACAGGGGCGGGGGTCTGCTCAGTCCTCCATTGGGGTTGGGGAGTCCAGCCTCTGCTAACCTGAAGCCTCCGCCCTCTGCCTGAAAAACCTCACCTCCTGAGGTCCCTAAGCCAGAGGTCAAGAAACTGCTCACCTCACTCTGGGCCCTCCAAGACCCTCTTGCAAGGGCCAAGATCCCTCCCTGTTGGAGTCTAAGCACCTCAGTGCTTCCTTGCATGGAGCCTAGACTCCAGACAAGACCTGAAAGTGTACTGTCTGCCATTTGGAGGTTCCGCTATCAGCAGGTCCCAGTCTCTCTGACAGGGACGTCAGACAATGCGGCACAAGGTCGTCCTGCCCAGGGACTACCAGGGTTGCCTCTGGTCTGAGATCTGGCTACCCTCAGCCCTCCCTCAGGGTCCTCACCTTGACTTTTGGTAGGACCTGGGCTCTGTCCTCTCCCCACCGTAGTCCCTGCTCCTCACACCAGGTCCCGAGTCTCACAGAACTGGATGTCAGGAAATCAGGACAGACCTAGTGTGCTCTTCTCACCCTGAGGGCTCCCAGGGCCGATGGAAGGGACAGGGATCTGTGGGGTTCCATCAGCCTTACCTTGGAATCCCTAGAATCTCCACTTGAGGTCCCTTCAGTCTTCCCTCAGTGACCTCACCTTATCTCCAGGTACGACTTCAGATTCTTTCCTCTCCCCTCCCCTACTAACGCCCCAACCCTCATACCAGGACCCCAGTCTTTCTGAGATTCGGATGTCAGTAAGTCTGCTCTGTATACTAGGACACCAGTCTGAAATCTGGATATTAGGAAGTCAGACCCCTGTACTAGGTTCCCCAGTCTCTCTGAGACCCAGATGTCAGGAAATGCAGCATGTGCTCATCCACCCTATGTCCTCCAAGAGCCCACTCTGCTCTTGGGTCCAGGGTCCCCTAAGTCCTCCCTCAGAGTCCTCACCTTGACTCTCAAAAGAACTAAGATCTTTCCTTCTGCCCATCTGAGGCCCTGCCCCTTCTGCTGCTGCTGCTGCTGCTAAGTCACTTCAGTCGTGTCCGACCCTGTTGGACCCCATAGACGGCAGCCCACCAGGCTCCCCCGTCCCTGGCATTCTCCAGGCAAGAACACTGGAGTGGGTTGCCATTTCCTTCTCCAATGCATGTGAAAGTGAAAAGTGAAAGTGAAGTAGCTCAGTCGTGTCCAACTCTTAGCGACCCCATGGACTGCAGCTTACCAAGCTAATGTCTCTGAGAAACAGATGCGGAAGTCAGAACAGGCTGCCAAGTGCTCATCCTACCACCAGGGCGGCCCAGGGCTGACAGCAGGGTCAGGGGTCTGTGGGGTTCCTTATATCCTCCCTCAGGGACCTCATCTTGATCTCTGGCAGATCTGGGGATGCCCCTTGTGTTGACCAGAGGCGGGACTCTCACTTCAAGGCTCAGGGAGCACAGAGGGTGGATGAGCACATGCTGCATTTCCTGACATCTGGGTCTCAGACAAACTGGGGATCTGGGAAAGGGGGTGTAGCCTCAGGTGAGCCGAAGGAAGAAGCCCAACTCCTCCAGGGTTTCAATTTGAGGACCCTGAGGGGCGACTGAGGGGACCCTGGACCCCAATCAGAGGAGACCTCAGAGAAGCCTGTAGCTGCTGTTGGTCCTTGGCGTCCCTGGGATACGATGAGCCCAAAGTGCATGGCCGTACTTCCTGACATCCGGGTCTCTGACTGGGGACCTCGCATATGGGGCGGGGCCTCAGGGGGGCCGATTCCCAGGTCCTGCAGGGTTGAAGACCCTGAGGACCCTGAAGAGGGACTAGAGGACCCTGGACCCCTAATCAGAGGAGACCTCAGAGAAAGAAGCCCGTCTCTGTTGTCAGTCCAGGGCAACCGTGGGGGCAGGATGAGCGCAACAGGCATGTGCTGACCTCCTGACATCCGGGTCCTCAAGAGACCGGGGTCCTGGTATAAGGGGCGGGGCTTCAGTTGCGGAGAGACGAGAATCCAGGTCCTGCGCAGAGGAAAGGTGAGGTGCCTGCCGGAGGACTGGGGGGACCCTGAGTGAGGACCGACAGAACCCCACAGATCCCCACCCCTGTAGTTGGCCCTGGGAGACTTTGCGGTGAGAGCACACTCAGCCTGTCTGACTTTGTAACATGCGAGTCTTAGAGCGACTGGAGGCCTTGTGAAAGCGGCGAGGTCTCAAAATGGCGGACGGGACAGCCCCGGGTGCTGCCTGGAGTTCAGGCTCCATGCAAGGAAGGACTGAGGCGGTTAGACCCCAACAGGGAGGGCTCTTGACCCTTGCCAGAGGGTCTTGGAGGGCCCAGAGTGGGGTGAGCAGGGTGAGCAGTTTCTTGACCTCTGGCTTAGGGACCTCGGGAGGTGAGGTTTTACAGGCGGAGGCTTCAGGTTGGCAGAGGCTGGACTGAGCAGACCCCCTCCCCTGTGGTCAGTGCTGGGAGGCCAGGAAGAACATGAGGAGGAGCTGAACTGAGAAGCTCCCTAGCCTAGGACCCGTGCGAGGCCCTGGTCAGGTGCGGCCGCATATGGGGCCCCTCAGCGCTTTCTGTTCGGGCTTGTGTCTTGTTCTGAGTTTCCTTCTACTCCTCCAAAGGGGACAGTCCAGGCCATGCCAGGGGAAAGGTGAGCAATACAAGGGACCCTCCACACAACTGGGTGTACTCACAGAGTCCACCCCCTCCTACCAGCACAGAAGGCCCAGAGCTGTGCCACAGTACAGCCCTTAGCTGTCACCTCCATTTCTCTCACAGGAGCTCCAGGAACCAGGAGGCGAAGCCAGAGGTCTGAAGCCTGTGTTCTGAGTTCAGAGAGCAGAGGAGGTTCAGGCAGTATCAGGAATCAAGGTGAGAGGGTGCCCTGAAGTGAACCAGAGGCTCCCTATCCCAGTACAGAGGGGGGCCCCAGAAGGCCCCAATTCCTCCCACTTTGTTGGCCCCAGAAATCTCGGGCTGTGCTGACCGCACCCTGGGGAGCCACCTCACTTCCTCTTTCGGGTATCCAGGGGACTGTCCTCCCAGGAGGAGCGCTCCTGTGAGGTCTGAGAGCACCCCTCAAGGGGAGACCTGTAAGTGGCCTGTGTCATACCATCCAGGATGCGTTTCTTAGTTGAGGCCGCTCACACCTCCTCTCTCCCCGAGGCCCTTGGTCCCCATCTGTACCTCTGCCTCACTTCCATGTCTTGTTCAACCTCAGGCATTGTGCTCGTGGTCAAGATGAGTGCGCTCAGCAAACCCGAGGAAGACCTTCAAGACCCAGGCGAGGCCCAGGGCCCTGAAGAGGCGCAGCCCTTGGGGGCTGAGGTGGGGGAGGCTGCATCCGACTTGGCCTCTTACCACCCAGCATCCTCCTCCATTCCTGTGGAGGCCTTGTCCCAAGAAATTCTGAATGAGACGAAGGCTAACCTTTTGAAGTTCCTGCTCCTCAAGTATCGAGCCAAGAAGCTGACCTCCCCAGCAGAAATGCTGAATAAGGTCTTCATGGATAACCAGGAGTACTTCCCGGTGGTCTTCAGTCAAGCCTTAGAGTGCCTGCAGATGGTCTTTGGTGTGGAGGTGAAGGAGGTGGATCCCACAGAGCACATCTACGTCTTGGTCCCCATCCTGGGCCTCACCTGTGATGACAGGCTGAGCGATGGGCAGGGCCTGCCCAAGGCCGGCCTCCTGGTGCTGGTCCTCATCCTGATCATGAGGAATGGAGACCCCGCCCCTGCGGAGCTGATCTGGGGAGCACTCAGCAGGATGGGGGTGTATGTTGGGAGGGAGCACTACATCTTTGGGGAGCCCTGGGAGCTGCTGACCCAAGTGTGGGTGTGCGAGGGGTACCTGGAGTACCGGCAGGTGCCTGACAGTGACCCTGCTCGCTATGAGTTCCTGTGGGGTCCCCGGGCCTATGAGGAGACCAGCAAACAGCAAGTCATGGCATTTGCGCTCAGGATCAGACAAAGGGCTTTGAGGGCCTTCCCACGCCTGTCTGCAGAGGCTGCAAGGGAGGAGGAATAGGGGGCCTGGGCCAGAGCAGCAGCCAGCTTGATCCTTCCCTCTGTGATTGAAGAGGGAGTAGTCAGCCTTCAGTCAGAAGTGAGGGCCAGTTGGGAGAACCAGTGTGTGTAGCGTCTTTGGTTGCTGTTCTGTATGATAACATGGGGATTCATCTCTGTTTTCTTTAGAAATTTTTCAAAGTTTGGTTTCAGAGAAGGTTAAAGAAACTTCAGTATCTTAGCTTTGTGAATGATACTGAACCCAGTGTATTTTTGGTTACCCAGTTCAAAAACAAGAGTTTTGCTGTTTTGTAAAAGAGATTGGGAAGTCTTCCATTTTGTTTTGTGGTCCTGAATAGAATACACTGGGATAGGAATTAGAACTGTTTTGAAAATGTGAACTTATGTAGCAATAGTACTGAATGGAGAAGAATTAGACAATAAAAGTAATTATAGTGAATTCATGCTTATGTCCTTCTTGTATGTCATTCACAATAGCTAAATTCTCTCAGTTTATTGAATTTTCCTTGGTTATTAAAGAAAGTAGCAGACACTCTGCGACCCCTGCTCACTGGCGCATTTATTCCAAAGCCGTGTCCAGATTCTCTGCTCCGTGAAAGGCCATGTTAGTGGTGGACACACTAGGAGAAGCAGGACACCCCTGCACTTACAGCGATGGTCTAGGAGCTGCAGTCACATGAGGTGACAAAAGCTGGCCCAGGGAAGGAAGGGGAAAAGGAGAGTCAGAAGCACTGTGGGGCTGCTCTGTGCTTTGCTGAGAACTGACTCTGCTGGGGGCCTGCGTCTCTGTCCAGTCCCAGTGCCTCCCACGTGAGGGTGGTGCCCTGTCCCTGATGCTGCCATGGGGCCTCCTGCCCAACTGAACCTGCCAGGCTGACTAGCTCCACACTGAGCAGGAGGGAGGAGGGCCTGACTGTATGGTCCCAGTGCCCAATGGGATAAGGCCCCTACAGGAGCCTCCTTCAATATGGGAGGGAAGGTAACATGGGCAGACCCCCGAGGCTCCAGGTCTCCCCAGCTGCATTGAGCGTAGGGGGCAGCTGGAGGGCCTCTGGGCTGGGAACACTGGGGAGGGGACGCCAAGTGCAGGGGCAGGAGAGCGAGGCTGAGAAAGGCAGGTATTGAACGTCATGAGAGCTTGTGTGTGCACAGTGCAAGTGTCCTGAGCCAGAGCTGACAAAGACTCCTTGATGCCACGCAAACCCAGTGCCAGGGCCCGGGTGGTGCCTGGAGGAGGGGGACCAGAAAAGGCAGCTCCCTCAGGACCCGGGGGCAAGGAGGGACCCCGAATGGGGTGAGGATGGGAGCAGGAAAGGCCACCTAGCCAGGCTGCCACAGGTACCATAGTCTTTGGTCCCCTTCGGAGGAGCCACCAGGGGCCCCCACCAATGATCATAGCCTCCAGGTTCATGTCCCAGTCAGATGAACTGACCTGAAGGAATGCTCTGTCAGCCTGTTTAGGAGCACAAAGGCAAGGGAACAAGCACAGGTCAAGGCCTATGAGCTCCATTCTAGCCGCCAGACCTCAGACTGAAAGGCCCCTGGGAGAGCCTCTTCCACACCCTCTTAGCTCTCCCCTTTCAGACAGTAGGCTGTGCCCCTCACACAGGGCAAAGACCCTGCTGAGTGGCAAAATTAGAGGGACAGTCTCCCTAGGGGTACAGTGCTCTAGGGTCCTCACACATGGGCCTTTCCAAGGTGCCAGTCTGTCCCCTATATGGTGATGTTGAAGAACAGTGGCCCCCAAGGTCAGAGAACATGCATCTCCAAACCCACTGCCCTATTGCCCATGTGTGGTGAAGACAGGTGACTTTCCCTGGGGTTTCGTCCAGTCCCACACCCCGACTCTCATCCATTTTCAAATACAGGGAGACGGGGACTTCCTTTGGTCACATCTAGCTCAACAAGTTAGACATGTCCCTGGGAGTGAGTGTGTGTAAAGGAGGCCCCCTGAAAAGCACCTAACCTGTGAGCCAACTAAATAATTCTATGTACCTGCCATCTGGGTAAGGGAGAACTGGTCCACAGTGGTGGTGGGGACAGGGGCAGGGGCAAAGAAGACCAGAGCTGGCCTCACAGAAGACCAGTGAAATGCTTGTTTTCAACAGAACAAGCTGTACCTTGAGCCCCCAATCAAGTCCTTCAAAGGACAGGTACCCACGGAGACCTAAGTTGGACATGGCAGGCCAGGAACAGGGGTAGCAGAAGGCCATCCAACCCATTGACAAAAGGAAACAGGAATTTTGAGGTAGCCTCAGGGAGGCTGAATCCAAGGCTCTGAGAGGGGGACGAGAAAAGCACACACACACAGGTGTTCCCAAGTGAGCACTCTAGGGCCACGAGAGTGGTCTTTACGGGAAGAAATGGAAACTGAAGACAGCAGCCTGTGATCTCCAGCAGGATGACGTTTGGTGTGGGCAGAGCTCGGTGAGGCTGCAAGCTCAGCAGAGTGCCTGGCTGTGCGCTCTCACACTGTGTCATGAGTAGTCTGTGTCTCAGGTGTTTGGGGAACAGTCAAGTGGAATGTGAGGTTGCTCCCACTGTGCTCGAGCACAGCCCTACTCTGGGGAGAGCTCGACCTGGGGGGCAGGGGAGCAGGACAACAGGACTCTGACTTTTGGGCCATCTCAGCGGGACCTAGCAACCGGCAGCACCAGCCAGAAGAGACCAAGCCAGAAGAGGGGCAAGGCTGGGGCCGGGGGTGGAAATGTGGGACCACCAACTCAGGCTCGGCCAAAACAGCCCGTTACAGACCCCATTTTCTGGGAGGGGCACTTGCCAGGGGCCCATCGGACCCCTGGGGTCTCTCTCGGTGGTAGCCAAGCCAGGACTCGCCAGGACCTGGCCCTTCAGCAGAAGCCTGCCTATTGGTAGGGAGGGAGTGGAGCCAGGGGCACGTTTGTCAACCCATCCAGGGCCTGGTTCCCTGAAACAAGGGGCCTGGCCACAGATGGGAGCCTTTGCAGGCAACCTGAAATGTACTTTTCTGTACTTTCAGACAAGATACAAGCTGGGGATCACATCTCTGTCCCCATCCCCCACTCCCCCACACTGGGCCAGGGCTGCCTCTCCACATCACCTCTGTGACATCATGAAACAATTAAGGGAGCTGACCACTTAATTGGCTGCCTGGCCCAAGACACAGATTCTAGAATCTCCAGAGATTATTTATGGGGCACCCCGACCGTGGTCTGAGGCCCTTCTGCCCTGAGCATTCACTGCTTGGGTGGAGAATGCTCCTGAGCTAGACTAGCTCCATGGTTAGTGAGAGTTCCCACGAGGCACCGGCAGCCCTGCTGGCCCCATCAACTGATGAGGAGCCCACAGCAGGTGATCCCTGTGATTCCTCCCCAGATCCAAACGTGGATTCAAAGGAGGCTCTGGAGAAGCAGCATGACCAACCTGAGAGCCCCGATCCAGGCCTCCATGACAATCTGCCCCCACAGGGCCAGAACCCAGAAATGGCCAATGAGGAAGAGAACAATGCTGTCCTAGGGCTTTCCCAGGAAGCTCTAGTGGATCATGGAGGATGCGGCCTTCACCTCTGTGCACTGGAACAACGAGGGAGACACGGTGGGCATCAAGGCAGATCTCTTCCAGATGGAGGTCCTCCAGCACAGAGGCACAGACAGGATCTTCGAGACAAACAGTGTGAAGAGTTTCATCCATGAACTGAACCTCTATGGGTTCAGTAAAATCCACCCTCCGGGTTGCTCTGCAGGGAGGAAGAGGATGATGGTAATGTAGAAAGCCATTCCAGGGAGATTAGGCTAGGCTAGCCAAGTGCTGGATGGGTTTCATTTTCCAGGAGAACATTTTTCTTGTGAGAGGGTGGCTAATGAAAGAGGAGAAAGCAGGGCCTGTCGTGTTCCATGAACCCCCTTAGACAGGACCTGCAGGGGTGACTCCAGACCCTGAGGGGCCACTTAATGTCACGGAGGTCCAGTAACACCTCAAGCAAGGAGCGACATGCTAGGGCCTCATAACATGCCAGAAATGAAGAGACCTTATCTCCATACTTAGGCAAGGCCAGGACAGTGGTGGGGAGGAGAGTGGGGAGGAAGGGCTCCTCTCCCCAACCATGGTGAAAATGATTCATTTCCTTTCAGATCTATTGCACTCCAATTTTCAGAGAGACAAGCTTGTCCTCCTGCAGAACATCCAGAGGAAAGATGGCTCCAGAAAAACTGCTCAGCCCACCATCAGTTCAATAGGGACCCCAAAGAGAAAGAAGCGAGCAGTGGCAACCAGACACTCTCCTCAACTCCACCACAACCAGCGTTCCCAGGAGGCGGGCAAGAAAGTCCAGAAGAGAACCCCAACTGCTCACAGAACCCCAGCCGGCACTCATTTGTGCCCTCTTGCCTTTGGTCTACCGGCAGTGTAGCCGGGTGGGCCAGGGGAAACCATCTCCCCAGTGAGCAGGGCAGCCCCAGTGGAGAGGGTACATCCAGCAATGCCATGTCTGTACACCCAGCTACTGCTGGAAGGGACAGCCCAGGGGAACTGCCTGAGAGCCCCCCAGAGTACCCAGGTTATGAATCAGTGATGGCTTTGTACAACACCTGTTACTCCATCCTGACAGTGGCCCTTTCCGTCATGGCCCCAAACAAGGCCTCTGAGGCGGAGGAGGAGCAGGGAGAGTCCTCAGATTATGTGTGTCCTCTGTGAGCAGGTCAAGGACAAGCCCAATCCCTGAGCTCCCAGATTCCTAGGGAGACTCAAGAGCACTATCTTGTAATCAAAAATTGATTTCTGGCTCTAGTAAAGTAAAGCAAAACTCCACTGGACTAAATAAAGCATCGAACAAGAACTGCAAGTCTGTGTTCTTTCTATCTGTCCATGCTATTCACACACGGCACTGGGTGAGCCAGATGAAGCTGGAAGCCCATAGCCCAGGCAGGCTTCGGTCCTGTCCCTGTGGTCCTTTTTCACCTGAAGCAGCATTTCACATGCCCAGCCAAGGATCTGGTTCATAAGCCAAGCATTAAGGCGAGCCCAGGATGGGCTGGTCCCTGGGCCTTGCCTGCCACTCAACAGACAGCTCAGCTGGGCTCCTGATCTTGAGGGTGTCACCTCCCATGAGTCATTCACCCTAAAGTAAAAAGGGCTCCTTATGGGTCCCCCAATGATGCCACAAGTTTCTGATCAGCAGCTGAGTGTCTCCAGCTCCTGATTCAGAGGCCTCCCCAAGAGGGTCACCGGAAAACACAGTCATGCCACTGCCAAGGGCCTTGAAAACACATGACCCCAAACCCAAAGACAAGTACAAAGTTTCCACAAGGTGAACGCCAGCCCTTGTCGCTCTGCCCTCACAACTGTATTTAGGAGCCTGTCTTTGGACGTGCGGCCGCCAGGCACCATGTCCAACACACGTGCTTTGTGAGCCAAGGGACACTTTACAGCAGGACAAGGGTCACCTGCAAGGACAGACTGCTGCCTGTTTCTGGGCCTGCGGGCCTCTCTGCCTGCCGATGCTCACCCCAGCCCCCGGGCTCCCCCATCACCCTCTGGACACTGTTCCAAAATAGGGAGTTTGGACCAGAACACAGAGGGAAAAACACTAACCGGTTTCCTAACAACACATTTCTCTCAAGCACCCAGACCCAGCAGGGCCAAAACGACTGGTGATGCCATATTTTCATAAAGGTCAAAGTCCCAAAGACTCTCCCTGAGTCCAGAGCAGCACTGCATGAGGGGAGTCCCCGCCCCTGGCCTCACACCAAGTGGCCAGCCCACCCCAGGGCAGGACCGATTCAGACCCAACCAGATGGACATGCCTAGGGCGTGGCGGTGACTGGGCGGTGTCACCATGAGCTGATCTCTCCATCACCTTACTCTGGAGTGCTCAGTCTGGCAGGCCTCCCGCCCAAAGGGGATTAGGTGCTTGAGGATATCTACCTGGAAGACGTCTTTCCTGGCCCTCCCCGGGACAGGCTGCAGCAGCCAGCGGGGGTCGGCAAGCACAGTCAGGTACTTCTGTTGCAGGTTGGGTAGCAGGGCTTGATTCTCCAGCTCCTCCACCTCATTGGGTCCTAGGTTTTATGGGCACAGCAAAGTGTCCCCAACGTCCACAAGACCTGTGTGCAAAGACAGGACACAGAAGGAGAGCAAGGTGATTCAAAGTCATTCCTGCTAGAGACTAAGACCGTATCACAGAAGGGACCCGAGGTGAACTGGGTCCTCTGTCTGAGCCTTTCAGATGGTCTCACCTCAGCAAAGGGAATTTGGGACGAGGCCAATCGAGGGAGGGAGCAAAATGAAAGGGAGAGGCCTGGTGCTCCACGAACCCACCAGGCCACGGGCAGCTCTCAGTCTGCCCACTGCAGGCCGCAGGGACAGAGTAGGAGGGCCCCAGTGGGGAGCCTGTGGGCATCAGGTCCCCAAGTGACTCACCAGCAGAGAGGTGTTGCTGTGGGGCCTCACCCCTGGGGAGTCAGGGGACTTGCTCAGGCCCGGCTGCAAGCAGCGGGGGTGTGCAACCCAGGCTGGGTGCTGTGCGGCCTTCATGGTCTCTGCTGGGCAGACACACACACACACACACACATACATCCACAGACAAGTGCCACGTGCAGACCTGGACCCACCTTTGCCTCAGAGCACAACTGGGACTGAGGCCCAGAGTGTGGTCAGGCACCTCAGCTGCCATCTCCCAGCCCAGGGACCCTCGCTGTCCCAAGCCACAGCTGACAAAGACTCCTCAACTCCCGGGTCCCATCTCTGCCCATGCTCTGTAGATCCCACATCTGAATCAAGGGCTGCTGAGGGCAGACCCATGCTGACCTGTCTGGCCTCAGCCCTGGGGCCACCCTGGACCTCAGATGGCCCTGCCAGGAGTCTTCCCCTTGCCTTTGGGAGCCACCTTCCTCCCAGCCCTTCCTGCACCATGGCCTCCACTGTCAGCAGATGCCCCGGCCCCTGCCCAGAGCTAGAGAAAGAAGAAAGGAGAGCAGGAACTACTGGGGCAGGCACTCTCTGTGTCCTCGCCAGGGCCTGGGACAGCACCACACAAGGATCACAGAATTCAAACCTCAAATAACCTGCTAGGTTACTGTCACTCTGTTCTGCAACTGAGGAAGTGCTAAGAGATAGAGATAACGCATGAAGCAGGGGAGCTGACCACACACACCTCCATTCTCACTTCTTTCCTTGTACCTGGAAGGGGGGGGGTCCCTGTTCACTGGAGGTGGGTGAAGGCAGAAGAGCAGAGCAGCGGGCCTGAACCTCAGCAGGGTCTTAGCACCTGCAAGGGAGCCTCTGTTTCCACATCGATGTGAGGATGGGGACAAGGTCCCAGACGAATCCATTCCAGAGCCTCCTGGGCCTTTCCTTCCCCGAGCACAGCAGAGCCACAGTTCTCACAGGCCTATGAGGCCCCACGTGATCTGGCTTCTGCCCTGGCGGCCTTCTCTCCTCGCCCCTGGATTCACCCCTAGTAGCCATTAAGGCCATCCTTCCATCCTTGGAACATTCCAGTGTGTTCCTACCTCAGAACCTTTGTAGGGTGTGAGGAAAACATTGCATCCCCTCAAATCCAGGTGCTGGAGTCTCAATCCCGAGTACCTCAGTGTGACCTTACAGACAAAGGAAAGGTCTTCACAGAGCTGATGGAGGTCCAGTGAGCTCATTAGGATGGACCCTCCTCTAACAGGATGGCTGTCCCCATACAAAGGACACATTTAGAGACAGACAGGCACACAGGGGAACTGGGGTGAAGAGGAAGGTGCAACTCTTCAAGCCCAGACACACCCACCATGGCCAGCAATGCCCCCGGAAGTGATGGGGGAGAGATGGGACAGACTCTCTCCACAGCCCTCATGAGCATCAACATCAGCCGACACCTCGACCTTGGCTGCCGGCCTCCTGAACCCACACAGTTGTAGTGTGAGCCACCCAATCAATCCTGACGTGACTGCCGGCAAATGAAGACAGAAGGTCAGCCCTGTCTGTACATCTCTCAGCAGGGGCAAACGGGGAGTTGGGGGATGACTTCTTCACTCCCAGCATCTCAGGCACACTCCTCCATGTCTGCACACCTTCATGTGTCTGTTTTCACCTCCCAGTGTCAGGGGTCCCACAAGTTACTGACTCTTCCCTCCTGATGGAAGGGAAGGGAAAACTCATTGTGCCAATACAACCACTTGACGTGACCACACACTCACTGACTGAAGAACCATAGAGGAAGAGGCCTGGGGTACAGGGCACACACCGGAGGTGCTGGCACATGCCAGCAAATGCCCTTCTGCAAAGGCTCCCCAGTGTCCACTCCCCCAACCGCAGTCAAGCATGCCATGTCCTCCACACTGGCTGGCCCCGAGCATCATCATCCCGCTGAACCTTTACCTGCTGGGTGACAAAGGGTCACCCCTTCACTGGGTGAACATATCACAATGTTCCCTCCAACCTCACACCTCTTGTCCTGATACTGCACACAGGCACCGTAAGTTCGAGTATTCCTGGAAGCTATTTCAATACAGGATGGCTAGGAATAACTTGAATGTGTACAGAACTGGTTGGGAGCTCCTAAAATATGTTTCTCGAAATCCAAACTACTTTCTCCTGATTTAATCTCCCCTTAGCCAGATTCCCAATATGCCCATGGTCACTGTATAGCCACCCAATACAAGAGCAAGAGGGATGGAGGCAGCAGAATGGACACAGAGATGCCCTGAGCCAACTGTGGCTAAACAACCTTTCGTTGATTTTACAAACCAGATGACTGGCATATACCATAATGCTAGGGCCTCTTCCAGACCTGGAAATGCCAATGACTCTGAAGCTTAATCTTAAACTTCATTAGCTTCGCTGTTCATCTCTGTCTGGTCCAGAGACTTACAGAAGGGAAACCAAACACAGAAAAGACTTGTGACTAAGATAACAAGGCAGAAGGGAGGAGGGTATCTAACCAGAAGCAAGGATAAGGCAATCAGGACGAATTCCAGATAACCAGAATGCAAAAGTACCTGGGAGTGGGACTTCCCTGGTGGTCCAGTGGTTAAGACTCCTTGCTTCCACTGCAGGGAAATGGGTTCGATCCCTGGTCAGGGAACTAAGATTCCACATGCCTCACATCGGGGCCAAAAGAAATAAGTAAAATTTTAAAAGTCATCTACATTTACTGAGAGCTCAAAAAATAAAACAAAACAAAACAAAACAAAAAGTACCTGGGAGTGAGTGACTAGCACGTGACCTAAGGAATGGAAAGACAGCCTGAGCTGGGACAACACACAAGGACCCAATGTATGGAGCTGTCTTTCCTCCATGGCTGAGGTGAGAAATGTGGCATGATGTTGGGTAGACACTGAGTGGTAGGAAGAGGAAGCAGTTCAGGGAGGCGGGCTTCTTGAGCCAGCATCAGAGAAGACCCATGCTGAGCCAGCACAGAATCAAGTCAAACAACGCAGAAACCAAAAAGACAAAGACAAAGACAACCCTCTGAGTCTGTCAACACTGAATTCCCGGATGGTACAGTCATAGAAACTAATGTGTGCTGAGCTTGAAAGGACCTCCTATGTCCCATGTTCCAGGCCCCACCCTCTATGGGGACAGGGAGCAGGTCACAAGTGCTAGAGTCAGGACTGGCCCCTGGGGGTGGACTTCTGTCTCGCTACCATCCACACCCCACTCACTCTGCAGTGTACCACTCAGAGCCCGCCTTCCTCTTCTCGCAGGGAGAGGCATCCTAGCACTTCAGATGTTTCTACAGGGAGTGGTCCTGCGTCCAATGAGATTACTGACATACTTACCATGCTTACCCGCCTCGCACACACTGATGCCTGGGCAGGGCCTATCTCATCACCTGCCAAATCCAGAGTGGTACAGCAGAGTTGATGAGTGCCAAGTGACTCAAAGCCAATAGCCAGCACCTAGTAAGTGTCTCCTCTGGCACAGGCAGCTCTGGGGACAGTACCAAGGTAAGCAGGGTGGGGTCTTTATCCTCAGAGGGCTTGCAGTCTAGCTGGGGTAACAGTGCATGCACACACGCACGCACATGCACACACAAACAGAAACTATTCAAGGTAACTTTGCACCACAAGAATACTATAGAGAGAGTTCTGGAAGGTTCCATGTGAACGTGTGCACACACATACACAGAAACCGCCCAAACTAACCTTGTACACACACACACACACACACACACCAGAAACTGCTCAAGGTAACCTTGCACAAAAAGAGTACTATAGAGAGGGTTTTGGAATGTTGCACACAAACATACACACACATACACACACAAACCACCCAAAGTATCCTTTCACAAAAAGAGTACTACAGAGAGGCTTCTGGAAGTTGTGGGGAGGAAGGAACAGTCCTGAAGTCAGCCTCAGAGGCTTCAGGAGGACACAGGAAGCAAGGAGAGAGGGATCTGCCAAAGCAGCAGTGTGAAGGGCTGGGCACGCCGGGAGCAGGCTGTGGGAGTGGAGGCGAGTCCATGATCATCGGGGAGACGGGGGAAGTGCTGCTGCGAGGAAGGGAGGAAGGCCCGAGGTGGGGGTTGGAGCCCCGAGAAGCGTGGAGAACGACGGCTGAGCCTGGGCCCAGAACTGTTTTCATTGACCTCATTTGACAGACGGGCAAGATGAGGCCAGAGAGCTGCAGGCACTCGAACACCAAGTTGTGGGAGTCAGGGGTTGCCTTGGGGAAAGCTGTATTTTAGGATTTGTGCTTATGCTACCAGGGTGGCCTGGGTCGCAGGGGCCAAAGAGCGATTAGTAGTCTGCCTGTGTCATGTCAGCAAAGGCCCTGGGTTTAAGAGAGCTCAGGAAGTACTGGACGAGCAGGGTATTTCTCCAGACACTTCTTCTTAAGGATTCTATCTGAGACTCCTCTACTCTGAACTGCTGATTTTATGCCAGGGGGAACTGAGTGGGAGAGAGGTGGCTGGAAAAAAAGACTCTCATGCTTCATCAAAGGTGTGCAAGGAAGGCTCAGGCACAGGCCCTTCACGTGTACCTGCGGTGACCCAAACGCTCTGGGGATGTGACGGGAAGGCAACGCACTCTGGATCGGTACCCCAGACACACACTGAGCTCCATGGCCCCCAGCAACCATCCCTGGCATCCCTCCTCAGAGATTCCAGATTCTAGGAGCTGCGCCTTTCTGTCTGCCTGTCTGGGGCTTGTCAGCAAGTTCCCCATCTTCTCCACCCTTGTAGACCCAATGCCAGGCACCAAGGAGGTGCTCACACACCAGAGAGTGAGGGGATTAATGAAGGAAAGAAGGTGACTGGTGGCCACTGACAGAGCTATTGATGGGCCAGTGTCGCCAGACTGTCAGCGTCTGGAGGAGGGGGTGGTCCAGCACACTCTGGGCTTCCCAGGTGCCTGATGCTAAAGAAGCCCATTGACAAGTCCTGGGAACACACATCCCCTAGACTGTTCTCTTCACTGACTGACCACCAAAAGAACACCTCTGTGTTTGGATCCAGCCTCCCTGGTGTTCAGTCTCACCTTGCTTCCTCAGATGGTGCACATGCCACCCCCACCCCCATGGGAAAGTGGTCATCCTTCTTAATGAAGGGCTCGGGCAATGCCACCGAGCACACACTGTTCTCCTGCCATATTCCACAAAGGATACCTGACATTTCAACACACTGGCTACTCTAGCAACTGGGCTTTTGTCTCCTTGCTAAAGTGGGTTCCTCACCTTAGCCATGATGTTACCGAATTGAAACAGACAAAGACTGACAAGCAAAGCCCTACGGTCTGTCAAAGCAGCTGGTCTTCTGGACACACACCAGAGGAGTCCCAACAGAGTGCTAAAGACAGAACACTGTACCAACTCTGAACCTGGAGCACTCAACTCAGCAATGGACAGAAAGGGTGGAGGCCACTTACATGAAGGTATCTTTCTAGATGCCACATCATTAAGATTATCAAGAAAGCACATGGATGCTAGACACACCAACAGCTGTCCACAATTCTGAACCTTCACTTAGACATACAGTGTGGAGACAGGCCTCAGCCAGAGTCTGAAAGCAGATCACTTGTTTCTGTCAGAAATTCCCTTAGAAAAGTGTCCATTAGCTTACCTTGTGGCTCAGATGGTAAAGAATCTGCCTGCAATGCAGAAGACCCAGGTTTGATCCCTCGGTCAGGAAGATCCCCTAGAGAAAGGAATGGCTACCCATTCCAGTATTCTTGCCTGGGAAATTCCATGGACAGAGAAGCCTGGCAGATTACACTCAGTGGGGTTGCACAGAGTTGGACACAACTCATCGACTAACGCTTTCTGTATGATCCAGACTACAACCAAACCAAAGTGCAACTCTTCCTAACAAAGTGCAACAGCTTCTTAACCCAATTTGTATTCTTCAGAAAATATTTTACAGATGTTTCAGACACTCACAGTTGAGAAACAAATACTTTCTGTCTCCTTCATATCCCAGGTCAGTTTCCAGATTTGTATAGTTGAAGATGTTGCCCTTAATAGAAACGTTCATTCAACAATTTTATGACACAATCAGAGTAACAGTAAGAAGTCCCAACCAAAGGATGTGAAAGGTCAAAGGCAGTCTATGATCAGACCCTTGCTTTTCAAAATGCTATCCATGGACCAGACACTTAGGCATCAACTGGCATCTGGTCAGAAGCACAGAATCTCAGGTCCACCTCAGAACATGTGAATCAGAAGCCACATTTGACAAGATCACTGAGGGATCTGAATGCACACTGAAATCTCAGATCTAGGTCACTGGTTTTCAAACTGTGCTCTCTGGCACACTTTGGGGGCCTCTATGAGCAGTGGGCCAGGAAGAGATTAGGAAGAAGTGGGATGGGGAGCAGGCCTCGCTTCAGCTGAGCAGCCTGCCTCTGATCTGTTTGGGAGGCTGAACCCCACACCACCTGCCAGTTAGATATCCCATGGACACAAAGGTTGGAGAATCCCTGTTCTGGACCAACCATCTCATTTTCTACATGCACAACTGACAACTTCCAGATGGCATAAGGGAATTTCACCAAGGTCACATTAGAGTCCCTTGAACACTGTAGAGGATTCTGAAATTTACCAAGTCTGGGAATCAAGAAAAATCTTCATAGGCAGTGTGGCTGGACTAACCTCCCAACTGCAGAAGTAGAAGCAAAGACAGACCCTGAGCCCCAGTGGGAGACAACATGACGTCCAAGGCTGTGCCCTGGAAAAGCCCTGTGTCACGAGCATCATATTGTGCTACCTGGTTTTCAACAGAGGAGAGACACCCAGAGATAGCAAGTGCCAAGGCTACACAGCAGGAGAAGAGCTGATGTCCAAACCCAGGTCCCTGGATCCAAAAGCCCAGGCTCTGGATTATGTCATTCACATCATGAGCACAAATAGGCAGCCCCTCTGTGTGCCCTATGCACTGGCCCAGCCTATGAGCTACATGGACACACATCCACTCAAAAAAGGAGCCATCCACCCTCACGGATCCATGGGATACAAACAATGGGCTTCTGTGCCAATGCCTGGGCTCCTGGTATAGGCTCAAGGCACGGAACATGCAAATTCAGTTGCTATATCTTTGTGGTAATGAGAGTTAAGAATCCATTTTAATATCCGTTGCTATGTATCTGACATCTCCATGCCTTGGGAAAGTTAGAAGGATTAAGAAGGCAGAAATGGTCAGAGGAGGAAAAGGAAATGAAATATTTTACTATCTATTACATATTAGGTTTAGCACCTCATTTTTATATTCACACCCTCCAAGCACTGCCTGGAGCTTTCTGCCATGGAAGCTCTTATTGCTAACCACTTTTAACTAAAACTGAAGCTGCAAAAAAAAAAGACCATCCAATCAAAAAATGGTCAGTACACCTGAATAGACATTTCTCCAAAGACACAAATGGCCAAAAGGCACATGAAAAGATGCTCAATGTTCTTAATTATCAGATAAATGCAAATAAAAACTCCAATGAAGTATCATCTTACACTGGAAAGAATGGCCATCATCAAAAAACCTACAAAGACTAAATGCTGGAGAGGGTGCATAGAAAAGGGAACCCTTGTACACTGTTGGTTGAAAAGTAAATTGGTACACTCAATGTGAAGAACAGTATGGAGGTTCCTCAAACAACTATAAACAGAACTACCATATGATCCAGCAATCCCACTCTTGAATATATACCAGGAAAAGACAAAAACTCTAGTTTGAGAAGATACATGCATCCCAATGTTCATTGCAGCACTATTTATAATAGCCAAGATATGGTAGCAATGTAAATGTCCATCAACAGATAAACGGACAAAGAAGACATGGTATACACACACACACACACACACACACACACACACACACACACACACAGGAATACTACTCAGCCATGAAAAATAATGAAGTAATACCTTTTGCAGAAACATGAGTGGACCTAGAAATTATCATACCAAGTGGAGTATGTCAGAAAGAGAAAGACAAATGTCCTATGATATTAATTATATGTGGAATCTAAAAAGATGATACAAATGAAATTATTTGCAAAGCAGAAACAGACTCAGAGAATAAACTTTTGGTTACCAAAACAGAAAACAAGGGAAGGGATTAATTAGGAGTTTGGGATTAACAGATACACTCTACTATGTATGAAATAGTAGTACTGTGGTGCTGGAGAAGAGTCTTGAGAGTCCCGTGGACAGCAAGGAGACCAAGTCAGTCAGTTCTACAGAAATCAACCCTGAATATCCATTGGAAGGACTGATGCTAAAGTTGAAGCTCCAATATTTTGGCCACCTGATGTGAAGAGCCAATTTACTGGAAAAGACCTTGATGCTGGGAAGGACTGAAGACAGAAGGAGAAGAGGGTGCTAGAGGATGAGGTGATTGGATGGCATCACCGACTCAGTGAACATGAGTTTGAGCAAACTCTGGGGGAGAATGAAAGACAGGGAAGCCTGGTGTGCTGCAGTCCATGGGGTCACAAAGTCATATACAACTGAGAAACAGAACAACAATGTATAAAATACATAATTATTGTCCTACTGTATAGAACAGGGAACTATACTCAATATATACAATAACCTATAATGGAAAATAATCTGCAAGTATTTATATAGTGAATCACCTTGCTGTACACCAGAAACGATGGGCACAACATTGTTAATCAACTATGTGAAAGTGAGTGAAAGTCACTCAGTCATGTCCAACTCTTTGTGACGCCATGAACTCTACAGTATACAGTTCATGGAATTCTCCAGGCCAGAACACTGGAGTGGGTAGCTTTTCCCTTCTCCAGGGGATCTTTCCAACCCAGGAATCGAACTGGGGTCTCCTGTGTTGAGGGTGGATTCTTTACCAACTGAGCTATGAGGAAAGCCTTAGGTAGACTTCAGTTTAAAAAAAAAAAAAAGTGAAGCTGGAAGAGCTGGCCAGCAGATGGCACAATGAGCAAGCAGCACATTACTGTCAAACTCTAGTTTCATTTCAGATGCGAAGCTGGCCCCTTTCCTAAAGCCTCCTCCAAGTGCCATTTGGGAACACTAGGTGGGCAATACAACAGGCCAAGGCCAGCCTCCCATCTCATCTTGTCTTCACTGCCTGCACTACTCCTTCAAAGGCAGTAAGCGAGGGGCCCACACTGCCAAACTCCTCCTGGCGCTTGAAGCTGCCACAGCTCAGGCCACTGGGGAGCTGGTCTGGGCAAACCTGCACCACGTCTTCCTTCTCTGCACAATGCATCAGCAGCAGCCACTCTGCTCAGCCTGGGGGACACTGGGTGCCACGGGGGCAAATCAACCTTCTGCCTGGAGTCAGGAGAACCTGGGCCCAACGCCCTCACCTCTGTGTGTGTTCAGTCGCTAAGTTGTGTCCGACTTTTTGTGGCCCCATGGACTGCAGCACGCCAGGCTTCCCTGTCCTTCACCATCTCCCAGAGTTTGGTAAAATTCACGTCCATTGAGTTGGTGATGCTATCTAACCGTTTCATCCAGTATCCAGGCAATAACTCTCAAGACATCTCTCTAAACCTCTTTCTGGAGTCAGTAACAACAATTGGAAACCTCCACACAAGCCAGGAGAAGTCAGCCTGCAGAAGACGGTGCCCGTGTCCAGTTCAGCGAGGACAGGCAGCAGCTGCCAGAGCCACTCATCCTGGAAAGAGCCATGCTGGTTATTGCCTGACTCACCTGTGTGCCCCTCTTGTCTACCTGCAGCCTGACCCTGTCTATGGGAGGCACACAAAGTTTTGTCCAATCACTGACTAACCAAATGACTGAATCAATGGATTCTTCTCAGGGAGAGAAGCAATGGCTTTCCTTTTAAACTGCAAGTGAGGGCACTGATCAGCTGTATGCAGGGTATAGGGCAGATGCCTTAGAGTCGCCTCTGAGTTGGACCCAGTCTAGTAACCCAGACCCTTTCCCATAACCTTGATCCAGCTACAGAGCTGAGCTCAGTTCCCTCCATGGGTCTGACCCTTCTGGGGGCCCTTCCCCCATTTCCCATCCAAGGAGACCCTCTCTCCTACAAGTCCCAGTCCAGACGGCTCTCCCAACTAAAAAGCCTTCCATGGTCTCTTGATGTGAGTCAGTATTTGGTTCCCCACTCTACACACTCCCCAACTTCTGCCTCGTTTCAGGCTCTGCACTTCACAGGTCTGCCTGGAAGATGCACTCCAGTCTCCCAACACCCCAGCCCTGAGTGATACAGGGGTGAGTGGAGACCTGATGCCCTGCACAGTGGAGGAGCCTCTTGCAGGACAGGTGTCTGTGGACTTGAATGCACTTTGCCTTGTGAGGTCTGGCACCCAGACCTGCCCTCTCCCATCAGGCTGGGCTTACACCGGAGCTAGCAGATGACCAGGTGGCCAGCACACTGGAAACAGTTCTCCTGCCCAACCCAGCAGTTGTCTCATGCGAAAGACACCAAGAGCCCCTCCCACCAGGCTGCGTGCAGGGCAGAGCATGGAGCCACCCAGGCAAAGCACTTGGCGTTCTGTGTGTACACACAGCCACCGCTCAGGCACCAATTCCTCTTGTCAGTTCTCCTGTTCGGTCAATATCTATCACGAGCCTCAGGCACTGTGAGGGCCCGACCACCAGGGCCCACTGTGGACACCTCCAATGCCTGTCTGTGCGCTGCACCTCCCGACGGGCTGGCAGGAACTGTCAGGTCAACACTGCAGGTGAAGGGATGCCCTGCCCACCTCTGCCTGCTCCCTGTCCCCTTGGTGGTGAGTCCCCAGCCAGCCTCCGGCACCAACTCCCCCCCACCCCACCCCCGGGAATAGCCTCACGAAGGACCTATCCCGAGGAGGCTGGCTCTGGAGTGGTCCGAGGAGAGGTGGAGAGATGGGGCCTTGGTACAGGGTTGACATCCCCTGCCCCACGGGTTATGAGGACCCATCCTGTGCACTCAGCCCTGGGCTCAAGGCCACAGCCCAGCTGCTAGAACTTTCACTGGGCTGGCAGTGGGAGAGGAATTCCCTGGCAAGTGAGAAGATCCAGGAGTGTGGGACAAGGGGGAAATAGAGGGAAGTGACTTCTTTGTTCTGCTGTCCACAAGGGGCTGAGCAGCTCAGGGTGAAGAACAGTGAGAACTGGGGGCGGGAGAGCCGGAGTCTCCCCGGTATCTGACAAAGCTTCAGGCAGTGGACAAACATCAGCCCAGGATTCAACAGGATTGGCTGAACTTCAAAGACACTGAACGTTCCGCTAAGGCAAGCCTGACCCGCTGGCATCGGAGGTCCTCTTGGGAAAACCTGCATCCCTGACATGAAGGCCAGGGAGACTGGGAGGCAGGCCCCTGAAGACCAGGACTACTCAGACGTCTCTGAACTTCTGAACCTGCAGCAGCAGCCCATCCCCCCACCGGATAAAGAGTTGGTGCCCTCCCACCCCCACCCCCAAGGGAGCAAACGGGACTGGAGCCCTCCCTCCCAGGAAGCAGGGGAGCTTGCCACCCCGAGTTGTGGCAGGACCCACAGCACTACCAGCAGGAGAACCAAGGAACCATGAGAAGAGGTGGTCACCTACTGCTCGGCCACCAAGCAGAGTGAAGTCACCACACAACACAGGCCAGGCTCGCCGGGCCTCATGATGGAGGAGACGGACGACATGCCCCACTCCCTGTCCCCACTGCCCGGGGATTGCAGCAGAGTTTGCAGGGTCGCACTGAGTGGCCAGGAGCCAGGGGCTATGATGAGGGCTGCCGCCACCCAGAAGACCGGACCCACAGAGCGGGGCAGGTGGTCAGTACAACACGGCCTCCTTGGGGCTCAATGGATGGGCAACGGATTAAGGTAGGCTCCACAATGACACTGAGGCCAAGGGCAGCCACCCCAGTAAACAGGTCAAGATTCCTCATCCAGGTTCGGCCCCCAAGCCAATTCTCAGATCTGGAACCGAGGAACAGGGATAGGGTGGGCCTCCGGGGGAAGGATGCTGCAGCACCACAGCAGACAAACAAGGGAATGACCCCAGCCCTTCAGGGACCTCAGGCTCTTGGTCAGTGACCCCATGTAGGGAGGTGGGACCTTCAGAGGGGTGGATGTTGCCAGACACAGGGTCAACTTGACACTGACGTGACAGACTGGTTAACTCTGACTCTGCAGTCACTTTGGGAGGACCCCCTGGGCTGGGCTTTCTGAGCAGAGGGGGTCAAGGGGCAAGGGACACAAGGTCAGTCCCGAGAAATCATCAGTCGGTCTTGATTTTTTGTGTTTCAGATTTTCTGTCTTCTGTTTGCAGGCTAGCGACAGACTCAGTATTCGCCTCGTCTTGGAGCAGTAAGTGCCCCAGTGGTAAGTGCCCCACTGGGGACTGCAGTCCATCCCCAGGCTTTGTACCTGGGGCGAGCAGTCCCTGAGGAGACACTGCCCTGGCGTCCAGCACTCTGCCTGTGAGAGAGGGCTCCTTCACGTCCGTGTCAGTCCCTTGGTTCCTGCCTAGCTTCAGTTCCAGGCCTTGGACTCCCACAGGACAAGCCCAGGTGTAGCCGTAGCTCTGGGACATCAACCAGCCTTCCTTCTGGGACTAGACAAAAGCCTTGGGTGGGGGGTGCGCAGTCCAGACTTGTGCACAGCAGCCACAGCCTGGGAGGAAGAGGGGGGCAAAGGCAGGCTGCAAGAAGACGCAGGGCGCCCCAGAACTCCCAGATGAGAGCACCTGACACTCGGGCGGATGGAGAAAGGATGTTATGGTCCTGCCTGGAAGGAGGACAGTAGGTGGTCAGGACAAGAGGAGCCAGTGGTCCAGGGGCAGAACTGCATGAGAAAGTGTTGGGTCCTGGATGAGCTCTGAGCAGAGTGCAGGGCCAGCACAGCCACCCAGAGTGCTGGGCGACAAGGGAGGAGACCTAGGACCACCGGAAGCCCCACCAGGGCACCATGGACACGTTGGGGCTGAAACAGGAGAGGGCTCGGCTGTGCTTTCCATCCGGGGCAGATGAGGACAGATGTGCATGCAGGGTGACACAGAACCATGGTATGTGAAACACCAGTGGGAGGAGGAGAGACAGGAGGGGTTCAGGCTGGTGGGGGCGCCTAGGCTGACAGCACCGGCCCCGGGCCATGCAGTCTGAGCTCAGATAGTAGCATCGGGGACAGGAAGAGGAGCATTTACTCTGATCAGGCAGTTGGGAGGCAGGGACACAGCAGGGAGGGTGGCAGTCAGGAGCAGAGTTAGGTGGCTGTCCTGGGTGGGCTGAGCCCCCAGACGAGAGGAAGAGGTTCGGGCCCTGTGGGGCGGGTTGTCTTGGGGGCCCGGATCTGGGTTCTCAGGTTGGTCCCACCACTTCTCCAAAGCCTCCTCTGAATCCACATTTGGATCTGGGTGACATCAGGGGGGTGCCCTGCTGTGGGCTCTCCATCAGTGGATGGGGCGAGCAGGGCTGCACATGGCTTGTTGGAACTCTGACTATCCATGGAGCCAGTCTAGTTCAGGAGCATTCTCTACCCAAGCAGTGAATGGTCAGGGCAGAAGGGCCTCAGAGCAGGGTGGTAGTGCCCAATAAATACTGTCTGGAGATTCTAGAATCTGGATCTTGGGCCAGGCAGCCAGTTAAGTGGTCCGCTTCCTTACTTGTCTCATGATGTCACACTGGTGATGTGGAGAGGCAGCCCTGGCCCAGTGTGGGGGAGGGGGTCTGGGGACAGAGATGTGATCCCCAGCTTGTCTCTTGTCTGAAAGTACAGAAAAGTATGTTTCAGGTTGCCTGCAAAGGCTCCCATCTGCTGCCATGCACCTTGTTTCAGGGGGCCAGGCCCTAGATGGGTTGACAAACACGCCTCTGGCTCCACCCCTACCCTACCAAATACCAAGGCTCCAGGTATTCCTCTTGCACCCACACTTGGGTCAGAAGCTCCCTGGGCTCCCCAAAGACACAGTACGCACTCCCAACATACACCCCCATCCTGCTGAGTGCTCCCAAGACTGCCTCCTCAGGGGCCAGGTCTTCATTCTGCATGATCAGGCTGAGGACCAGCACCAGGAGGCTGGCCTTGGGCAGGCTCTGCCCACTGCTCAGCATCTCATCACAGGTGAGGCCCAGGGTGGGGACCATGATGTAGGTGTGCTCCCCGGGGTCCAACTCCTTCACCTCCACATCAACGACCACCTGTAGGTACTCTGAGGCTTGACTGAAGACCACCGGGAAGTGCTCCTGGTTATCCTTGAGGACCTTCTTCAGCATTTCCGCTTGGGAGGTCAGCTGTTTGGCCAGATACTTGAGGAGAAAGAACTTCATCAGGTTAGCCACCATCTTATTCACAGCTTCCTGGGGCAAGGCCTCTGCAAGGGCGGAGCAGGAGACTGTGGGGGAGGAGGCTGAGGGGGATGCAGCCTCCCCCGCCTCAGCCCCAAAGAGCTGCGCCTCCACAGGGCCTTGGGCCTTGCCTGGGTCCTGAAGGTCTTCCTCAAGCTTGCTCAGCTCAACCATCTCGACCATGAGCATGATGCCTGCGATCAAACCACAGAGTGAGGCATGGGGCCAAATGGGGACAGATGAGGACCATGGGCCTGGATGGTGGATAGAGGGGCTGTGAATGGCCTCACCTAAGAACCGCACCCTGGGCAGCCACAGGCCACTTGCAGGTCTCCTCTTGGAAGGTGCTCTCAGACCTCACAGGGGCATGCCTCTGGAATGGCCAGTTCCCTGGCTACCTGAAGGAGGAAGTGAGGTGGCTCCCTAGGGTGTGGTCAACACAGCCCGAGATTTCTGGGACTGACAAGGTAAGGGGATTAGGCCCTTGTGGGGCCCCCTCTGTTCTGGGATGGGGAGCCCTTGGTGTACACTCAGGGCACCCGCCTCACCTTGACTCCTGGCACTGCCTGGACCTCCTCTGCTCTCCAAACTCAGGACCTGGGCCTCAGATGTCTGCCTTCGCCTCCTGGTTCCTGCAGCTCCTGTGAGAGAAATGGAGGGGGCACCTCGGTGGTATCCTGTGGCACAGCCCTGAGCATTCTCTGACGGTACAAGGGGTGGACTCTGTGAGGTCCTCTCAGTTGTGTGGTGGGAGGTCCCCTCAGGGCTTCCTTTTAGTGCTCACCTTTGCCCTGGCACAATCTGGTCCTTCCCCTCTGGGGGCCTTCAGGAAAACTCAGAACAAGACCTGAGACTGAACAGAAAGCACTGAGGGGCCCCACATGTGGCAGCACCTGCCCAGGGTCTCCTGCAGCTTCTAGGCTGGGGAGATGCTCGGTCCTCAGCTCCTCCTCACGTCCTGCCTGGCCTCCCAGCACTGACCACAGGGGCGGGGGTCTGCTCAGTCCTCCATTGGGGTTGGGGAGTCCAGCCTCTGCTAACCTGAAGCCTCCGCCCTCTGCCTGAAAAACCTCACCTCCCGAGGTCCCTAAGCCAGAGGTCAAGAAACTGCTCACCCCACTCTGGGCCCTCCAAGACCCTCTTGCAAGGTCCAAGATCCCTCCCTGTTGGAGTCTAAGCACCTCAGTCCTTCCTTGCATGGAGCCTAGACTCCAGACAAGACCTGGAAGTGTACTGTCTGCCATTTGGAGGTTCCGCTATCAGCAGGTCCCCAGTCTCTCTGACAGGGACGTCAGGCAATGCGGCACGAGGTTGTCCTGCCCGGGGACTACCAGGGTTGCCTCTGGTCTGAGATCTGCCTACCCTCAGCCCTCCCTCAGGGTCCTCACCTTGACTTTTGGTAGGACCTGGGCTCTGTCCTCTCCCCACCGTAGTCCCTGCTTCTCACACCAGGTCCCCAGTCTCACAGAACTGGATGTCAGGAAATCAGGACAGACCTAGTGTGCTCTTCTCACCCTGAGGGCTCCCAGGGCCGATGGCAGGGACAGGGATCTGTGGGATTCCATCAGCCTTACCTTGGGATCCCTAGAATCTCCACTTGAGGTCCCTTCAGTCTTCCCTCAGGGACCTCACCTTATCTCCAGGTACGACTTCAGATTCTTTCCTCTCCCCTCCCCTACTAACGCCCCAACCCTCATACCAGGACCCCAGTCTTTCTGAGATTTGGGTATCAGTAAGTCTGCTCTCTATACTAGGACACCAGTCTGAAATCTGGATTTAAGAAGTCAGACCCCTGTACTAGGTTCCCCAGTCTCTCTGAGACCCAGATGTCAGGAAATGCAGCATGTGCTCATCAGCCCTATGTCCTCCCAGAGCCCACTCTGCTCTTGGGTCCAGGGTCCCCTAAGTCCTCCCTCAGAGTCCTCACCTTGACTCTCAAAAGAACTAAGATCTTTCCTTCTGCCCATCTGAGGCCCTGCCCCTTCTGCTGCTGCTGCTGCTGCTAAGTCACTTCAGTCGTGTCCGACCCTGTTGGACCCCATAGACGGCAGCCCACCAGGCTCCCCCGTCCCTGGCATTCTCCAGGCAAGAACACTGGAGTGGGTTGCCATTTCCTTCTCCAATGCATGTGAAAGTGAAAAGTGAAAGTGAAGTAGCTCAGTCGTGTCCAACTCTTAGCGACCCCATGGACTGCAGCTTACCAAGCTAATGTCTCTGAGAAACAGATGCGGAAGTCAGAACAGGCTGCCAAGTGCTCATCCTACCACCAGGGCGGCCCAGGGCTGACAGCAGGGTCAGGGGTCTGTGGGGTTCCTTATATCCTCCCTCAGGGACCTCATCTTGATCTCTGGCAGATCTGGGGATGCCCCTTGTGTTGACCAGAGGCGGGACTCTCACTTCAAGGCTCAGGGAGCACAGAGGGTGGATGAGCACATGCTGCATTTCCTGACATCTGGGTCTCAGACAAACTGGGGATCTGGGAAAGGGCGTGTAGCCTCAGGTGAGCCGAAGGAAGAAGCCCAACTCCTCCAGGGTTTCAATTTGAGGACCCTGAGGGGCGACTGAGGGGACCCTGGACCCCAATCAGAGGAGACCTCAGAGAAGCCTGTAGCTGCTGTTGGTCCTTGGCGTCCCTGGGATACGATGAGCCCAAAGTGCATGGCCGTACTTCCTGACATCCGGGTCTCTGACTGGGGACCTCGCATATGGGGCGGGGCCTCAGGGGGGCCGATTCCCAGGTCCTGCAGGGTTGAAGACCCTGAGGACCCTGAAGAGGGACTAGAGGACCCTGGACCCCTAATCAGAGGAGACCTCAGAGAAGCCCGTCTCTGTTGTCAGTCCAGGGCAACCGTGGGGGCAGGATGAGCGCAACAGGCATGTGCTGACCGCCTAACATCCGGGTCCTCAAGAGACCGGGGTCCTGGTATAAGGGGCGGGGCTTCAGTTGCGGAGAGACGAGAATCCAGGTCCTGCGCAGAGGAAAGGTGAGGTGCCTGCCGGAGGACTGGGGGGACCCTGAGTGAGGACCGACAGAACCCCACAGATCCCCACCCCTGTAGTTGGCCCTGGGAGACTTTGCGGTGAGAGCACACTCAGCCTGTCTGACTTCGTAACATGCGAGTCTTAGAGCGACTGGAGGCCTTGTGAAAGCGGCGAGGTCTCAAAATGGCGGACGGGACAGCCCCGGGTGCTGCCTGGAGTTCAGGCTCCATGCAAGGAAGGACTGAGGCGGTTAGACCCCAACAGGGAGGGCTCTTGACCCTTGCCAGAGGGTCTTGGAGGGCCCAGAGTGGGGTGAGCAGGGTGAGCAGTTTCTTGACCTCTGGCTTAGGGACCTCGGGAGGTGAGGTTTTACAGGCGGAGGCTTCAGGTTGGCAGAGGCTGGACTGAGCAGACCCCCTCCCCTGTGGTCAGTGCTGGGAGGCCAGGAAGAACATGAGGAGGAGCTGAACCGAGCAGCTCCCTAGCCTAGGACCCGTGCGAGGCCCTGGGCAGGTGCGGCCGCATATGGGGCCCCTCAGCGCTTTCTGTTCGGGCTTGTGTCTTGTTCTGAGTTTCCTTCTACTCCTCCAAAGGGGACAGTCCAGGCCATGCCAGGGGAAAGGTGAGCAATACAAGGGACCCACCACACAACTGGGTGTACCCACAGAGTCCACCCCCTCCTACCAGCACAGAAGGCCCAGAGCTGTGCCACAGTACAGCCCTTAGCTGTCACCTCCATTTCTCTCACAGGAGCTCCAGGAACCAGGAGGCGAAGCCAGAGGTCTGAAGCCTGTGTTCTGAGTTCAGAGAGCAGAGGAGGTCCAGGCAGTATCAGGAATCAAGGTGAGAGGGTGCCCTGAAGTGAACCAGAGGCTCCCTATCCCAGAACAGGGGGGGACCCCAGAAGGCCCCAATTCCTCCCACTTTGTTGGCCCCGGAAATCTCGGGCTGTGCTGACCACACCCTGGGGAGCCACCTCACTTCCTCTTTCGGGTATCCAGGGGACTGTCCTCCCAGGAGGAGCGCTCCTGTGAGGTCTGAGAGCACCCCTCAAGGGGAGACCTGTAAGTGGCCTGTGTCATACCATCCAGGATGCGTTTCTTAGTTGAGGCCGCTCACACCTCCTCTCTCCCCGAGGCCCTTGGTCCCCATCTGTACCTCTGCCTCACTTCCATGTCTTGTTCAACCTCAGGCATTGTGCTCGTGGTCAAGATGAGTGCGCTCAGCAAACCCGAGGAAGACCTTCAAGACCCAGGCGAGGCCCAGGGCCCTGAAGAGGCGCAGCCCTTGGGGGCTGAGGTGGGGGAGGCTGCATCCGACTTGGCCTCTTACCACCCAGCATCCTCCTCCACTCCTGTGGAGGCCTTGCCCCAAGAAATTCTGAATGAGATGAAGGCTAACCTTTTGAAGTTCCTGCTCCTCAAGTATCGAACCAAGAAGCTGACCTCCCCAGCAGAAATGCTGAATAAGGTCTTCAGGGATAACCAGGAGTACTTCCCGGTGGTCTTCAGTCAAGCCTTAGAGTGCCTGCAGATGGTCTTTGGTGTGGAGGTGAAGAAGGTGGATCCCACAGAGCACATCTACGTCTTGGTCCCCATCCTGGGCCTCACCTGTGATGACAGGCTGAGCGATGGGCAGGGCCTGCCCAAGGCCGGCTTCCTGGCGCTGGTCCTCAGCCTGATCATGAGGAATGGAGACCCCGCCCCTGCGGAGGTGATCTGGGGATTACTCAGCAGGATGGGGGTGTATGTTGGGAGGGAGCACTTCATCTTTGGGGAGCCCAGTGAGCTGCTGACCCAAGTGTGGGTGTGGGAGAGGTACCTGGAGTACCGGCAGGTGCCTGACAGTGACCCTGCTCGCTATGAGTTCCTGTGGGGTCCCCGGGCCTATGAGGAGACCAGCAAACAGCAAGTCATGGCATTTGCGCTCAGGATCACACAAAGGGCTTTGAGGGCCTTCCCACTCCTGTCTGCAGAGGCTGCAAGGGAGGAGGAATAGGGGGCCTGGGCCAGAGCAGCAGCCAGCTTGATCCTTCCCTCTGTGATTGAAGAGGGAGTAGTCAGCCTTCAGTCAGAAGTGAAGGCCAGTTGGGAGAACCAATGTGTGTAGCGTCTTTGGTTGCTGCTCTCTATGATAACATGGGGATTCATCTCTGTTTTCTTTAGAAATTTTTCAAAGTTTGGTTTCAGAGAAGGTTAAAGAAACTTCAGTATCTTAGCTTTGTGAATGACACTGAACCCAGTGTATTTTTGGTTACCCAGTTCAAAAACAAGAGTTTTGCTGTTTTGTAAAAGAGATTGGGAAGTCTTCCATTTTGTTTTGTGGTCCTGAATAGAATACACTGGGATAGGAATTAGAACTGTTTTGAAAATGTGAACTTATGTAGCAATAGTACTGAATGGAGAAGATTTAGACAATAAAAGTAATTATAGTGAATTCATGCTTATGTCCTTCTTGTATGTCATTCACAATAGCTAAATTCTCTCAGTTTATTGAATTTTCCTTGGTTATTAAAGAAAGTAGCAGACACTCTGCGACCCCTGCTCACTGGTGCATTTATTCCAAAGCCGTGTCCAGATTCTCTGCTCCGTGAAAGGCCATGTTAGTGGTGGACACACTAGGAGAAGCAGGACACCCCTGCACTTACAGCGATGGTCTAGGAGCTGCAGTCACATGAGGTTTGTGTTGGGGGTGAGGGGAATCTCTGAAACGGATCATTGCTGTGAGGTGTCCTTTTGCTTCTTGGATAAACCCCAGAGAGATCTCTTTCTAGGGCAGGAAGGAAGGGGTCCTGGCTATTGTCCCATAGCTGTTGACCACAGGGATGAAATAGGTGTCTTCTACCCACCATCTGCTAGGAATCCTAGAGAAATGTGAATCTTGCTCTTTTATGTATGGCCCAGTATTCCCTGTGCTGGCCCTCCTCTCTCTGCCCTGGGAAACTGATGACCAACTACATTGAAATAACAGTTTATTTGGTCATCTGGACTTCATTATTTTCACTTGTGAGCATGGTCTAGATTTCATTTGGATGAAATGAGGGAAGAGAAGCTGCAAAAGTGGACAGGACCTGCTGTGTGACTAGAATCTTGGGATCTTTGAGTGAGCTGTGCCCAGCTGGAGACACTGCTCTCCACTCCAAAACACACACAAACACTGAAATTGAATAATATATTCTCCGGGAGGAAAACACAGAACAGCAATTCTGAGTGGTTTTCTTTTTTTTTCTTCTAAGTAATATTTAGTTTATTTTCTCACTGCCTTTATTAAGAGTGACAGAGGTAGAAACTTAAAAAAGGTACACAAATCCTTCCATTTCCAATTGAGCTGCCAATTCTCTGAGGTGTCTTGAAAACAAAACAATTTCCAGGGGAGAGGGGGACGGAGTACGAGATCCGAATAACACAAGAAATAAGTAGTAGCCAGGAAAGATGCAACATCCGCCAGCGTCCCCAGGTTCAGGCAGGTTCAGAAGTGTGGAGGCAGCAGAGACACAGGTTAAGGCTGTGCCTGGCATCAAAAGGCAGGAGCGACTTCCAGGCCTAAGGAGGTGGTAAGGTCACTGCAGTGGGGGGTGCGAATGGGTGCAGGGGGCTGAGGGGCAGCTCTCTGTGCTGAGTGCTAGAGAACAACGGGAACAGATGTGATTCTGGCCACATACATGGCAGCTGCCAAATAGTCAGTGGACACTTGGAAAAGGTAGAGAATTTCAAGACCCATGTGACCTGCTCAGACTCTCCTCCCCAAAACAAGGGAGAATTTTAACCGCTGCTCTTTGTTGAGCATCTGCTAGGCAATATGGAATTGAAGAGATGTCAGGTGTTCAGTCACCTCTTGTCTTCCTCTCTCCCTGCACACATGGGGACACGACCCTGCCAGGCCTCTTCACTTAGGAAGGGTCATATGATGACCTGTGACCAGTGAATTTTGAGCAGAAGCATTTTTGTCATGACCATTTGTTTTGAAGGGACACAGGTGCCTGGGGGTTGATCCTCAAGTCAGGACAACACACAGACACACACCGTTCAGAGTGTGGTTCCTCCCAGAGACTAAAGTCCTGCACCTCTGACCCCTGACAGAGGCTGCCCCACAGGGAGCTGGCTGCAGGAATTCCTCCCACCTCCCCCAAAGACCCACAGCCCGCCCCCGTCCGCCATGAGCTGCACTGTCAGCCCCCTCGGGGCTGTGCTCAGTCTCCATCAGGAGGGCAGCAGCCAGCTGCCAAAGGCCCCTGTTGGGGTTGGGGGTGTCCTCCTTGTGGGTCCCAGCCCCGAGGCCCCCGACCCCTGCTGCCCACAGTGCCCCCTCTCCCCCGGAACCTGGCCTTGGGTTTTGTCCTGCTTGCCCCCCCCACCCTGCCCCACACACTGAGAGTGGATTAGGCCCTGGTACTGATGACCTCATGTGTGTAACTTTATTTGGAAATCCCACAGCAGCATCCCCTTCCACGGTGCTTCAGGTGGAGCCAGCAGGACTTGATGCAGCCCCTGGGCAAGTCTCCTCGTGGTGGGTTCAGTAGTAATCATTGCCATGGAAGTGCGGGGCACATCTCTAAGATCCTGAGGTATATCAGACCATTCCCTGTGGAATCCCTGTGGAACGTGTTACAGTAAAAGGATCTTTTGAATGTGACTGTGAGGTCCTGGCTTTTGAGCCTGAGTGTGAGAGGCAGAGGGGTTTCTGGTCAGCCACCTGCAGAGCCAGCTAGCACTTTGGTGCCCCCATTCAGGCTGTTCAAGCAGAGGACAAGCTCTAGCAGATGCCTGGGAGGACGCTCACCCAGGCGCCAGAGGCCCCAGACTCCAATGAGGATTCAGAAAGGAGCCAGGCAGGAGAGGAATCTGGGGTCCCAGGGGTGCAGGCTGCAAAGAGGGTCAGCAACCCCAGAGACATGGAAGCAGCAAGCCCCTGGAGATCTCATCAGACCTGCCCGGGGCTGGCCAGGAGAGGGAGTGGGGAGCAGATGCCGCTGCAGGTGAGCTGCCACCCTGGCCTCCATGAGGACATCTGTGCTCTGGGGCCAAGGCTGGGACCACAGCCCCAGGGGGCACTCCAGGATGTATATGTGACAGCTCTCATTACAGGTACTCCTCATGCGCCTTATTGGATACGACTGCTAAGTGTGGTTGGGTTCTTGCTCTGGGTACATAAGAACCTCAGGCCTTTGATTGCTAGGAGGCCCAAACTGCCCCCCGCCCCCACCGACTTATCTGGGGGTCATTTCCAGGATCCAGCATCTTCTGCAGCAGTCTCTGTGTGGATACATACCACCCTGTTCCCAAGCTAATCTTGCCTTGGGCATCACAGATTGGACAGGCACCTCCCCTGGGTTAAGGATTCTCAGTCAATGTTCTGTTCCTCTGAGAAGTCCCTGTGTTTCCTCATGGCTTCTCTGGAGGCTCAGTGTTAAAGAATCTGCCTGCAATGTGGGAGATGCAAGTTCGATCCCTGGGTGGGAAGATACTCTAGAGGAGGAAAAGGCATCCCACTCCACTATTCTTGCCTGGGAAATGACAGAGGAGCCGGGGTGGGGGGCTGTGCCACACTCCATGGTGTCACAAAGAGTCAGACACGACTGATCGACGGAGCACCCACATGTACGCACAGCTAAAGGTTTGCTCTGGACCCTTGTATCCTTGGCAAGACACCTAGATCTGCCTAGATCTTGACAGACTTCTGTGGCAAATAATACTGGCGGACGTCTTAAAGCGGTTTTTGAGCAAGTACAGGGTTCCAGGTCTACACCTGGCCTCGGTTGGTGGCAAAACATCTATGAGGTTGGATCAGGGCAGTGTTTGTGGGGCTTGAGAAAAAAGTGGATCCAGAGATGTTTCTGTGGTAGAAGAGGCCTGGTTAGTATATTATATGGAATTGGAGGTTAAGGGACAGGAAAAGCTGAAGGTAATTTAGCAAGGGTTGTTTCACACTTACAGGTTCTGTGTGCTTGTGTTTGGTTTCCTTTCTGTTTCTTTTTTTAACGTACTCAGCATGTTTTGCCCAAAATTTCCTTGCCTTTTTTATTTTGAAAACAGACTTTATTTTCACCTTTTCCTTTATAACCCTTTTAACCCTTGTAACCCTTTAAGATTTGAAAACAAATTGTGAAAATAGCAGAAATCTCTTATGCTCCTCACCCAGTCTCCCCTATTCCTAATATCTTACAGTAATATGTTATATTTATTACAATTAAGGAGGAAGTATTGATGCATTATTTGTTATCGACTAAAGCCCATGCTTTACTCAGATTTCTATAGGTTTTACCCATTCCCGGATCCTGGCAAGGAAACTACCCTAACATTTAGTTGTAATGTCTCCTTGGGTTCCTCTTAGCTTTAACATTTCTCTGCTTTGGATGATCTTGACAGTCTTGAGGAGTACTCGGTAGATGTTTTGCACCATGTCCCGTGACTGGTATTTGTCTGATATTTTACTCATGACTAGTCTGGGATGACAAGTTTGGGGGAGGAATTTTACAGATGTAAAATCCTATTCTCATCACATTGTATCAAGTGTATATATTATTAGCACAACGGATCACTGACGATGCTCTCATTGATCATGTGGCTGAGGTAGTGCTTGTCAGGTGTATGTGATAAAGTGATTGTTGTATGTCCCCTCTCCATCCTGTCCTCTTTGGAAGAAAGTCACGATGTGCAGTCCATGCTTCAGGGGTGGGGAGTTATGCTCCACTTTCTACAAGTGGGAGTGTCTGCATAAACTGGAATTTTTCTGTGTGGAACACTTGTCTATCCTTGTTTGTGTAATTAAGAAATTATTTATGTTTCTCAGTATGGAATCATGGTATCTTTATTACACTTTGGGTTAAAATCCAATACTGCTGCTGCTGCTGCTAAGTCGCTTCAGTCGTGTCCGACTCTGTGCGACCCCAGAGACAGCAGCCCACCAGGCTCCCCCGTCCCTGGGATTCTCCAGGCAAGAACACTGAAGTGGGTTGCCATTTCCTTCTCCAATGCATGAAAGTTAAAAGTGAAAGTGAAGATGCTCAGTCGTATCCGACTCGTATCGACCCCATGGACTGCAGCCTACCAGGCTCCTCTGTCCATGGGATTTTCCAGGCAAGAGTGCAACTTTATATATTTTAATTTTCAAATTGTTCTCGGATTGGCCATTGGGAGCTTTTCCTGTCAAATCCCTTTGTATATACCTTTGTCATACCCCTGGAAATGTTGCTTCCTCTTTTGAAAGTTTTTTGAGCACTTTTTTTTTGCACCGTACAAGATGCTTCAGGCTCATTTTCCATATTTCCTGTCCCAATTCTAGAATCATCAATTTTTCCATGGAGCCCTTGTTCCTTTTATTGCTGAATGGTATTGACAAAACTAGATCTGTGCACTGAGTGTGCTCATTGGTACTGAAGGGTCATTGCTTCTGGGCACCCGTTGGTTGACAGGGCAACAAATTATATGTGTACTTCTTATCCTGTGTTTATTTATATATCTATATTTTAGATGGTAATGATTTCATGGGTATGACACCAAAAACACAGGCCAAAAAAAGAAAAACATAGATAAATTGGACCTCATCAAAAAAAAAAAAAAAAGTCTGTGCATCAAAGAACAAAATCAAGGAAGCTACCATGTGATCCAGCAATTCCACTTCTGAGTGTATGAAAGTGAAAGTGAACGTGAAGTCACTCATGAAAGTGAAGTCACTCAGTCGTGTCTGACTCTTTGCGACCCCATGGACTGTAGCCTATCAGGCTACTCTGTCCATAGGATTTTCCAGGCAAGAGTGCTGGAGTGGGTTGCCATTTCCTTCTCCAGGGGATCTTCCCAACCCAGGAATCGAACCCAGGTCTCCCGCATTGCAGGCAGATGTTTTACCATCTGAGCCACCAGGGAATCAAAAGGAAATGAAAATAGGATATCGAAAAGATATCTGCATTCCTGCATTTATCGCAACATTGTTCACAATAGCCAAAATATGGATACAGCCTAAGCGTCCATCAGTGGATGAATGGATAAAGAAGATGCAACATATTCAGTATACGGCCATGTGAGAGAAGGAAATCCTGCCATTTGCAACAACTTGGAAAGAGCTTGAGGGCATTATGCTAAGTAAAATAAGTGAGACAGAAAAAGATAAGTATGGTTTGTTATCATTTACATGTGGAATCTAAAAGGACAAACCGGGACTTCCCTGGCAGTCCAGTGGCTAAGACTCTGCACTTCCAATGCAGGGAGCATGGGTTTGATCCCTGGTTGGGGAACTAAGATCCCACACTGTTGTGCTGTTATTGTATTATCTAACTACTTGGTCATCTAGGCGAATCCATTCAAGGGAAGTACACAACAGAGTGAGGAAACTAAATACCCCCCACTCTGTGTGAGAGGACCAGAAGGAGAGTCTCCTGGTAGCCAGAGTGAGGGCAGATAGTGGGGAAGAGCAAATATGAGCAAGGGATCCCAGCAAGTTGTAGGAACTCCTGAGTTCAACCTGAGCTGTACATGCAGGAATCGCACCAGAGACAGAATATCAAAAGCGTGGAGAACTGAACCATTGCCCAAGGGGCAGGCTGGGCCCTGTGTGATTCACAAATACTATGTATCACTGCATTAACCACAGCAAAATGCACATTTATTTCAAGCACATGTGAAACATTCAACAAGATAGAATCCTATATCCTCAAAACAAACTAAAAAAATTTAAATGATGCAGAGTATGTTCTCTGACAAGAAAAGAATCAAACTAGAAATCAAACAATATGGAAGGAGAAGAAAAATCTCAAAACACTTGGAAATTAAACAACCATCCACAGGTAAGAGAGAGATTCTCAAGGAAGTAGAAACTGCACTGGAATGAATTAAAATGAAAGGGCAACGTATTGGAATTTATGGGATGCATCTAAATCAGTATTGAGGGAAAATTATAGCATTTAATGTTTAGATTAAGAAAGAAGAAAGACCTCAATCAATAATATATGCTTCCACGTTAACTTAGAAAAAGAAGGAAAACTATACCCAAAGCAATCTGCAAACAAACACACCAAAAACAGAAGAGAAAAAAATTGAAATCAAAAATTAAAAAAATCATGGGAAAAAAAACTGCTTCATTGAAAAGATCAACAAAATTGATAAAACTCTAGCCAGATAAACAAAATCAAAAAAGAGAAGACAAATGACTAATATCAGAAATGAAATACTGACTATCACTACAATTCTACAAGCCCTACACTAAAGATGTTGGAAGGATAAAAAGGAAACACTAAGAAAAAATCTATGTACTGTACATAAATTCAAGAACTTAAGTGGAATTTTAAAATTACTCAAAATCCAGAAACTATTCAACTCACCCCTGATGAAATGTATAACCTTTATAGTACTACAACTATTAGAGAATGGATATCACCTTTTAAAATTTTCTAAAAAGAAAATCTTTAGAACCTCAGAAATATCAAAAAGCTCAAGCAGAAATTGTCAGAACCAACTTTATCAGAACTCTGAAAAATTGTCAAAACTTAGCAGCAACTAAGCTACCAAGATTGTGAGCTCCAATGGGTAAGGGTTACTTGTCATACTCTGTGGTCCTGGTGTCCACCATGGGCCTTGGCACTCAGTGGGAGATCAGAAAGTGTTCACTAAATAATGTCTTACTCGCGGCTCCTGCAATTTGGTTGGATCAAGTTTATTTGACCCCCAATACATTTAACCGGAGAAGGCAATGGCACCCCACTCCAGTGCTCTTGCCTGGAAAATCCCATGGACAGAGGAGCCTGGTGGGCTGCAGTCCACGGGGTCACTAAGAGTCGGACACGACTGAACGACTTCACTTTCACTTTTCACTTTCATGCATTGGAGAAGGAAATGGCAACCCACTCCAGTGTTCTTGCCTGGAGAATCCCAGGGACGGGGGAGCCTGGTGGGCTTCCATCTATAGTCTGACATGACCGAAGCGACTTAGCAGCAGCATCAATACATTTAACAGGTCAACATGACCATAAACACAAACAGGAGCGGTGACACAAGTATATCTCTGCAAACATCTGTAGGAGAGGTGCCTGACACTTACATACCCAACAGAGACAGAACTATTTTAGCCCATGGGTAGCTTTAAAAAATTCCTTTTTTTTTTTTTTCATGAAAATCTGATCACTGCTGTGAAAGAACAAAATGATGGCAAGAAAGGGCTCCTCACAGAATGACAAGCTGAGCCCGTGTCCTCCAAGTGCTGGGAGAACCAAAGTGGCATTTAGGAGGAAATGACCAACAAGGCACAATAGGAAGGCTATTTAGGTTTGGAGGAGTACAATATTCTGATGACTTCCAGAAGTATAAAACCCAGTCCTTTCCTGAAATACCCTCTGGCACACTCAAGACACAGAGACCTCTGACTCTTCTAACGGGATAAACGTTCTGGCCCTTCCCTTATAGTGTGTGTGTCAAATGTCAGTACACAGGAAACAAGTGCTGCACAGTGCAAGTTCCAGGCCTGGCCTTCCTGTCACTATTATCCAAGAGTGTATGAAACGAGTATTTATAATTCTGTTTCACTTTTGCTTAAGTCAAAAGGACCTGAGACTGTGTTTGGTTAGCAAATCCACCCTTCTAGCAACAGAGAGGTCAAGACAGTAAGGTGATAGATACCTAAGCACAAAAATAGGCCTAAGACCAAAATTCCGATGCAAATGCAATGGTGCACATGACCATAGGTTAGAGAGTGCATAATACACAGTGAGGATGCTCAGCTGGTGTTTTCAGCTCCTCATCAAGACTTCATGCTTTCCTGGGTTTGGGGCCATGATGTTGAGCAGTCACTGGATGGAGTTTGATCTGAAAAAATAGAGAGAACACAGGTGAACTGAAAGTGTGTCTTATTGAAACAACTTGATCTCAAAAAGAGCAAAGGATTGTTCTTAGATGGGAGTTTAAATGGTGCCCTTCTTTTGAGGTATTCATGAGTACATCCAAACTGAGAACATTTAAGCCTTTCTCATACCCAGTGAGGATAGTATATAAGAAAACAGATCCAAATCCCACTCCCAAGAGGAACTGAGGAAGATGAGACAGCCCAGGTGTGATCATGTCACTCTGCTGCTTATTTCTCTACCATCCATAAAATAAAAGCTTCCCAGGTGGCACCAGTGGAAACAAATCTGCCTGCCAATGCCAGAGACATAAGAGATGCAGGTTTGATCCCTGGGTTGGGAAGATCTCCTGGAGAAGGAAATGGCAACCCACTCCAGTATTCTTGCCTGGAGAATCCCATGGACAGAGGACCCTGGAGGACTACAGTCCGTAGGGTCGCAAAGAGTGTGACACGACTGAAGTGACTTAGCATGTCAAATAAGGCCCACACCCCTTCCTCTGATATTCAGGGTCCCTCGAATTGGACAGAAACCCCCATATATCCTCTATTTACACCATGATCCTATTTATTGTTTCCCATGTTGGAAGATTTCTGTTTCACTGCAGGAAATAGGGCTGAATATTTTTTGTTGGGTTGTAATCTGTGTGACAAGTTAGCCACAGGTAGCAGTGATTTCTGGCTGGTTATTTAGGAAATTTTTCAAGTGCTAGCTTCCTCTCTTCCTTATTTCTGCATCTGGGCTCAAGAGAGGAGAAAACCTGACAAACTGTACTTCAGCTAGATGATCAAGGTCAATATCAATGGTGATAAATCATGTTGATAGAATGTACCCTTGATATGATGTGATAAGAATGGCACTTTGCGTCTCTGCTCTTCCTCCCCAAAACTCATTACCCAGTTTAATACTTTGGACTAACACTTATTTTTACGATGACTGGGTGTTGATTTTTATTAGATATTTTTCTGTATTGATGTAGGTCTGATTTTTCTCACTCAATCTGTTACTGTAATAAGGCAATCCTGGGCTTATGCATTCCCAGATCCATCCCTCATTCCTCCTTGCTCTGTTCTAGATTATACAGGGGCCGACTCCAGCAGGCTGCAATCAAACTAGACAACAATTGGTTGCCATTTTGGTTCAGCTAACCAGAAACATGAGCAAAAGATTAGAAGCCTGGAAGACAGAGCAGTCAAAGATTTTTCTCCTTCCTCTGCATCAGGTGGCTTGTCCTTCAATGGTTCCATATTCTTCATGGCTCCAGCCATTCAACCATGAGGTTGACCCATCATGGCTCTGAATCCTGTTGAATCCAACACCCAGGTTCCAGTAACACTGTCTCCTTTCCTTGTCCTTCCATCCTAGGGGTGAATGATTTACTCGTGTTGCTAATAATTGGGTTTCCCAATTCTCTCCTGCTTGGCTTCCTACCACTTTTGTAACCAACCCCATGCATTAAGCTCCCTCCATGGTAAAAATTTACAGTGGTTTCTGTTTTCCTGGACAATCCTTGACTGTTACATGCAGCCAATTATAATGACTGATCTTCTAGTCTTAAACTCCTTTGCATTCCTGGTATAAACCCAGCTCTGTCACCAGAAGTTAAATGTTTGTCTCTTCTGTAATTAATAATAATAATAATAAAACAAAATACCCTGGGCTCTGAAACTTTCCCCAAATAATGTATCTTTCATCATCATCTTCACAGTCTTCTCAAAAATAATTTTCACACTCACTAGTTTTTGGGCATATATTGAAAAATTCCAACAGCATAAGTAATAAAGTGATTTAATGAACTTGTAAAAAATAATTCAAGCAATATACATGGAGTTAAATAGCATGGCTTGTGCAACAGAGGCAAAATGGTGCTCAAAGGGAAATATATAGCCTTAAATAGATGTATTAGAAAATAAGAGCTATTTAAATCACCCAAGAAATTCCAGAAGCTAGGTAATGAACATCATATGAAACCTTAAGTAAGAGAAGGTAGGAAATAATGAAGATAAGTATAGAAATAACACATGTACACCCATGGCTGATTTATGTTGATATATGGCAAAAACAACTACAATATTGTAAAGTAATTAGTCTCCAATGATAATAAATAAATTAATTAAAAAATAAAAATAAAATGCAATACAAAAAAAAAGAGAAAGCAGTAAGGCCAAAAAACAAATGCCAATTACTTGAAAATATTTATGAACAGACTTTTTTTTTAAAAATATGAGCAGATACTAAAGAAAAAAATAACATGTAAACAATATAAGTTAAAACTGTATAAACTATAGATGCCAAAGACATTTAAATGATGTAAAAGCACAGCAAATATGCTTATATTATTCCCTCAAGAGAAGCAAATAGTGGACAAGGAAAAGTTTCTACATGTAAAGTATTTCAGGTAATAAACTAAAACTGAATGAGAGACTTTGCAAATTACCCCTCTGCAACCCTCAATGGGTAAAAGAAGGAGAGGATCATCAGTGACTGCCAACTCAGCACAAAGGACAAGAAACATTATGCTCTTCTTAATGGAATTACATGCCATCACCTAGGTAGCAGTCTTGTAAATAAACAAGTTAATCAAACTTCTACCTGTAACTACCAATCTAAACAACTGCTGAGGGGCCAAACGTGTTAAATGACACCAAACTGTTTCATTCAACACAGTCTATATTATGGAAAACTTGAAAAACGAGTTGCCAGTCCAGGTTTGATGCACAATACTGGATGCTTGGGGCTGGTGCACTGGAATGACCCAGAGGGATGATATGGGGAGGGAGGAGGGAGGAGGGTTCAGGATGGGGAACACATGTATACCTGTGGCGGATTCATTTCGATGTTTGGCAAAACTAATACAATTATGTAAAGTTTAAAAAATAAAATAAAATTAAAAACAAACAAACCTGCTTTTTTCACAACAAAAGCTACAAGAAAAAAAGATGACGCAGGGGAAACCTATTGATTAAAAAAGACTCAAGGAACATAAAAAAAAAATCGCAATATATAGGCAGTATTTGTGATCCAAACAAACTAAAAAAAAAAAATTAATGTATAAGGTAAATGTGAAAAATTACTAGATATTTGCTCTTGTTAAAACATTTAAATTTTTAGGAATGATCATTGTTTTGGGTTTATGTTTTATAAAAGATTCCTTGTCTTTTAGAAATGCATGCTGACATACTTAGAGATGAATCATCCTGATGTCTTGGACTACCTTCACATTAGTCCACTGGCAGAGATGTGGGGAGGGTGAGGGTACATTGGAACCAGACCGGCCATGTACTGCAGACGATTGATGCTGGCTGCCAAGTATATTGTGTCCCTTATACCATTCTCTACTGCTGTATGTGTTTTATAGTATCTGTTATAATAATAAAGTTTTATTATAAATATCATGCAATTAAATTTGAAATTCTGGGTGAAATGGACAATTTTTTAAAAAGACCAAATCAGTCCATGAAGAAACAGGAAACTTTAAACAATACAAACTTTAACTGTAGTCAACACCCAAGGTACCTTCAAATGTTCCAAGACAGGCAGTTTGGGTGGGCAGTTCTACCAATGGTCAGGGAAAACTAATCTCCATCTTATGTAAACTCTTCTAAAGCACATACAAAAAAACTGGGAAATTAGTTAACTTATTCTCCCAGACCAGCTCTCCTTGACCATAAAACCAGATGAGTACTCCCACTCCTACCATGCAAAGAACACTTGAGCAAAATTCACCCACACAGTAGCAAATATTCTAAGCAAACTAATAGCATATTCAATATAGCAGTGAATTACATGAACAGACAGGTTATGGCTAAAGAATGAAAATATGATTCAAACTAGAAAATAGCTCAAGTATAATTCTCCACAATAACAGATTAGGGGAAAACATTGAAGCATGTCAATGGATGTGGGAATAGCCTCTGAAATCAATTCAACATGAGTACGACTTTTAACAAATTGAGATTAGAAAGGAACTTCCATTTCCTAATATCTACAGCAAACATACTTACATGTGAAATGTTTGATGCATTCCCATTAACGACAGGAACACATCAAAGATGCATGCTCTCCCTTGTAGTATGCAAAAATCCCCTGGAACAGAGAGTTAGGACTGTGAATGTCAAAGGAAATGAGAAGTATGAATATTGAAAAAGATAATGTTTTGTGACAATATGGTCATCCACATAGGGAATTCAAAGAAATGGATACATGGAATACTCAAATTAATAAGAGACGAGAAAAAACTTTGTATGGAAGATTACTACAGTAAAACCAAGAGCCTTGCCACATACACAAAGCACTATTTAGAAGATGTAATTTAAAAATTCCCCATTTGCAACACAAATCCAAAAATTACCTAAGAAGGCTAACAAAATATATAAAATCTTAATAGAGACTACAACACAAATTTATAGATAGATATCGGAGAAGGCAAAGGCCACCACTCCAGTACTCTTGCCTGGAAAATCACATGGACAGAGGAGCCTGGTGGGCTGCAGTCTATGGGGTCATGAAGAGTCAGACACAACTGAGTGACTTCACTTTCACTTTTCACTTTCATGCATTGGAGAAGGCAATGGCAACCCACTCCAGTGTTCTTGCCTGGAGAATCCCAGGGACGGGGGAGCCTGGTGGGCTGCCATCTATGGGGTCGCACAGAGTCGGACACGACTGAAGCGACTTAGCAGCAGCATGGGGAAAAAGTCTCAAATAAATAGTCTCAAATAAAAAGTCTCTAGCAGTATACCGTATTCATTTATGGGGGAAAACTGTTATAAAGATTTCAAGTCTGCTTAAATTATTTATAGATTTAGTGCTTTACCTGTAGCTCTCAAGATGGTGGTGAAGTGTAGGCTGCTGTCTCTGTTCCCAAAATCTACCCTGGCAAACTAAAGAAGAGAAAATGAAGCAAATGAGAAGTACAATATCGACCACAAAAGCTAAATAACAAAACATGAAAAGCCTCTGGAGGAGACTGAATTCTGTGCTGAACAGAATAATAAAATAAAATGCAGCAGGAGAGAGTTGGGGAGTTTCTGGGGTTAACAGTGTGAGAGATTCCTGCCCCACCATCACAGGGCTAACAGCCACCAGACCCTTTGAGCTCTGTCCTGTCCCTCAGGCCCATCCTGCAGCCCAACACACGGGGCTCTTCACCCCTGCTCGCCTCCCAGATGAAGAACTGAGGCCGCGGGCCTTGGGCATCTTCCCAGGACCACGTGCTAGGGAGAGCCGGGGTGGGCTCCGAGCCCTGGTCTCAATTCCTCTGGAGCTCCCGCCCTTCCCGTCCCGCCCAGGCTGCGGCCCAACCTTCTGACCTCTCACGCTTTCCTCTCTCAGTGCTACACGATGCCTCTGAGGTGAGAAAAAGCAGGCCCGTGGAAGGAAGGGGTCAAGGAGAATCAGAAGCACTGTGGGGCTGCTCTGGGGTTTGCTGAGAACTGACTCTGCCGGGGGCTGGCGTCTCTGTCCAGTCCCAGTGCCTCGCGCGTGAGGACAGCGCCCTGTCCCTGCTGCTGCCATGGGGCCTCTTGCCCAACTGAACCTGCCAGTCTGACCAGCTCCTCACTGCTGCCCCTTCTGAAGGCTGCACAGGAGGATCTCCTGTCCTTCCCTACACAGAGCTTTCCAACTCCCTGCAGAAGTCCTCTGGCTGTCCCAGCCCTCACTCCGGAACCCCTCCGACACCTACAGTCCCTTTGCTTTGGATAGTAACCTTTAGACACCTGGTAATCCTTCTGGGCAACTTCAACACATTCTCCAAATGTTTTCCTGTTGGGTGTGTGAGTACTCTGATGTGCCACATAATCAGCAGGTTCTTTGGATATAAACCTGAAGTTAAAGAGAGGGATTTTTAAAAACCACTGACATTTCCAGCCGGATTTTAATGGGGTGTCTTCTTTGAAACTGGCCACCGAACACATGCCCAGATGGATGAGCTTACTAGGTGGTCAAAACCCAAAGCCTCCATCCTACATGGTAGATGAGGAAGGGCCACAGAAGTGGAGCCAAGGTTTTCAAGGCTGAACTCTTGAAAACTGTGGGATCCTCCTCTGAGGTGAAGAAACAGTTCCTTGGTAGCTCAGATTTTAAAATAAAAAAATAATTATCCATCTTTCCTTGGCCTCTTGTCTGGTACCTGACCCACAGGAATGTCATGGTTGTCAGTGTGCCTAAGGGTATCTGGGCAGGTGCTCGGGCAAGTCCAGTTGTGTGGAGGCAGCTGAAACTCCCAGGAGAAGACAGCCTTGCATCAAAAGAGACCATTCGCAGTCGACTGACGTTACAGTCAGTGTTCAGTCAGGATCGCAAAGGGAAGTACAGAAATGTGCTACGTGGTAACATGCAAATCCACCTGACGGACATTTACATGCTTTTTGTAAGATTAATGCGATACTGTGTTTGGAAACAACTGACATATAGGAGGCACTTAAGTATCTGGAGGATATCAAGGCAAATCTGGCTTTCTCAGAAACTCTTCCAAGAAATGAAGAAGCTAGTCATAACAAATGATAATGGCTACTCTTAATTGAGCACCTACTGTGGATCACTATACGAGAGAGACTACAAGTGCTTGTCTGTATCTTGTCTTCCTTTCCTCCATCCCAGACACAGGGGACACTACATCGCCTGTGCACTTGTAGTTAGGAAGGGTCATGTGACTAGCCATTGCCATCGAGAGATACGAGAAGGAGCATTGTTGCTCACGTCTGGAGCCAGGATGCCATTTCTGTGCTTTCTCTTTCTCGCAGCAGCAAACATGGCTATCCAATGGTAGAACTCCAGAATGGAAACGGCATGGAACTGGGGCCCCCTCAGATCAGAGTTAGTGTTAGTGGCTCAGTTGTGTCTGACCCTTTGGAACCCCATTTACTGAAGTTTGCCAGGCTCCTCTGATATTCTCCAGGCAAGAATACTGGAGTGGGTTGCCATTCTCTTCTCCAGGGGATCTTCCTGAACTAGGGATGGAACCTGCATCTCCTGTCTCCTGCGTTGCCAGCGGTTTCTTTACTGTCTGAGCCACCAGGGAAGCCCAAGTTGAGCCATTTAAACTTCAGGTTTTGCCTGTTGTGTCAACTAGCAGTTACTTTAGCTGATATACAGCAACTATTTTGGCTTCCCTGATGGCTCAGATGGTAAAGAAAACACCTGCAATGCAGGAGACCCGGGTTCAATCCCTGGGTTGGAAAGATTCCTTGGAGAAGAGCATGGCAACCCCCTCCAGTATTCTTGCTTGGAGAATCCCATGGATAGAGGAGGCTGGTGGGCTACACCCCATGGGGTCTCAAGGAGATGGACATGACTGAGTGACAATAACTAACAAACGTGTTGTTAGAGTTATTTATGTATTGTAATTACAATGATAATGGTACATGCACTCTTGTTGAGAAAACTTATAAAACTTCAGACAAATCATTTTTTCCCTCTACAAAGTTTCCTCAAAATTCAGCCCTGCCTTCAGAAATAACCACATCTAACAATCTGGTGTATGAATTTTAAAGCTGACTCTAGACTTTCACACATAATTGTTCGTGAGTCTGAGGTATGGGGGCTGATTATGACCATGATATGGCAGTGCCATGTGACAAGCTTTATATGGGCGGTGCTTTGACAGGATGGCATGTGAAGGGAAGTCCCTCACAGCAAGAGATCTTGCAGAGATCATGGCAAAGACTCACCACCCAGAAGGGCAAGATGCAAGAGAAGTCCCAGTGGAAAGGGAATCGGAGGGTGATGGGGACTCTCTGGGTCAGAGCTCCGAAAGGCAGCAGTGGCTTGAAGTCTTATGGGTTCCAGGTTATAGTTATCTCATCTATGCCCAGTTACTGTTATCTATGCCCAGCAGGTTTGGGGTACAGTTTTTCAGAGTATGCCAAGAAAGCAGGCTCTAATTGGTGAAAATCAGTTTATTTGGACTACATTTAAAGTGATTAGATGTTTAAAAATTTGAGCTTCTTGGGGAATATTTTAGGGAAGGGCTCCATCTCACACTTCTGCAACCATTCTGTAGCACACTCCACTCCCAGCCCCAAGCTCCAGTTGCCTTCCTACTGTGCCTGATGGGCCATTTCCTCCTAATGTCACCACAGCTCCCCCAGCACTTGAGGGCACTGGCTTAGCTTGTCATTCTATGAGCTGCTCTCTCTTGCCACCATCTTGTTCTTTCACAGCACTGATCTGATTTTCCTAGAAAATGGGACTTTTTACAGTTACCCATGGGCTAAAATGGTTTGTCTATGTTGGCTGGGTAAGTATCAGGCACCTCTCTTACAGATGTTTGCAGAAATGTACTTGTGTCATTGCTCCTGTTTGTGTTTATGGCCGTGTTGACATGTATTGGGGGCCAAATAAAGTTGATATGACCAGATCATGTGATCTGTAAGTCATTTTCTGATTTTCTACTGAGTGCCCATGGTGGCCACCAGGACCACAGTGCATGACATGTGAACTCTGACTTGAGCATCTCATGATCCAATAGGCAATCTGGCCACATACACTTTACAGGATTCTCGAGGCAAGAATGGAGAAGACAATGGCACCCCACTGCAGTACTCTTGCCTGGAAAATCCTGTGGATGGAGGAGCCTGGTAGGCTGCAGTCCATGGAGTCGCTAGGAGTCGGACACGACTGAACGACTTCACTTTCACTTTTCACTTTCATGCATTGGAGAAGGAAATGGCAACCCACTCCAGTGTTCTTGCCTGGAGAATCCCAGGGACGGGGAGCCTGGTGAGCTGCCGTCTATGGGGTCACACAGAGTCAGACATGACTGAAGCGACTTAGCCGCAGCAGCAGCAGCAGCGAGGCAAGAATACTGGATTGAATTGGCATTTCTTCCTTCGGTGGACCATGTTTTGTCAGGACTCTTCACTGTGATCTGTCTGTCTTGGGTGGCCCTTCACAGCATGGCTCATAACTTCATTGAGTTATGCAAGCCCCTCTGCCTCGACAAAGCTGTGATCCATGAAGGGTACCTTGATGCTGGGAAAGATTGAAGGCAAAAGGAGAAGGAGGCTGCAGAGGATGAGATGGTTAGATAGCATCACCTAACCAATGGGTATAAATTTGAGCAAACTCTCCAAGATAGTGGAGGACAGAGGAGCCTGGTGTGCTGCAGTCCATGGGTCGCAGAGTCGGACACGACTTAGCAACTGAATAACAATAAATGGCCACATAACAAAGTTCCTTCTTTATGTTCTAGAAATACCAAGGCATATAGACAACAAAAATGGATAATCACAAATGTATTCGGTTTTGAGTGAGAATACTTAGTCAGACTTAGGTTTAAAGGAGTTGGCAAAGTACATGGCTATAAACAGGGACTCTGAATCCAGCCAGCCTGGATTTTAATCCTGACTCTTCCACTTCCCGGCTGAGTGATCTTGTGTAAGCTTTTGACCTCTCTGTGCCTCCGTTTTCTCATCTGTAAACCATGGATAGCAATAGTACCTAACTCATGGGGCAGTTTTGAGGACAAAACCAGGTACTATCTGTAAAGCACATTCAACAGCACCTGCCACATAGTAAATGCCAAGTGAGTGCTTATTAAACCAGCAAATTCTGACCTCACCAGACACTGCTGTGTAGCCTCAGGATTCTGTCATTCAGCTCGATAAACAGTACTTGGAAAGTCTGTAAAACAGGGCTAAAATGTGTGCTCCACTGAGATGTGATGAACCTGAAACACAGCCTCCTGCAAAGCATGGTGTATGGTTATCCTTATCCTTGATGGAGGCCTGGAAGCCCTCCGATCCTCCCATGCTCCAGAGGGTGTTATTGCACCTCTCGAATATTCTACATGGATGCCTCCCTTCCCATGACTTAAGCCTCCAATAGCTAAACTGCAGGGTATAACTTGCATCTCACTCTCCCAGTCATCTCTGTTGCCATTTCAGATCACAGAGGTCACAGAAATGATTTGAAACCAGATGACTGGTATTCCCTAGACTCTTCTCATTTAGATAAATAAGTATCAGTAGATCAACATCCTGACATGTGCTGCTCATCCCCACTCATTTATGCTTTTTCCACACCCTGTCATGGGCATGTGCTTTTGTTGTGCATCAAACACATCCTGCTGTTATAGCAGAGGTAACTGGGAGCCTTGGCCCGAGTCGGAAATTCAAATCAACAGGAATACTCATTATTTGCGATCAGCTTCTAATTAGTTCCATCATTTCTGTGCTCTTCTGAGCCCAGCTCTGGGTTTTTTCATATGTCTGCTCCCCTGGTACTTGAAGATGCATGTTGCTTTCTGGCACTGGCGGTCAGTAGCCCAGGCTAGACAAAATAACCCAGTGCCTGCAAAGACAGTTCCCTACAGGGAAGGAGTGCCAGTGAGAAGAGCCAGACAGGCAGCTTCCTGCCATGCTCTCAGAAAAACAGCCATTGTAGGGACCACATCTGTTATAGGGACCCCAAACAAATTGCTTTAAAATTATTTGTGAATACATTAAAACTGCCATTACTTAAAATTGCCCAGCACATCAAGAAACTTTGCAGACCTCACCTTGGGGCTTAATTCCTGAATCATGTCAAGAGCTGCCACACTTCCAGGCACGTTGGAGGGAGCCAATCGACCGTGACCCAATCTCCTGGGAGATGTCAGGCTGGTGGAGGAGCTGAAGGCATGCTAGTGGGTTTGTCCACACTTGTGTTTTCACTTATAACATAATGGAAACTGCTCCTTCTGTCTTCCCTGCCACCTTTGCTTTGCGATGTATGTGATGTTGAACCTGGAAAGGCCCTGAGGGATTTTATATGGCGGGAAAGGTTAGGTTATTCTGGTCCTCCATGACTGACTCTCTATGAGTTTTCTGATCTAATCTTCAGATAGTATGATGGTCACTCCTGATATATGTATATCAATACCAGTGTACTCAGTTCAGTTCAGTTCAGTCGCTCAGTCATGTCCGACTCTTTGCGACCCCATGAATTGCAGCATGCCAGGCCTCCCGGTCCATCACCAACTCCTAGAGTTTACCCAAACTCATGTCCATCGAGTCAATGATGCCATCCAGCCATCTCATCCTCTGTCATCTCCTTCTCCTCCTGCCCCCGATCCTTCCCAGCCCCAGGGTCTTTTCCAATGAGTCAACTCTTTGCATGAGGTGGCCAAAGTATTGGAGTTTCAGTCTCAGCATCAGTCCTTCCAATGAACACCCAGGACTGATCTCCTTTAGGATGGACCGGTTGATCTCCTTGCAGTCCAAGGGACTCTCAAGAGACTTCTCCAACACCACAGTTCAAAAGCATCAATTCTTTGGTGTTCAGCTTTCTTCACAGTCCAACTCTCATATCCATATATGACCACTGGAAAAACCATAGCCTTGACTAGACGGACCTTTGTTGGCAAAGTAATGTTTCTGCTTTTTAATATGCTATCTAGGTTGGTCATAACTTTCCTTCCAAGGAGTAAACGTCTTTTAATTTCATGGCTGCAATCACCATCTGCAGTGATTTTGGAGCCCAAAAAGATAAAGTCTGACACTGTTTCCACTGTTTCCCCATCTATTTCCCATGAAGTGATGGGACCAGATGCCATGATCTTCGTTTTCTGAACGTTGAGCTTTAAGCCAACTTTTTCACTCTCCTCTTTCACTTTCATCAAGAGGCTTTTGAGTTCCTCTTCACTTTCTGCCATAAGGGTGGTGCCATCTGCATATCTGAAGTTATTGATATTTCTCCCAGCAATCTTGATTCCAGCTTGTGCTTCTTCCAGCCCAGTGTTTCTCATGATGTACTCGGCATATAAGTTAAATAAGCAGGGTGACAATATACAGCCTTGACGTCCTCCTTTTCCTATTTGGAACCAGTCTGTTGTTCCATGTTAAGTTCTAACTGTTGCTTCCTGACCTGCATATAGGTTTCTCAAGAGGCAGGTCAGGTAGTCTGGTATTCGCATCTCTTTCAGAATTTTCCACAGTTTATTGTGATCCACACAAAGACTTTGGCATAGTCAATAAAGCAGAAATAGATGTTTTTCTGGCACTTTCTTGCTTTTTTGATGATCCAGTGGATGTTGGCAATTTGGTCTCTGGTTCCTCTGCCTTTTCTAAAACCAGCTTGAACATCTGGAAGTTTCACGGTTCACGTATTGCTGAAGCCTGGCTTGGACACTTTTGAGCATTACTTTATTAGCGTGTGGGGTGGTGGCTGAGAGCAGCTACCCCACGTCTGAGGTCAGAGGTGGTATCCGAGAGGAGCAACCCCACGTCCAAGAAGCGGTGGCTGCGTGGGCGCAGGAGGGCAGAAAGGAGCTACTCCACATTCAAGGTCAGGAGGGGTGACCTCATCCAAGGTAAGGAGCAGCGGCTGTGCTTTGCTGGAGCAGTTGTGAAGAGATACCCCAGGTCCAAGGTAAGAGAAACCCAAGTAAGATAGTAGGTGTTGTGAGAGGGCATCAGAAGGCAGATACACTGAAACCATAATCAGAGAAAACTAGCCAATCTGATCACACGGACCACAGCCTTGTCTAACTCAGTGAAACCAAGTCATGCCGTGCGGGGCCACCCAAGGCGGGCGGGTCATGGTGGAGAGGTCAGACAGAAAGTGGTTCACTGGAGAAGGGAATGGCAAACCACTTCAGTATTCTTGCCTTGAGAACCCCATGAATAGTATGAAAAGGCAAAATGATAGGATACTGAAAGAGGAACTCCCCAGGTCAGTAGGTGCCCAATATGCTACTGGAGATCAGTGGAGAAATAACTCCAGAAAGAATGAAGGGATGGAGCCAAAGCAAAAACAATACCCAGTTGTAGATGTGACTGGTGATAGAAGCAAGGTCTGATGCTGTAAAGAGCAATATTGCACAGGAACCTGGAATGTCAGGTCCATGAATCAAGGCAAATTGGAAGTGGTCAAACAAGAGATGGCAAGAGTGAATGTCAACATTCTAGGAATAAGCCAACTAAAATGGACTGAAATGGGTGAATTTAATTCAGATGGCCATTATATCTACTACTGTGGGCAGGAATCCCTTAGAAGAAATGGAGTAGCCATCATGGTCAACAAAAGAGTCTGAAATGCAGTACTTGTATGCAATCTCAAAAATGACAGAATGATCTCTGTTCATTTCCAAGACAAACCATTCAATATCACGGTAATCCAAGCTTATGCCCCAACCAGTAACGCTGAAGAAGCTGAAACTGAACGGTTCTATGAAGACCTACAAGACCTTTTAGAACTAACACCCAAAATAGATGTCCTTTTAATTATAGGGGACTGGAATGCAAAAGTAGGAAGTCAAGAAACACCTGGAGTAACAGGCAAATTTGGCCTTGGAGTACTGAATGAAGCAGGGCAAAGGCTAACAGAGTTTTGCCAAGAGAACGCACTGGTCATAGCAAACCAATGTACTAGTGCATACCAATATATTGGTATATACCAGTGTACCAATTTATACAGATATAAACCCAAATGTACAATAATTAATGAATAAACAGAATGTGTATCTATGCAGGGCTTCCCTGATAGCTTAGTTGGTCAATGACATATTATTCAACCATTAAAAAGGATTGAACTAAAAACTTAAGGGGAAAGAAAGAAGGATGTACTGATACTTGTTCCAACCTGAACCAACCTGTAACTATTTGAATGGGGTAAGTTCCAGAGAATGGCTTTTCTTTCTAGAGAAGGATGTGATGGGTAATTTCTAGCTAGTGATTTTCTAGAGGGGGGATTCAGATGTTGGGTAGGGCTTGGGAGTAGATGTATATTACACTCATATACACGTGAAAGGTTCTCTCTGGTTGAATTTACTGATACAACACCTAGAGGAGGATATAACATTTTAACAGGATAACTTTTGGAAGGATATGAAGAAAGTGCAACCTACAGCTTTAGTCATTTGCTTGTCTCTGATAACAGCTGCAACTCACCTACAGCCTCCAATCCATGACAGGGCAGCAGAATTCCCAGGGATCTTGCTGTTCAGGCTGAAGGGACATAGCAAAAAGGCAGGTATTCCAAAGGCCTGTGTGAGGCATCCGCTGATTGGTTGTCAGCTGCAGAGCCAAGAGTAACATCAGCACCCCAAACGTGTGGTTCCCTAGCACCCATTGTGTTTGTTAACTTCCCTGAATAAGCACCAGCAGATGGTAGGGGAGGCCAGCCTTGGATCAATACTGTAGGGTGATAACATCTGTGTGGGGCTTTGGGGTTGGGGGAGTTGAAGTTCTAAGCTCCCTGACCTGCTTCAGGGATTCCAATCCCCTGTCAGTGCTGCACGGCACAAGGTGATTCTCGAGGAGGGACTGGAAGAAGGAAAACTCCATAGTCCATGTCACACCCCAAGGTTTGAACACATAGTTGTAATTGGTTCAGAGGCTGTTCTTTAAGCTGAGTTAGGAGCTGGGGAGGCTCTGGTTTGCACAGTGGGGCAGGGACCTGTTTACGTGTACAAGCTGACTTTCACACATATTCTGGTCAATATGCCACAGGCTTTGCGTAGACCCCATCTGTGGGCACAAATAACTTTGCCAAGTGAGAACAAAGCCAGTGGCCTCTGCAGAAACCAAAGCTACAAGTGAAGCCTCGAGAGATATAACTACGCTACTGCTCTCTGAGCTCTTTCTCTGTGCCAGGCCCTTGGTTAGACACATTGGGCAGTAGGATGAGAGGAAGGAAAATCAAGGAGGCAATGTTATCAGGAGCCAGGAACACAGGCCTAGGGAACCTCTGTGCCCCAGGGCCCGTGACATGTTAATGAGGTCACTGGCCTCCTACCTGGCCAGAACTGGATCGGCTTTGTGTCTCCTCTCCTTCTCCCACCCACGCCAGTACCTAAGCCTCCACACTCATCCAGCCACCAAGGTCCCCCAGTTCTAAGTCAGAGATGTCTAGAACCCATTTTCTCCCATGGCCACGGGCTGAATTCAGGCCTTCATTCTTTCTGGTCTTCTAACTGCTCTCTACTCCCAGGACCTCAAATCTGTCCTCCACACTGCTGATGAGGAACTATCTAGAAGCACTGACAGGACCACTGAGATAGGCTGTGAGCTTTCTGTAGGTAAGGGGAGGAAGTCTCCAGTTCAAAAGCAGCCCACATCAGCAGCGTTGGACAGCCACTCTGGCGCTCTACCCTGCAGCCTAAAGGGTGGAACAACAGGCATGGAGTTGAACAACAGGCACGGAGTTGCCTGCCACTCCCGGGCAAGTGGGCAGTCAAGAAGTGGGCCACCCAGAAATGCGGATCTTGTGCCTCCTCTGCCCTCTATGCAAATGCCCAGTGCTTCCAGCCTGACTCTTAAAAATAGTCTTTGCACTTCGTGTAGCACCTTTCATCGGAGGATTTCACAAAAGAAACTCAAAGCAATCTGCTCACAGACCTGGATCACAGGCTTCCCTTTCCCAGCAGTGTCTGAGGGCAGGAGGAGAAGATAGGCGAGCAGGGCCCTGGCACTTCCTTGGAGACCTTCTTCTGCTTGGGAATTCCTTCCTGGCCCTCTGAAATCTAAAGTAGAATCCCATTTAATATGAAGAATATAAACAAATAGCACTGTGTGTTTGAGCATGAGACCGAGGGGCGGGGGGAGCAAAGAAAGTCAGGAAGAACTGAATGGTTACCAGTGTTACTTCCTCTGGGAAGGAGGATGGGGGTGGGCTATATGGAATGATTGCTTCTTTCACTTCTGGGCTGTATAATTTTTTTTCAAGAAAGTATATTTATTGCTTGGGTAATATTAAAAAAATCTCTTTGTAGTGTATCATGGATATTGGTGAAAAAAGTAATGAAGCATTTTGGTGGGGCAGTAAACCAGTACCATGCAAATCTCAAACCACTAAAATATTAAACAAGTAATGACCATTTATATTGAATATAAATATAAATGAATATTGCCCCTGCTTCTTCAAAACAAGCTTTAGATGCTGCTTTTCTTGGACTTAAAGACATGGAAAGGAAAATATTTTTAGTATTAGGCTATTAATAGAAGATACTCATATCCTGCTTGCACTGGTAGTTACACAGCTTAATGTGTTTGTCAAAACTTAGCATCGTATGCTGAAAATAGTGAATTTTACTCCATGTAACTTATGCCTCCAAAATAAGTAAAACAACAGGTTATCATTACAGGACGGTTGGCAGTCCACAAGAACTACCACCACTCATTGCAGATTTTCTCCATATAAGACTGTTTATCAGCTTAAATACAGTATTTCATGTATTCCTCTCAATGAGCCTGACACCATCATTAATTCTCTTCTACAGATAAAATAACAGATGCTTGGAGATGTAATGTGCGCAGTGGCACAGCTGGTAAGCAGCTGGTCTGGAATGGGAACCCAGCTCTCACACCATGCACCCGCACCACCCTACACATGTCCATCCAGAGGGCCCATTGGAGGTGCCGTACTCCTTCCTTCTGACACCCTTGGCCTCTCCAGGGAGAATCTGGAGTGAACTCACTTCAGGTCTCTACTCAACCGTGTCTTTGGGTCTGCCTTCATGTCTGAGTGATGCCAAGGGCACCAAAGGCAGCAGCCTTGCACTCCCTGCCCACGTTCCCACCTACTTCTCCCAGAGCAGCCTCAGTGGATGATGCCCCAGGGTCCAACTGGTCACGTTCTGACTAACCATCTGACCACAGATGGATCTGCCCCATCAGAAGAGCAGAACTAGAAGCGGTTGATCTAACTAGTGTGGTCCAGCTTCTATTTCTCCATGTCCACCAGAGAATTCATCCCTGGTGCACCCTTTAATCTCCCGGGCCATGCTCAGCCACAGTGTCAGGAACCTCTTTGTGGGACTGAATCTCATTCGAGGCAACTCAGGACACAGGAGTGATGTGTTGAATCACGACTTGCTTGCTGGTGTACAGGCTCAAGCAACCCCAGAGTTCTACTTGTGAGAGGGAGAACAGCACATCCATGCCAGGAACAAGCAGGGGCAGTGTGGAAAGGCTACAGGGTTGGGGGGGGGTAGGGACAGGAGGCCCCTGGCCGCCAGAATTCCCCTCACTGGCCTTCAGTCACCTGCTGCTCAGACACAAAATCCAACAGCAGAGTGGGAGGGGGCAGTGAAGTGAGCCTGCGTACCTGTCAGGAGCTAGAAAGGGGAGCAGGTACTAGGGGTGGGGACAGGGCTTGGTGGGGGCAGAATCTGGAGAAAGGCAAAGGACCCCAGGAAGGGCATAAACTTGGGAGAAGGCCCAGGCATCCTGGGAGGGTCATGAGACAGGGAGGCTCTGGGCCTGGGAAGGGATGAAGGGTGCTGGCCAGTGGGCTACAGGTTTCTGAAGAAAGACACTGGATTTCTCCAGGGTCTGGAGAAAGCTGAAGAGTGTGGGGTCAGAAGAGGATGTGGGGCTGTGGTGAGGAGTAGGGGCAATAAGCAGATTTCAGAGATAGGGAGAGGGCCTTGGACCTTGGGGGAGGGGAGAGTGCTCCAAGGAAGAGAGGGGGTTCCAGGGAGAGGGCTCAGGATTACAGATCAGAATGGAACCACAGGGTCTTGGGAAGAACATGGAGTCCTGGGGATTTCCCAGAGGACTCCGGGGGTCCGAGGAGGGCAACGGGGTGCAGGGAAGGGATGCCGAGCTTAAGAGAGGGTGCTAGGGTCCTGAGAAGGGGCACTGGGTCCAGGGGAGGAACTCGCAGGGTGAGAGGTAGAGCTTGGAATTGGGTCGTGGGCAAGGAATCTGGGGAGGGGCACCAGGTCCAGGGAAGAAACTCCAAGTACAAGGGAATGGCAAGCCGTCTGGGGAAGAAGCACGGGGTCAGAGATGGGGGCACCCAGAGTACAGGGAAGGATGCAGGACTGGGAGAGGGCTTGGGGTCCCGGGGAGCAACACAGAATCCATAGGAAGAGCTCGGGGTCCTGGGAACAGACACAGATTCCGGGGACAAAAGCGGGGTCATGGGGCTGGGGCCTCAGGGGGCTGAGGCAGAGCTTTACCTGCTTCGGATGTACTCATCGTATAGGTCCCGGCAAATGTACCACAAGATCACGCAGAGGATGAGCAGGATAGCGAAGAGGAATAGAGCCACGAAGATGGCCTTGGTCCCCGGGGAGACCAGGGCCTGCATGGTGCCGCTGAGGGGGTGCTGCGGGTCCTGAAGGAGGGACAGCGACGAGAGCGGTGTGGGCTGCCACCTGCACCCGTGGAGAGACACCCTGACAGGGAGGAAACTGCTGCGGGCCAGCACCCCTGGGGCGCCTGCTCGCTTGGGGCCAAGGGTGTGCCCGGTCTGGCGGAGACACCAGTCCCCTGAGGGAGAACGGTCAGGCACTGCGGGCACCTCCCGAGAGGACCCGGGGTCTCCTGAGGAGAGACTGGAGAGAGGTGTGGGGTCTCCTGCGTGTTCCCTAGGGCGTGCCTGAGAACGATCCCACTCATCTCTCTGGCACTTCGGGGAAGGACACATTGGGGAGGTCATATCTAGTCCCAGCCCGTCCCATCCCGTGCCCAACACTACACACTGACCTTTTCCTGCACACACTGACCGGTTCCAGGGCCGTCACCATCCTTTGGTGGATCTTTAAGGAAAAGTGAAAGTCGCTCAGTCGTGTCCGATCCTCTGCCAGTCTCCTCTGTCCATGGAAATCTTAAAAAAATTGAAGTATAGCGGCTATACAGAACTATATGTTATAGATGTACAATACAGTGATTTACAATTTTAAAGGTTATGCTCCATTTATAACTATTACAAAATATAGGCTATATTCCCCACCTTTTGGAATATATCATTGTAGCTTATTTTATACATAATTGCTTGTACCTCTTCCTCCCCTATTTCTATCCTGCCCCTTCCTCCCTCCCGCTCCTGACTGGTAACCACTAGTTTGTTCTCTGTGTCTGTGAGTCAGCATCTGCTAAGTTAATATTCAGTTATTGTTCAGTTGCTCAGTCACATCCTACTCTTTGTGACCCCATGGACTGCAACACGCCAGGCTTCCCAGTCCTTCACCATCTCCCAGAACTTGCTTAATCTTATGTCCATTGAGTTGGTGATGCCATCCAACCACCTCACCCTCTGTCCTCCCCTTCTTCTCCTGCAGTCAATATTTCCCAACATCAGGGTCTTTTCTGATGAGTCAGTTCTTTGCACCAGGTGGCCAAAGTATTGGAGTTTCAACTTCAGCATCAGTCCTTCAAATGAACACCCAGGACTGATCTCCTTCAGGATGGACTGGTTGGCTCTCCTTGCAGTCCACTGGACTCTCAGGAGTCTTTTCCAACACCACAGTTCAAAAGCATCAATTCTTCGGTGCTCAGCCTTCTATTCGGTCCAACTCTCATATCCATACATGACTACTGGACAAACCATCCATAGCTTTGACTAGATGGACCTTTGTCAGCAAAGTAGTGTCTCTGCTTTTTAATGCACCGTCTAGGCTGTTCATAGCTTTTCTTCCAAGGAGCAAGCATCTTTTAATTTCATGGCTGCAGTCACCATCTGCAGTGATTTTGGAGCCCAAGAAAATAAAGTCTGTCACTGTTTCCATTGGTTCCCCATCTATTTGCCATGAAGTGATGGGACCAGATGCCATGATCTTAGTTTTCGGAATGTTGAGTTTTAATCCAGCTTTTTCACTCTCCTCATTCATCTTCATCAAGAGCCTCTTTAGTTCCTCTTCGCTTTGTGCCATAAGGTTGGTGTCATCTGAGTATCTGAGGTTATTAGTCTGTTTTATTTTCTAAATTCAACATCTGAGTGAGATCATAAGAGTATTTGTCTTTCTCTGTCTGACTCATTTCACTTAACATATTGACCTCCAAGTCCATCCATGTTGCTGCAAATGGCAAAATGCCATTCATTTTTATGTCTATGTAGTATTCCATTATGTGTATATGTGTGTGTGTGTGCACATCACACCTTATTTATAGATTCACCAATTGATGGACACTTAGAATGCTTCCATATCTGACAACTGTAAATAATTCTACCATGAACATTGGGGAACATGTATCTTTTCAAATTAGTGTTTTTTTTTCAGATATATACTCAGGAATGGAATTTCTGGGTCACATAGCCCAATTTTAGTATTCTGAGAAACATCCCTACTGTTTTCCACAGTGACTGCACCAATTTACATTCCCACCAACAGTACACAAATATTCTCTTTTTGCCACATCCTTGCTATCATTTATTTGTGTTCTTTTCAATGATCTAATTTCTCACAGGTATGAGGTGACATCTCATTGTGATTTTGATTTCCATTTCTCTGATGGGTTAGTGATGTTGAGCATCTTTTCATGTGCCTGTTAGCCATCTGTATATCTACCTTGGAAAATTTTCTTTTCCGTTTTTCTGCCCATTTTCAAAGTGTGTTTTCTTTTTTTCCTGACGCTATGTTTTTGAGCTATTTATGTATGTTGGATATTAGCCCCAAATCAGTCATTTGCAATATTTTCTCTCCTTCAGTAGCTTCTTTACATTTTTCAATGGTTTCTTTTGCTGTGCAAGAGCTTTTAGGTTTAATTAGGTCCCTGTGCTAGGCTAAGTAGCTCTAGTTGTGTCTGACTCTTTGCAACCCTATGGACTGTAGCCCACCAGGCTTCTCTGGCCATAGAGCTCTCCAGGCAAGAATACTGGAATGGGTTGCCATGCCCTTCTCCAGGGTAGCTTCCCAACTCAGGGATCGAACCCTCATCTCTTATGTCTTCTGCCTTGGCAAGCAAGTTCTTTACCAGTAGTGCCACCTGGGAAGCCCATTTGTTTATTTTTGCTTTTATTTCCTTTACTTTAGGAGATGGATCCAAAAATAAGGCTGTTGTGATTTATGTCAAAAAGTGTTCTGCCCAAGTTCTCATCCTGAAGTTTTACATATTCAATCTTACACATAGGTCTCAAATCCATTTTGAGTTTGTTTTTGTATATAGTGTTAGATAATGTTCTAATTTCATTCCTTTACATGCAGCTGTCCAGTCTTCCCAGCACCACTTACTGGAGAGACTGTCTTTTTTTCCACTGTATACTGTATTCTTGCCTCTTTTGATGTAGATCAGTTGACCATAGGTGCATAGGCTTGTTTCTCTGATTTCTATCCTATTTCCTTGATCTGTAGGTCTGTTTTTGTGCCAGTACCATACTGTTTTGATTACTATAGCTTTGTAGTATAGTCTAGGGTCAAGAAGCTTGATTCCTCCAGCTCTGTTCTTTTTTTCTTTTTACTTTATTTGACAGCGTCTGGTCTTTGTTGCAGCATATGGGATCTTTGATATTCACTGAGGCATGTGGGATCCTCAGGTGCAGCATTCGGAATCCTCAGTTTCAGCACCTGGGATCTTTTTAGATGTGGCATGTAGGGTCTTTAGCTGTAGCATATGAACTCTAAGTTGTGGCCTGTGAATCTCTGGTGCACCATCCTAACTCTTAGTTGCTGCATGTGGGATCCAGTTCTCTGATCAGGGATCAAACCTGGGCCCCCTACATTGGGAGAACGGAGTCTTAGCCACTGGACCACCACTGAAGTCCCTCCAACTCTGTTCTTTTTTCCCAAGATGGTTTTGGCTATTTGGGGTCTTATGTGTCCATACAAATTTCTAGTTCTATGCAAAATACCATTGGTAATTTGAATCTATAGATTGCCTTGTGTAGTATAGTCATCTTACAAAATTGATTCTTCCAATCCAAGAACACAGTCAAGTTTTCCATCTTGTTGTGCTGTCTTCAATTTCTCTCATCAATATTTTACAGTTTTCCAAGTACAGGTCTTTTGCTTCCTTAAGTAGGTTTATTTCTAGGTAGTTTATTCTTTTTGATGAAGTTAAATGGGGTTATTGAATAGTAAATGGGTAATATCCTGAAGTTCTCTTTCTGCTATGTGCTGTTAGTGTACAGAAATGCAAATAGATTTTTATATATTAATTTTGTGTACTGTAACTTCACTGAATTCATTGACGAGCTCTAGTCGTTTTCTGGACCAGAACGCTGGGAGGTCTCTCGGCCAGAACAAAAGGGAAAATCAAGTTGCCATGGACAGCCAAGGGAAGCAGGGGTGGGTGAGCATCTCTCAGGAGTATGCAGGGGCAACCAGAACATACAGAGAGGAAAATGGGGGCCTAGGGGTTCAGCCATCGGCAGGGAGCACCCTGCCACAATCCTGAAAGCTGAGGAGGCAGCCGAGAGTGTTTGCAGGGTCCCAGACAGTCTAAAATGGAACTCAGCTTTTCAGGGGTCTGAGGCATCCTTGGGTCACATGAGAGGGCACTGAGTAGGGCTTCTGTCTAAGGGAAACACTGGGCAATGCTATCTAGCTCACCCGAGCTGTGTCTAGAAACATTTAATTCAGATGGTGTTTCAGCCCCCGGTTTGCAAGAATCGACAAGGAAGCCCACCCCTCAATGGTGACAGGAGGCTTCCAGCATGGAACCGAGGTCCACCGGGAGATCAGTGCTTACGCGCCTTAGATGCAGACTTGCTGTGAGACACAGCACGCTTTCCCTTAACCACGTGGCAGTCTTAAGTGTCAGCACCCTTGCCACCTCCTGTACCTCCTCCAAGTCCTCAGCACCCTGTGAGGCAGGTGCCCCTAGGATTACCCATGTGGGGAAGCAGAGTCTTAGATTGGGTGAGCCAGGCAGCTGGGGGTCAGAAGTGCTGTGGTGCCCGCCGTGGCATCTCCTCACCTGAGCCCTCTCTCTCACCCACTGGGCCGAGTGCCCGGGTCCCAGATGGCTGACGCCACAAGGTCAGAGGCATTTCTGATTCTGGAAGTCTCAGGAAGATTCTCAACCCCAGGAACAGAGTTGGGGTGTGGGGCATTAGTAGGGTGGGCTGCACGTGAGGGCTGCCCTGCATGGCCACCACTTTGATGCTAGAGCACCAGGCCCAAGAGCAGGATGGCAGCTCTCACAGCCTGGATGGAGAGCTGGACAGAGTTCCCGTGGACATCAGTCACAGGAAAGGAAACCACACGGCGCATGAAGGCCCAGGGTGACCACCCCCTCCTGCGTTCCTAGGACCATGGTGTGCAGAGCAAGGCTGGCCTGGGGTGGACAGGGGCAGGCTGCGGAGCCCAGAGGATGGTGGCCTGTCCTCCTTCTGTGTCCCTAGGATCTCACCCGTCACCTCCACAGCCCCCATCCTGGGGCTCCTGCAGACTGATGGCAGGTTGTAGGCGGGTGGCCGCTCCTGCAGCAGGGGCTCGTGTAGGGGACTTGATGCCCAGCCAGGGACAGTGCACAGAGTGCCGGGTGGCTGTACCCTTGACCGTGGACCCCCACCCTGGACGTGGCTGTGCTTGAGCACAAGGGTGCCATGCCGAACCCTCAAGGCACCTATGAACACAGAGGAGGGGCTGACTTTGAGGGTCACACGTCTGTTGGTGTGTGTCTCCCTGGCCTCAGGGCTCCAGGACCAGAAGGCCATGCCCGGTTTGCACGAGTGCTCAGCCTGAAACTTCACACCCATGCACAAGTGTCATGGTGCCTGCTGCCATGATGAGCGTGGACCAGGAGGCTGACACGCTGACCAGCCTGGGTGCAGCCAGCCCTTTATTAGTTCACTTAATGACTGCCTTGTGATGTCAGCCCTGAGGAAGCAGAGGCCTTTGGTGAGGGGCCGAGCACCCTTGTGAGCCTGGACTGCTCCTGGCCACTGCACTGTCCCATTTCGAAGAAGGAGGGATGCACCACCCTCCGTGTGGCTATGGACAAGGAGGGCCCCGTGATGAATGGGGTGCCCGGCTTCAGGGGGGCTCCCTTTCTTCCAAACACAGGGCCTCTGGCCCTCGGCTCAGGGAGATGCACCCCTCCCTGTGGACCTTTCAGCCGTCCTGGCCCAGCTCGTGCCCACGGGCCACTGCAGCTTCAGGCTGCTGCTGGAAGAGAGCACTTTTTACGCTTTGAGGGAAGAGCGTTTGTTGAAGAGGCTGCACACCGAGTGTGGTGCCCTGCCTCGGGGAGAGGGCAGCCTCCTCTCCCTCCCCTTTCCCAGGAAGCTGAGGACCACTGTCCAGTCACCACTTTGTGTCCATCTGGTGGGAGGAAAATGGCACTTGCATAGGCATCAGTGAGGAGCTCTTCAAGAACATTTTGGAGAGGGTGGACTCAGACAAGGTATTTGAGACAGACCTCATGAAGAGCTTTTTCCGTCAGCTTAGCCTGTATGGATTCAGCAAAGAGTGCCAGGATGTGCTCACCTCCCTCTGCCTGACCACCCTGTTCATGGAGGAGCCACCTGTGCCTTGAGCAAGGTAAAGGTGCCCGAGTACCTGCTGGGCCGTGGGGGTGGGGTGGGTGCCAACCTCAGGGCCGCCAGGGACAGTGGCCAGCCTGCAGGGAAAGCTGTGTGTAAAGACAGGACTGGGGACCGGCATGACTGCCGGAGCTGCCAGTGCTGCACTGGGGAGTTGTGAGGGGGAGAGCCTGGGTATTCTCAGCACCAAGAAGTCACTGCCCCTCCTCTCTTTCTCTGGTGGGGATGTCTGTGGGAGATGCCAGAGGTGAGCTGAATGCACAGTAGGGATCAGGGCAGGATACCCGGGGGCCAGGTGTCACTCTGTACCGCTGACCCATGGGCCCTTAGATCACAGTCACACCGGGGAAAGAGATGACACTGCTCAAATGCTGGGCCTTCCTCTCCTCCAGCCAGGGCACAAATGGGCCCAGGGCGGAGGCAGGCAGGGAGAGGGGTTTGTGTACCCCCATGACTTCCCACGGCTCAGACCAGAAAGAATCTGCCTGCAAGGCGGGAGACCTGGAGTCGATCCCTGGGTTGGGAAGATCTCCTAGAGGAGGGCACGGCAACCCACTCCAGTATTCTTGCCAGGAGAATCCCCACAGACAGAGGAGCCTGGTGCGCTATTGTCCATGGGGTCCCAAAGAGTCGCACATGACTGAGAGACTAAGCACATGCCTCCCATAGCTGTGGCGCAGTTTAGTGCAGGGAAGCACAGGTCCTTTCCTGGGAAGTGTCCTGCTCAGCCGAGGAAGTGCAGGCCAGGGGTCGACACCTGCATAGAAAGCAGGGAAGCTTCTGCAGTCTGCCTGCTGCAAATGCCAAGTCCCCTCTCTGGGCCTTGTGCGGATGCGCTTGGGCCACTCTGTTATTTTCCAAGGTCGAGAGATGATGAATTACTGAGTCTTGAGGATGGGCAAGCTGGGACACCGAGTCCCGTGGGACAGGGTCCCACTTTCTCCATGAGGCCTGGGGATGGCTGGGTGAGGGCACCCAAGGGCCTAGCTGGGAGGGTGCTGGTTTCAGTAAGCCTTCTGAGACTCGGATTTTGCTGTTCTCTCTCTCCTGGTGAACCCCTTTACAGTTCTGCTACAGTCCCCTTTTTAAGAGAGACAGCCCACACCTCCTTGGGAAGATGAAGAGTAGAGGGGGCATTAAGTCTGTGTCTCGGCAGGCAGAGGGCAGGCCGGTAGCCCTGGGCGTCCCTCCTGCACCCAGCACTGCGCAGCCACAGGCCAGCCTGTCACCCTGCCCTGAGGGTGCCCAGGAAACCGCAGGCCACCTGGAACTCGCCCCCGTCACCGCCCTGGCCGGGACCTATGCTGCCCCTTCTGCTGGTCCGGGATGGAAGTCCCTAACCCCTTGATGGGTCCTGATGCCTGGCAGCCTGAGTGCACACAGGCTCCAGTTTCTCTAATACCTGTCCTGATGGAGGTGGCCCTGCCCATCAAGGGCCTGTGAGTCTGCTTCACCTGGCCTCCTGCCCAGATGGCTCTTCCTGTGGTGGTGGTTGGCCCCACCACTGTGTCCACCCAGAATTTCAGCCGGCTCCCTGGGCAGCTCCCAGTGGCCATGCTGGTGCCTCTGTGTGCTGTCTGGATTCTCAATCGTGGCTCAGGCCCGGAAACCCTTCTATTACTGCTTAGGCAGCCCCTCTTTCCCATAATCTCCAGCCATTCTTTCCAGTAATCCCCACAGCCTTCAGGTGTGCCCCCAGAGGACCCCAAATATGCACCCTATTCAGACAGATAGAGGCGGCCCTGTGGTCAGAACACTGCATGGCAATAAGGAGCCTGAAAACACGAGGGATTTCCCGCCCGGCACACTTCTTCAGCGCCTCCATCCTGGGCCTGGCTGAGCATTTGAGTCCCCTCAGGCAGCTGCTTGCTCGGGAAGGCAAGACAGATGGCCGCCCACCCCTGGCACAAAGCAGGTACCTCGTACACACCCAGGGAAGCCCCTCAGGTGCTCTGCACCCACTCATTGAAAAGACCCGTCAAGGGCTTGACAAGAGCCTCGCAGAGTGGCTTCACAGAAACAGGGACACTGTCCAGCAGGCTCCTCACTTGACAGATGAGGAGAAATTACGCCTCCCTTTGTCAGGGGCCCCAAAAGAGCCCTTCCTGTCCTGAGACGCACAGGGCTGGAGCCCGTGGTCCCTGCCCGAGGCCTGCGGGTGTTTAGTCTGGGGGCTCACTGGTGTCTGGACAGCAGGCCCGAGGTTTGGCTTCATTGCAGAGCCTGCATCTGGTGACATTTTTTCATTTCTCTTTTCTTTTCCTTTTTCAGCTGAGCACTCCGAGGGTGTCACACCTCAGCACCCTCTGCTCGCTGGGGTGTCCAGTTTATAACACACTTTCTCTTAAAAGAGTATTTGTCCTGAGGAGCATAGTAAATAGCCCTCCAGGGTTGCACTGCAGAGACAAGGGCTCTGAGGTCAGGAGAGGGGAGCGCACACACCAGTTCACTGGAACCGGAAGGCCAGGTCTCCCTTGTTGGCAGTCTGGTGCAGGCACAGGAGGCCCCTGAGAAAGGACTTGGGGCGGTGAAGGCCAGGGCTCTGTCAGCCCCAGCACTGAGCTGCTGTGACGCCTGACCAGGCTGCTCACTTCCAAGACAAAACACAGCCCATTATGAAGGTTCACTGCCTGGGGAACACCTTAACTTTTCAGAAGGTTTCACTCGAGTTTTTTGTCTTGACTTCCATAGGCCTCCTGACCTGGAATCACACGCAGATGCTGCTATTTTTAAAACCACATTCCCAGAAACCTCAGCATGTGTGGCACCTGCTTACCTGTAAATCTATAGAGAAAGTGAAAATGTTCAGATTGCAATCTCAAGTCATCTACTTGTCACAAAAGGCAACTTTTATTTACAAAGTCAAGACTGCCTGACATCAAAAGAAGCCCATGTGGTACTTCACTCCCACCACTCAGTGCTTGGTAGATTCTGACTGAAATCTGCAGAATGAAGGGGCTAAGCATGGGTCTTCCTGGGCTGGGCAGAGGCGGCAGCCTAATAAGGTCACCAAGAGTGTAGGGAGGGAGCAGGGACTTGATGGGCTGGCCCTAGAAAGTCAAACTGTCTCGAGCCCCAGGCGTGCCCAGGTCACCAGAGGAGAAGCCAGGCAGCACCAGAGGCACAGAATTAGTTCTGTCCCCGGGGCCACACAGGCAACAGTGTCTAGGAGAGTGGAAATGCATTCAACCAGACAGGGTGTCTCAGAGAGGGGCCCTGCCTCACAAGTGCTCCAGCTAGGCAAGAGTGACCCTGGAGGCCCAACTGGGCAGACCCCGGGGAGCCAGTGATCCATGGCCAACTCACTTCCCACCAGCTCTGCCCTAGCCTCCCTCAGCCCAGTGCTCATCTTGGGTCCTCAGTGTCTCTTTCATCCTCTGGGCTCCCTTGCTCTGTCCCTTCACAAAGGGAGGTGCCATGGCCAAACAGGGAGGAGGTGAGAAGGCTGGAAGAGTTTGATTTCTGGATGGCAGAAACAAGGTTTAGCCTATGATGAGCAAACCTGGTGGTGCTCTGGAGTGCCAGCTCTCTGCAGGAGGAACCGCCTGGGACTCTGTGGGAACTGTCATGAGGAAATGCCCTGGGATGAATCAAGCTACAAACTGGCAGGGGAGGCTGATGAGACACATGACCTTGGTTTTGTCCACACCCAACCCCACAAACAAGGCCTGTGAATGGGCAGCAAGGTGCTCAGCCATCCGCTGAGCCTCTGGAAAGGGAGGGAAGGTCCCCATCTCCAGGGTCTGAGGTCCCAGCCAGGGGGCCTCCTGAGGCCCCATGCAAACCCCCCAGATGATGATCTCTGCATGCCCCTGCCCTCAGCAAACTTGGGGATGCCCAAGCCTCACTCAGGCAGCACCTCTGGCCTCTGAGTAGTGCTCTGGGGGTTCTAGGGGGGCTGGGGGCTGCCAGGCCATCATGGGGGCTGGGCTGGACTGCAGTGAGGCTGAGTCCTTGGCCCTCAGGGGCCCCATGGGCAGGGCGGGTCAGCCACCCACCCTCCCCCCGAATGTCTCTGCTTTCTGGTAGAAGAGTCTAAGGTCACCCAACCAGTGAGGACTTAGAACCCAAAACAAAGGAGTTCTTGGCCTCCAAGAGCCCCTCTGGCCACTATGCACAAGAAGGGCCCGTTGAGGGGCATCCATGCAGACCAGTGGAAGAGAGTCACCAGGAGACGACCCTGGGGATACCCCACAGAGGAGGAGTGTGAAGTCAGTATGAGCGGCCAAGGCCATCTCTAAGCTGCTGAATTCTTGCTAACTCACCTGCCACTCCTCACCCTCTTTGGCTAAAACAACATCTTTAATACAAAAGTTTACAAAGTCTAGTGACTGCTGAGGGGCCCCCATGGGAAGGTGAGCGGTTACCTGTGCTCCCCGACTGTCATGGGTGCAGAAGCCCCCCATGCAGCATCTGTGCTGGGACTTCAGCCTTCTCTCAAGGGTTAAGGAGGCCCCCTCCTGAGAGACGATGAGGGGGTCCAGGCACCCCGGAACAGAGGGCCCCATAGAATATAACTCCACCCCTACCGGGCCTCCTGGGTGCCCCAGTCTGGGCCATCAGGCTGAGACCACAAGCACCCTTACTTCCTCAGTGAATTCAGGGATTCAGAGGCTTGGTCTTTGGGGTGCAGTCATAGGTGGGCAGAGGGAGGTGCCCACGTCCTGTGGAGACTCGAGGTGAGGACCAGCGTAGGCTGAGGGTCCCCAGGGATGCATGTGCTGCCCTCCCGACAGCCCTAGGGGACCATGGGGTGTGGCGTCCAGATGTAACGTCACTCACTGATCCCGATGGGAGGGAAGAAGTGAGGGCCTGGGTCAGGTGCCTGGGTTCAGGTCAGCACAGTGAAGGAGCCCAGCTGTGCTAGGAGTCAAGATAGAATCCTGAGGGGGGCTCCGGGGCCCCAGGACATCCAGGGCATCACTGCTCTCAGCCCTGGGAGACCCTGGCAGGGTTGGGGTAATGAGCCCCCTACTCCTGCTTGCCTCTCAGGGGTCCTGGCTGGGGTGGGCCTGATTTTAAGGGGAGAAAAGTCAGGGTGAGAGGGTAGTACCCAGACCTGCTGAGAGTTAAAGTGAAAAGCAGAAGGAGGGTTGAGGATGGCCAGGGGCATCATCTCAGCTCTGGGAAACCCTGGGCATGGAGCCCTGATGTCATGCCCACAGACTTCCTTTTGGGGTCTCAGTGAAGTAATGGCTTGGTGTGAAGGTCCTGCCTCTGGTCAACACAAGGGGCATCCCTGGACCTGCCAGGGCTCAAGATGAGGACCTTAAGGGAGGACACAGGGAACCCCATAGGTCCAGGAACCTGTTGTCAGCCCGGGGCGACTCTGGTGGCTGTATGAGCACACGATCTCAGGGACATTGGAGACATGAGGTAAGGGGCGGGGCCTCAGAGATTGGAGGGGAGATTCTTAGGTTCTGAAGGAGTTTGGGTGAGGACCCTGAGGGAGGACTGAGGGGACCCCTCAAGAGGAGACTTTTAAGTGGCCTATCTCAGACCATTCCCAGGTACGATTCTCAGCCGAGGCCCATGGTCCCCATCTGTCACCTGCCTCACTCCTGTCTGTGGTTTGATCCCGGGCATCATGCTTGTGGTCAAGATGAGTGAGCCGAGCAAGCCAAGCAAGCACGAGGAGGACCTTCAGGACCCAGGCAAGGCCCAGGGTGTGGTGGAGGCTCAGCTCTCTGGGGCTGAGGCAGGGGAGGCTGCATCTCTCTAGGCCTCCTCTGCTCCTGGGTGGGGGGAGCAGCCACCCTGCTCACTATGAGTTCCTGTGGGGTCCTGTACAAAAAAGATCTTCACGACCCAGATAATCATGATGGTGTGACCACTCAACTAGAGCCAGACATCCTGGAATGTGAAGTCAAGTGGGCCTTAGGAAGCATCACTATGAACAAAGCTAGTGGATGGAGGTGATGTAATCCCAGTTGAGCTATTTCAAATCCTGAAAGATGATGCTGTGAAAGTGCTGCATTCAATATGTCAGCAAATTTGGAAAACTCAGCAGTGGCCAGAGGACTGGAAAAGGTCAGCTTTCATTCCAATCCCAAAGAACGGTAATGCCAAAGAATGCTCAAACCACCATACAATTGCACGCATCTCATACACTAGTAAAGTAATGCTCAAAATTCTCCAAGTCAGGCTTGAGCAATACATGAACTGTGAACTTACAGATGTTCAAGCTGCTTTTAGAAAAGGAAGAGGAACCAGAGACCAAATTGCCAACATCTGCTGGATCACTGAAAAAGCAACAGAGTTCCAGAAAAGCATCTACTTCTGCTTTATTGGGGAGAAGGCCATGGCAACCCACTCCAGTACTCTTGCCTGGAAAACTCCATGGACCGAGGAGCCTGGTAGGCTTCAGTCCATGGAGTCGCGAAGAGTCAGACATGACTGAGCGACTTTCACTTTCACTTTTCACTTTCATGCATTGGAGAAGGAAATGGCAACCCACTCGTGTATTCTTGCCTGGAGAATCCCAGGGACGGCAGAGCCTGGTGGGCTGCCGTCTATGGGGTCGCACAGAGTCGGACACAACTGAAGTGACTTAGCAGCAGCAGCAGCTGCTTTATCGACTATGCCAAAGCCTTTGACTGTGTGGATCACAATCAACTGTGGAAAATTCTGAAAGAGATGGGAATACCAGACCACCTGACCTGCCTCTTGAGAAACATGTATGCAGGTCAGGAAGCAACAGTTAGAACTGGACATGGAACAACAGACTGGTTCCAAATAGGAAAAGGTGTATGTCAAGGCTGTATATTGTTACCCTGCTTATTTAACTTATATGCAGAGTACATCATGAGAAACGCTGGGCTGGATGAAGCACAAACTGGAATCAAGATTGTCAGGAGAAATATCAATAACCTCAGATATGCAGATGACACCACCCTTATGGCAGAAAGTGAAGAAGAACTAAAGAGCCTCTTGATGAAAGTGAAAGAGGAGAGTGAAAAAGTTGGCTTAAAGCTTAACATTCAGAAAACTAAGATCATGGCATCCGGTCCCATCACTTCATGGGAAATAGATGGGGAAACTGTGGAAACAGTGGCTGACTTTACTTTTCTGGGCTCCAAAATCACTGCAGATGGTGATTGCAGCCATGAAATTAAAAGACGCTTACTTCTTGGAAGGAAGGTTATGACCAACCTAGACAGCATATTAAAAAGCAGAGACATTACTTTGTCATCAAAGGTCCATCTAGTCAAGGCTATGGTTTTTCCAGTAGTCATGTATGGATGTGAGAGCTGGACTATAAAGAAAGCTGAACGCTGAGGAATTGATGCTTTTGCACTGTGGTGTTGGAGAAGACTCTCGAGAGTCCCTTGGACTGCAAGGAGATCCAACCAGTCCATCCTAAAAGAGATCAGTCCTGGGTGTTCATTGGAAGGACTGATGTTGAAGCTGAAACTCCAATACTTTGGCCACCTGATGCGAAGAGTTGGCTCATTTGAAAAGACCCTAATGCTAGGAAAGATTGAGGGCAGGAGGAGAAGGGGACGACAGAGGATGAGATGGTTGGATGGCATCACCGAGTCAACCGACATAGGTTTGGGTGGACTCTGGCACTTGGTGATGAACAGGAAGGCCTGGAGTGCTGCGGTTCATGGGGCTGCAAAGAGTTGGACACGACTGAGCAACTGAACCTAACTGAACCGAATGGAAATCTGAGTTTTCATCACATATGTAACTCTACTGACAAGCCCACATCTTTAACAAACACTGATGATATAATTGCTGGATACATACTACTAGGCTGGTGACTCATGTCACCGAAAATGATATGGCAGGTTCTGAAAAAGAGATGAATTTAAACTGAGAACATCAAAACTGGGCTGGAGGTTTTCATCAGTTTAATACAGTCTAAAATCTTTAGAAGTACAAAGGGATCTGATTTGCCAAATTTGAAATGACGGTGTTTAAAACAAAGCAAGGATTTTATTTTCATGGTTAGCTATTTCACCTATGGAACTAGAAGTCCACTCAAGTGATCCAAAGCTAGAAAGGAAGTACACCCAGGGCAGCCTTAATTTTGTTTAGAGCATCAGAAATTTGTTATGGAAATGAACAGCTGGCTGGACCAGTGCCCTTGCAGGAATTCCGGCAGTAACAATTGCAATGCTTACAGCCAGCGGCAGGACAGGACGGTGAGAACCATGTGACTTCAGATGTGAACTGGAACGTCTGAGAGCTACCATGCATTAACACGACAGAGGAAGTTGAGGCCTGTGGTCAAGGTCTGTCAGAAAGAAAACCTCTTCAACCAACCGAGCCTGTGACATCCTTATCCCCATCGTTAGCTGGAAAGCTGACCTCCAGGGGGCTCTTCATCTTCCTTTTTTATTCTTTCTCTTCCTCTTCTTCACTATCCGTTTCAAACAAATAGTAATCTCCACTCCTGACCACTAAGTAAAACAAAACATTTACTTATTTCTTGAAAGAAATATGAGACAGTTGGGGGCATATTTATGAAATGCCCCCCAAAGACACATAAATTGTCCATCAAAGGCATCAGTGGGGAGGAGGAAACAGGAGATGAGGAGGCCTCACTCTGGGCTGAGCTACATGGTCTGCAGAGGCCATGGAGGGGACCTGGATGCTGCTGGGTTTGTCTGGCATTTTCTTCCTTCTTCACAGGAAATTGTACATGTATGCACCAGATCAAGCCTGCAGCAACCAGTTCTGTTACCAAGAGGGCCCAGAAGACTGAAAACTATCATCATGTCACAGTTCAGCACTTTGGGACCTCAGACAAGGTCTGAGCAAGTGGAAGCTTCATCGTTATCTGAATGGGTCCAAATTGTTATGGCAAAGCTAACTGGGGTGATTAGGGACCACGAGTCAGTGTCCTCACCTTCTGCTTCACTTTATACTGTGCAGACACAGGCCATAACACAGGCCGTAAGGCATCTGAAAGAGTTGTTTTTTGTTGTTTTTAATCGCACATTATCATGAGGAGGAAATGGGCAAATAACACAGAAAAGAAAAGAAAAGAAAAAAGCACAATCACAAAAACACCACCACCACACTCTGGCTGTTTCTACTCATAGGCTAGGACAGAAGGAGCCAGGTGGACATGATCCATACGGTTTAGCACTGTTAGGCTTCCGGTCAGTAAGGAGTCCCCCAGTTGCTTACTGAAATTTGAGGAGAAGTGTACTGACCACAAGACACAAAGCACAAACTGTATGGATGATCCTTGCTGGCATTTTCCTTGCAAAGACATACTGTGTCTTAAGCACAGAGGCAGTCTAGAGAGCTGAAATGTTCAGAGAGCTCAAGAAGTTTGACAATGGAATCTTTATCAGTTTGATGACTATTTTATCAGAGAAAAGAGACCCAGCATGTGCATTTCTGACGCTATAAGAACTTTACTGTCACTGCAGGAAAACATATGCGTATTTTCAAGTTATATTAGAATTTTCAAATGCTGAGGTGTCTTTTGGATGACATCATGTGATGTCTTTAGGTATCTTCTGGACTTATCCGTTGTAAGGTCACAGGAAGCCTTGGCTTGTTGAAAATTAGTTGCTATCACTAAACATGACAGTGAGAAATTTTGCCCATGTTTTCACACATATCTGAAACCTTCATCCATGAAGATGCAGAATGAATGATTTGGGCCTTATATCCTTGAACAGAAGCACTGTAATTTGTTATGTTTATTTTGAAGAAGGAACCAAGCCCAGAGGACTGGGCCCAGGCCTGAGGAAATAAATGCAATTCAACATAAGGTAAGAACAAGCAAGAACGAACCAAAAGTCATAGCATTATGTCAGACCGAGATGGAGACCATGAAAGTAATGCTTCAGATAAGCTAAGGGACTTGCTGGAAAGTCACACGGACTTGATGTCATGTGGTCATTTGGTAAACACCGAGATTTCCAGGACTGAATATTTTACCCTCATTATCGGCTCTAAAATCAACTATAGCTTCAACTGTATTCAATCATACCTTCAAGAATTTTTCTTCATGTGGCCACTGAAGTCAGTTTTCATCATGAGAAGTCGTACATTGATTTTTATTGTTTGAAAGACGCTGCCAATTTGTATGTGACATGTGCCATTAACACATTAAAAAAGGAAAGTGTTTTTAAAAAATCTCCTATTCCTTTATAAATTGTTATTGAAATGAAACTTAGATAATATTTTCTGAAGTTCTATCTGCTAATAGTAAGTAGGGAAACTGTTGTATTTATGTTTGTGAGTTCTGATAGGGATCCTGCCTCCAGCCTGGGTCCGTGTATGTACCATGGACACTGATGCTGACAGCTGGCTTTTAAAATCCCACCACCTATAACCCCAGGGACTTGGTCCTTTATTTCAGATATTTGACAACAAAGTGAGGCTTGTCACTGATTCTGCTGTACAGAACTGATGTGGAAACAAATGTGTTTTACCAGCATGGAAGGCATCATTGAACAGCAATGATGCGATGGTCTGTGTGCACATAGACGTGGAACTGGGAGGATGTCACCTACAGAACATGTTAAGAGCTCAGATGCTCACCAATAATGTGAACGACACAGCAACATTATTATATCATCAATAGGTTTGCCAAGGGTATTCCAAAGACATTTATTCTTAACTTGGCACCTCTAAGAAAGATTTAAAAGCCCAATGACTTAAGAGATTGGAAAATGGGCTTTCAATAAAGTGCTTCCAAATCTAAAGATAGGTTTTGGAACTCGTCATTGTCTACAAAAATAAGCCACACATCAATTCCTTTCCTTTCTTCCCCAGCTTGTAAAAAGAAATATCTGATTCCAAACTATCAATGACACACACCCCAGCATCATTGCACTGGAATTTTTATGACAAGGCACAGGTGCTGTACTCCCGGCCTTCAAGAACTTGATATAATGAGGGTGAAATGAATCAGAAACTAAAGTCAACAACATTCAGAAGAAGTTCTTTCAAGGATAACCAACTCATAAGGTGGTGATCGAAGACCATATCCAATTCCTTCCAAAATGCAATGTTTACATGAGCAAAGGAAAGACCCATGATGACTGCAGTGGGCATATACCCCCAGTTAAAGGACAAAACATCAGTATGACATCATTTCGAAATGGATAGGTCTCTCAAAACTAGCAAAGGCCCCTTTAAAAACAGACCGATTGGCACAGTTTACTGGTGATTTGATAGAAATTCGCACACAGCATCTGCACAGGAGACTGTTGGCATGACTGACACGCCAGCAGACAGTGGGTCACACAGAATTTCAGCTTGAATCTTTGTCTTTTGACTTAAGCAGCGGATGAAATGAAACTCTTTAGAACTCATGGATTTTTTCACACCATAATGCTAAATTCAATATTTGGGATTACATTTGATTACATCCAGGTATATGAAGCATTTTGAATATCACTCCTGAAATTGGCTTGCTGATTTTAGGAAATTACTTCTTGGGTGAAAGGCCAAAACCAGATCTAAATGATGGTAAGAATCAGGTGAAGGAAAGGATTCCGAGTGATTTCCTACTGATTTTGAATATCATCCTGTTGACATTAGGGACCTTGTGACATTACTTGTCTGGTTACAGAAGCTGCAGTAAACAAGACACAATACAAGACATAAAAGTCTGAAGACATTACGAGTAATCTGTAAGATAATTAATAATTATTCAATATTCTAACAAATTCAAAGTGGGCCAGGCTGAAATGGATCCTTCCATTAGAATGCCATTGCCAAGAGTAAGTGAGTGCTACATCCTTTGCTAAGTGGAGCAGGCATAGCCGCTGCATTTTGCAATTACTCATTCATTTTATTTTTCTCTAATAGGGTGAAACACACCAACTCTGTGTAGCTATAGAGCTCTGCTTTTCCAAAACCATTGTCTGACTTTGCTCTGAAGGGTCCTGTCTGAGCTCTGGTGACTCTGAGACCACCCACACACTGCATTGGATTTGGAGGGTAGTTTAGAGCTTTTTTGAAACTGAGGAGGCAGGATGAGAAAGTAACTGTCTTAAGGTATCCCCAACTTTGTGTTTAATAAATTGCCAACTACCCTTACATGAAAATGGAATCAGTGCTCTCAGAATGGCAGCGTGGGGTGGGCCAGGGCAGGAGGGGGAAGCTCATTCGCATTCACGCTCAATGCTTTTCAAAGAGGGTCACGGGCGTTCCAAATACAGTGGTTCTGTTTAAATTCAGAGTTCCAGGAGGAGCTGACCTCAGAACTGGATAACAAAACCATCAACCCCTCTTCTCTTTCTGAGCCCATGGGTGGTGCTCAGGGGCAAGTGAGCCACATGGTAGTCAGCTGACTGCTCTGGAAGATTCCATCGGCGGGCCCAGAGACCCACAGAAATCACAGTGTTTCTCCCCTCTGCCCCTCCTATCAAGTCACAATCATCAAACCGTGCATGGAACACACGGGTCACAGGGACACCTGAATTCTGGTCAAGGACGTAAGGGCTAGAATCGATGAAATTGTAAGAGGATTGAGAAAACCTACTGGAAACATGATCACCCCCAGGCCGCCACCACTGCTTTTTTTTTGCCCTTTGTTTTCTGTTTGTCTGTTTCTCCTAAAATACAATATGTCCAAATATTAATTCTCAGTAAATGAGAAAACAAACTTTGAAAACCATGCTTCAACAACTCAATTGTCAAAATCTAGACACATTGCAAAAGTACACCCGAGGTCAGGAAAAGAAATTCTACTGACTCTGAACAGTTAGGTGGTTCAGCAATCAATTTCACAAGGTAAATATTCAGTATTCTATTAACAGAATGCCACATTTTCACTCTCTTTTTAGTGACTGAGGGCATATAAAAAGTATAATAAGAAAAGGATTATCTGTCAAAAATGCATCCCACATTCAATTTTCCATAGAATTAACAAAAAGAAGCACCACCCAGATATTATAGAAGAATTTAGTGGCAAATAATTTGCTATAATATGTCCATTCCAATAACCAGAAATATCTCTTGTGATCATTTTAACGCATGGTTGGAAAAATATCAGTTTACTGTTGATAAATAGATGCTATGCACTGGAAGAATACCATGTATTATTTCTCCATTCCCTTCAAATAGAAAAGCATGCAAGCATCTTTAAGAACTTTTAAACTTAACTGGATATAACAAATCTATAATTAGATATAATAAATATGTTATTTCATCTCAAGTTTCATTGGAACAGACCATAATTGAATATTTTAACTACTGTTATTCAGAGGCCTATGTATTTAATTTTTGTATAAATTTTATAGAAATCAAAGACAACTGTAGACTACATATCTAAATATCTTCCCTAAAGGAACAAATGAAGCCAACTCATCCTATTTTCTTCAGAAGCTCATGTCCGTGAAAGAGAAGTCATCTTGCTAAATATGTCATCTTGCTAAATATGGGGCTATTCATAAAGTCATGGATTCATTAAATATGTATTCTGTGAAACAAACACATTCCACCCACAATTGGAACACAAAACCAGAATGAATAGTAATATTATTTCATAGCACTACCCTATATCATGCTTTTACCCAACATCAAGGTACTGAGTGAAGAAGGAAATATTTCAACATACTCTCGTCATCCTCTTCAGAAAGTTTTTGGAGGTCTTGGCCCTCCCCTGACTCCTGGGTCAAGTTCAGCATCCTCTCCTTACCCTTTTGGTATTTCTGTTGCCTGGGCTTGATGCGGTCCATCCTGCACAACAAAACACCAGCAGCAACGCCAAGAACACACCCACAGTTACCTACACACTTATGCACACAGCCTACACCCACAGTTACCTATACACTTTTATGCAGCCATGCACACAGCCTACACCCACAGTTACCTATACACTTTTATGCAGCCATGCACACAGCCTACACCCACAGTTACCTATACACTTTTATGCAGCCATGCACACAGCCTACATCCACAGTTACCTATACACTTTTATGCAGCCATGCACACAGCCTACACCCACAGTTACCTATACACTTTTATGCAGCCAAAATCGTGGATAGTGTGGCAACATTTGGGACTTGTGGATGGTTGCTTGTTAGCAACAAGTGTCTCCTTGTTTCTTTTATTCTCCCAGGTTTTGCATTCTTCTTTAAAAAAAAAAATGCTGCCTACCTCATATAGTTGTGAAGATCAAATGCAAAGACATATAAATGTGAGAACTGTTTTGTAAACAGTAAGTTGCTACTTCAATTTTCTAGAGTGTTGTATCAGACCCCGCACCTCTTCTGTGTGTCACATCTAATCCCTTATTGGATCTGGGAAAATGTCTTGTAGCTTTTTGTCTGTTTATTCAGGAAATCTATTCAGAAACTGCAGTGTTGAGCTTCATCTCCCACATATACCCTCTTGAAAAATATCATTTCCTTTTTTTAATTAAAAAAAATTGGCCTCACTGTGCGGCAATGTGGTACATATACACAATGGATTACTCAGCTAATAAAAATAATGCATTTGAATCAGTTCTAATGAGGTGGATGAAACTGGAGCTTATTATACAGAGTGAAATAAGTCAGAAAGAAAAAGACCAATACAGTATATTAATGCATATTTATGGAATTTAGAAAGATGGTAACGATGACCCTATATGTGATATAGCAAAAGAGACACAGATATAAAGAACAGACTTTTGGACTCTGTGGGAGAAGGTGAGGGTGGGATGATTTGAGAGAATAGCACTGAAACATGTATATTACCATCTGTGAAATAGATCGCCAGTCCAGGTTTGATGCATGAGACAGGGCGCTCAGGGCCGGTGCACTGGGCTGACCCAGAGGGATGGGATGGGGAGGGAGGTGGGAGGGGGGGTTCAGGATGGGTGACCCATGTACACCCATGGCTGATTCATGTGAATGTATGGCAGAACCACTACAGTATTGTAAAGTAATTCGCTTCCAACTGAAATAAATTAATAAATTTACAAAAAAACATTTTTGGGCTCACTGTGTGGCATGTGGGATCTTAATTACCAGATCAGGGATCAAAACTCTGCCCCACCCCTGCAGTGGAAGTCTGCTGGACCACTAAGGAAGTCCTAAAACATTTCATTTCCTGGTTTCTTAAAATTCTAAATGTATGGCCCAAGTTTAAAAACTGATTTAAGTGACATTTCTGCTTTGGGCAGCTTAAATATTTTCTTTATTTATTTGTATTTAACAATGATCATTGCCTTCATTCTTTTTTTGACTTCTCATTTGAGGAAATGGAAAAGTCCAGTGATGTAAATTATAGTAAGAGGTCTCACTTATGGGAAATTAGGAACACATACTACATGTGAGGTCAAATTTGCTATTTCTCTAGACCTGATTTAGATAGCTAGAAACAGCAATAGTAATAGCTACACCATATTGTACTTTCATTATATATATATATATATATATATATATATATATATATATATAAATATACCTCATACCTCTGATTATGAAAATAACCATGCCATGGGATAGTGTGATTCATATTGGCAAATATGTTTTGCACAGCGCAAGGAGCTGGGAGATGAGGTCAGGATGGAATGAAGTAGTCTTAGAAACGCAGGGAACTTTCCAGGTGTGCTGACAGAGTCTCTCCATTTTCCTGGAGAAAGTGGCTAGGTTTTGAATTCTATGGCCATCAGCTCTTAAACCTGGCCCCAGACATGTGAGGCACTAGCCTTCCTCAGAAGTTCCACTTATTGCTAGAGATTTCACTCTAAGAAAATAACTATTTTCAGTGGGCTAATTAAAAAAGAAAAAGACTTCTCAGATCTCCTGGGTGGAGTTAGTCCATTACTTGAGTTCTCCAGAATGGCCCGGTGGGACAGGAGGCCGTGAGCTGGACATGGAAATGTGGGTGTATTTTTAGTGCCACCTCCGGTTAGTTGTGGGTTTTAAGTCATCTACTACATGCGTCAGCAGCTTCTGACCAGACTGGACCGTATTATCTCTAAAGATCCTTCTGAAGTGAGAACCCATGTTCCTTCACTTCACCCACAGACATGATGGACTTCTCTCTGAGTTAGTGTTGCTGGGAACGACCCTGTCTCATTCACTAGCTTGTTTAATATTTACCAGGATCAGGCAGAACCGAGCCCTAATCTAAAACAGGAAACTGGAATTCAGAGAGTTTAGAGACCTGCTGGGGGCTCCAGAAGAAGCATCTAAACTAGGACCTGACACTGGTCTTGCCCATGGCAGCTCCTCCCCTCGCCCCAACTCCTCTGTGACCTCCTTCGGACAATTTCCACGACAGTCGGCACAGAGCAAAACACCTCGGTAGGTGTGAAGGTCACCACAAATGGCTTCTTCAGGGTTTGGGGCTCCCTGGGAGCCAGGATCTGGTGGGACAGGATCAGGTGTACCCCAAATGAAAGGGAAGTGTACTTACTGCTTCTTCAGCTGGTCCATGGACTTTTTCTCCTCCTCGATTTTGGCCTTTACAGCTTTTACAATGGTGGCATGGAAAAGCTCAACCCCTCTAAAGGAAAGCCAGAAACAGAATGAATGAGCATTTTTATCGGTATTGGCCACTTTCCCTGACAACAGATACTAAGAGAAAACATTTTGGGTGGGCTGCTGCCTGGAGTCTCTGGGCTGGGGCTGGGGGTCCCAAGTCCCGTCTAGAAGCCCCATCCCCATGAATGGGTTCACACAGCCCCCATCCTCCCCTGGTGAGAGGGGCTCCTCCGGCTATACTCTGAAAGGTAACAGATGAGTATTTTTTCTCCACCCTCCTTAAAATGGAGGGAGCAGGGGAAGATGGACTGGACTCTGGACCAACATGGTCTCTGCTTCTGTTCTGACTCAGGAGGCCCTAAGGAGCTACTCCAGGACTGAGGTCTGGACTGAGGAGCTCAATGTCCAATCTGTCTTTGAACTTCAAGAGTATCCTAGTCTCGGTAAGGTGTAACTCCCTCCAGAGTCTTCCTCTTTACTCTTCTGTTCTAGATCTTAAAGCCTTGGATCACTTGTCCTGGAAGGAATGTGTCTTAATTCCTTGTGGGCTCTACAGGCAAGCTCAGACAGCAGGCTGGGGGCTATGTCGCTTCCCGGCAGGTTTCTTAGGAGAAATCCCTGATTCCATAGCCTGACCCACCTGGATGCCAGGATCTTCTAGGCTTTTATATCCACCACCACATGCAAAAAATAGTAACTCATGAACACTCTTCTCTGTGGCAGGAGGAAGGCAGAGCATATGCTGTCCCAAATGATCCCCACCTCCCCACTGAGCAGTTTACATGATGAGTCGTCATCAGCTAGGGGAGGGGAAAAGAAAAAGAAAAAAATTAAAATGAATACTCATTTTCATTGTTATTTTATAAGCTCTGTGATACGATCACACAGACATACGAGCAAACTTCTGAGACACTGAGTCCCTGTGAACGGATTTATTCACAGCCAAGGGCACAAACTTCAAGTATGGTAACAGCACCAGTTCAGAAGGATGGCCACAAGTGAGCTCTGGATACTCTAGGGCTCAGGAGGAAAGGCCAGGGAGAAATCACATCTGTTTGTCCCAACACCAGAGGGAATCTCGGCACAAACAAGACATGTTCTGGGAACGGGCCCTTTCCAGGGTGACTAGCAGGGTAGCTACAGTCTACTGGAAGAAGAGGTGCCAACAGCATGTCTGACCCCCCAGGTCAAACAAGCTCTAGTGCCTCCTTCATCATCTGACTGGAAGGCAGGGCAGGGCGGGGGTGGGGGTGGGGGTTGGGGAGAGCCAGGTTCCAGGCCCTATGGAGAACAGAGGACAGTGGTGCTGTCCAGGGTGCGGACGCAAGAGGCACAGGGTGGGAATGGGAGTCCCGCCTCCATCAGGGAGGGAGTCCAACTACAGACATTCTGCTGCTCCTCCCAACTGTCCACCCGGTGGAGCTTCTCTGAGCTTCGGGGTGGGGGCTCTGCAGGCAGAGCTCCTCTGATGATCCACCCAGCAGTCATAGGTGTGCATGGGCATCTGTGACCCTTCCCATCATAAATACAGGAAGTTCAGGGAGTTGCTAAATATCTGCTTGGGAAGAGGGATGGGATGTTTGTAGAAGAAGATCAAAGATTATCTTAGGGGTGGGGGTGTCCTGACCACAGATGCCCTGGAGGCACCATCCCACAGCTCCATGAAGACATTGAGTTGGGCGTCCCTTCATCTCCTTCCTTCAGGGGCTTTGACCCAGATATTTAAATTAGAACACTACTTCTGCCCTCCCTTCTCTGTCCCTCCATTTCCAAATCTGCTTTTCATACTCATGCATTTGTGTATCCCTTGACTGCAGGCCAGGCTGAATGCTTGGATCAACCACTAACTATTTTGAACCAATTTTTCAATATAGCTACACGCTCCTATCTGAAAAACAAATGGGAAAGGAGTATCCTGAAACTCTGCACCCAGAAAACAAGGTTCATGTCTTGCAATCCCAACACATGCAGGAATTCCCCACAGCTCAGTGCTCTGATGGCTCCTAAAATCCAGGCCCACCCAGTGAAGTGCTTGGTGTTTCACTTCCAGGAGTTAAACCCAAGAAGCAAGGAGGACAAGCCTCAGCATGGTGCTCTTTGCACTGGGAAATACCTCTCTTTACAAAGAGGATACTTAGAGCGTCATAGGAATAAGCCAGACTTTGCAATAGCCAATGGGTGAGCACTAATCCAGGATTCATTTGGGCAGAGACAAACCTAGACAGCATATTAAAAAGCAGAGACATCACTTTGCCGACAAAGGTCCATAGAGTCAAAGCTATGGTTTTTCCAGTAGTCATGTATGGATGTGAGAGTTGGACCATAAAGAAGGCTGAGCACTGAAGTATTGATGCTTTTGAGTTGTGGTGCTGGAGAAGACTCTTGAGATGCCCTTGGACAGCAAGGAGATCAAATCAGTCAATCCTAAAGGAAATCAACCCTGAATATTAGTTGGAAGTACAGATGCTGAAGCTCCAATACTTTGGCCACCTGATATGAAGAGCCGATTCATTGGAAAAGACACTGATGCTGGGAAAGATGGAAGACAGATGGAGAAGGGGACAACAGATGATGAGATGGTGGGATGGCATCACTGACTCAATGGACATGAGTTTGAGCAAACCCCTTGGGTGATAGTGAAGGACAGGGAAGCCTGTTGTGCTGCAGTCCACGGGGTCTCAAAGAGTTTGACAAAATTGGGCAACTAAACAGCAACAACAGAAAAGTGAAGACCAGGTCTGAAACCTGGGTTTACAGAATGAATGAGTGAATGAATGGATTCCATAGTCACACACTTTCCAGGAACAGCTCTTGGGAGGGATCAGCTCCCAGGCGCCCGTCTCTGCCCATCGGACTGGCTTCAGGAGAAAGCATGACCTCCTGTCCTGCCTCACCCCCTGTCCGATAACTCTCAACACCACCCCACAGACAAACACACACTGCTAGAGTCCAACTGAGGAATAAAAATAATTTTTACTACCAACTAGAAACTTAACCATTCACATGGACTGGAGAAAAAATAAATTCTTCAAAGACACACTCATGGTTACATAGACTTGGCTTCCCCAGACCTCTAAACACAGCAATGCATGTGCATCCCCACACCCAAAGTCAAATGCTTTCCAGGAGAATTGCCTGGCGAGCTCATCTTCAAGTGCCAGGAAGGGGAGAAGCAGCAGGCAGTCATGTATCACTGTTCTTTTATTTTTATTTTAATTAATTTTTAATTGGAGGATAACTGCTTTACAATATTGTGTTGGTTTATCCCACACATCAACATGAATCAGCCATAGGTATATGCATGTACCCCCCTTCTTGAAACTCCTTCTCACCTCCCACCCCATTCCACCACTGTTCTTCTAACGCTCTGTCAGTTACAGTCATGAGCAGCAGGCCCTGGGATTGAGTTTAAATTAGAGCTAGAGGTGGATTAACTCCTTTAGCTCCTGAAAGGTCACTGTTTAATTTCTTGACAGAATACAGAGCTTAAAAGCTATCTTTGTGGCCTAAAATTTTCATGCGACTCTGGGATGACCCGGGGGCGGTTTATCTACCAGGGAGGGGCCACGCTGTGGCCTAGAAGGCAGAAATTTAACAGAGAACCGGCCACATTCTGTGGACAGGAGGTGTTGGTCTCAATCCTGCACCATCTTAGCTGTTTTTAAGTCAAGACGCCAGTGCTTAGGGCAGCACTGTGTCCACCCATGCATCAGGGCACCATACAACACCTGCACCTTTGGGGGCCCATCCCTCCCATCTGTACCCCACACCATGTGGTGAAAAACCTTGTCCATTCTATCAATATTTACACTTGCATGGTGCTTTCCCAGTAAGAGAGTCAGTTTCAGTCAACAGAATATAATTTGTGAAGACATCCCATGACTATTTCAACTCATAAAGGGCCACATGCAGCCTGTCCTGGAGTGATATCCAATTGTTCCTCAGAAGGGATAGATTTTAACTGAGAAAATACATTTTAGAGGGTTTTTTCTTTTCCTACAAATATATATCCTCTTGTCCTTGAGAGGGTAGAAGTGAGCAAAAAGGATTCTGCTTAAAAGGGCAAAACAAGGAGTAATAAATGGTCATTCTGAGTTTGCCAGCATCCTATTTGGGGCTTTTAAGAGAGCAGCATGAGGGGCTGAGGGCTTTCCATAACCACCCAACAGGTCATTTGCTCTGAGGCTGGGACCGCAAATGTGTTACACGGCACAAGCCACTTACTGACTGTTTTTCGTTGTGATCATGAAGACGTTGTAAGAGATCAGCCAGTCCCAGTAGCACAGGATGCTCTTGATGGGTTTCAGAAGCAAGTCGCCCCCGAAGATCAGGAAGTAGAAGCAGGCCACCACATAGCCCCTGCAAAAGATGCTGATGCGGGCCGTCCCAGTGATGAAGATGATGGTGAGCACGAACCAGAAGGGGTAGCTGAAGACGACCACCACGGATGTGTCCAGGTACAACCTGGACAATGAAACCAAGAGACAACACAGACTGCAGCACAGATGAAGTTGGGAGGGTCTAGTCGAGGAAGGGAATGCATTCACACATCCGCCTCCTGACTCGGCCTGGAGGCACAGGCCAGACAGGCACTTTGATCGCTGGCTGGTCCACGCGCAATCCTCACCCAGTTAGTGATGGACAGAGCAGTACTTTGTGAAAAGACCGTGTGCACTTTTATTATCATCAAACTGGGGCCAAACTTCCCACAAGAGCAACATTCTCTGTCTAGTACCTGAGGAGTCAGACATGACTGAGCGACTACCACTTTCACTTCTTTACACACCGACATGGAGTTTGCAGGCTCTGTGAGCACTCTCTCTGCACTTCCCTGGGCTGAGCCAGGATCCCTTCTGTGGGACCACTCCTCACTCTGCAGACAGGCAAATGCTCAGGCCCCATCCTCCCCCAGTGATGGAGCTCTGGGAGGTTCCCCCGCTGGGTATCAGCTGACAGACATCGTTCCTACAAGCCACGTCCTGTCTGGATTCATTTGCTCAGAGGCTCTCGGCTTTGGAGGCTTTGCTTTGGTTGTTTCTCTTCCCAAGTTTGGGGAGAAGCAGAGAAGCACCAATTGTGCTATCAGATACTTGATAAATCACTGAGTTGTTATTTTGTGGGAGCTCTTAAGTCATCTCTGATAAAATAGGTGCTATACTGTTCTCAGCGTGGTTAGAGAATAAGTGGTCCCTAGAAGAATGCTGGTGATGGACAGGGTGATGGAGGTGGTGATGGAGAGGGAAGGCTGGCATGCTGCAGTCTATGGGGTTACAAAGAGTCGGACATGACTGAGTGACTGAACTGAACTGAGAACACTGTCACAGAAGTGGACTTTTGGACTGTACTCTTCTTAGACTAAAATACTCAACACTTTTGAATAGTTCCATGACTTTTCTCTAAACTATGTTTCACTCATCCTTGATGTCACACATACTGGAAAGTGCATAAGATGTGAGTGTTTCTCAGCATCCCACGGTCACACAGGCAACGTCCGTGATTCAGTCCTGGTGGGATCTGAACACCCACAGTCCTCTTGATGTGTGTGACTTGAAGTTGGTGGAACTAAGCTGCTGGCATGTTTGAGTGTGGGTGTGTGTGTGCTTGTGTGCACATGTTTGTGTACTGTGGGCTTTCCATCCATTTCCCTTCCCTGCCTGCAGCTGTGAATCCCCTTGTAGGAACCCCAGCCCTCACTCCTCAGCCTGACCTGCTTTGGGTTCAGAAATCATAAAACTAAGCCTGTGGGAACAGCATGCAAACACCAGCCAACACGCAATGGGGAGAACCTCCAAGGCTGCTGGGAGCACATGAGGCCCTGGCTGTCCTGGGGTTTAGGGGCATCTGCTCCCCAGAACTGCCCTGGGCATGTTCATGGAGGACAGAGGATAACAAGGTTTGGCCTCCAGATCACCGAGCCATCTGGCCCTGGGATTCTTGGCTTCATGGTCCAATAAGCAGGTCAGTGCCCAGGAAAGGCAGAGGAGCTGGGGGCATGGACTTTGGGGTCACATCTTCTCAGGGGCTGCCCACGGGTGGCTGCTTTACCTGTAGTGGATGAAGTTGGGCACAGGGTTGTGCTGGCTGAATGAGGCCACGTCCAGGTTCGTGCAGATCTTTACGTTGTCACCTGCCAGGATCCATATGGCGGCCTTATTCTTATCCTTAAAGATCTATCATTGCAGTGAGGTGCATAGGAGCAGCATGAAATCATCTGGTGGAACAGCAGCATCTGTGGTCTGGCCTTGTCCTTTCAGCTACCCTGTCCAGTTTGTAGGTCTATGTCCGTGGTGGCAGCAAGAAGCAACTGCTTCCCCAAGACCAGGCCCATCCACCCCCGCAGCACCGCCCCCCAAGAAGGTGGGTGCATACAGGTGTGTGGGGCTGGATAGTGGGGGTATGTGGCAGGAGATAAAATTACTCAAGTGAAAAAAGTGTTTGGAATGCTAACATGTTATTAACTCTGCAGACATAACAGCCTGTCCAGACTGTATGTGCAGAGGTGCGGTGGTGGGGGGCAGGCAGGAACGCACTGCTAGGGGAAAGATGAGCAGGCGGGACCCCAGCTCCCCACTTACACAAGAGGAACACAGGGTTGGACCAAACGATGAAGTCAGGGAAGTACAGCCGCTTGATGATGTTGTTATTGAAGCTGGCGCCCTTGAACCTCCAGGGGTAGTCTTCTGGGTGTGGGGTGGGAGGAGCTGGTCAGGGAGCCCCTCATGCCCTTGAGTTCCCCTCTTCCCAGCGCTGGTGCTGGTGGTGGGGGACACACCCCAGCAGGGGGCAGGGGGGATGCCGATGCAGACGAAATACTGGAAGGTGATGATGCAAGCCAGGAAGTAGCAGTACTTGGGTGGGTCAGATCTCGGTGATGGCCTTCCTCCTGTGCCAGTACAGGACGACAATCACCCAGCAGGTGTGAATCATGGTGTAGAAGTCTATGCACTGGCCGATCACGTTAGCTGGCATGAGGAAACAGATCTGCATGAGGATGAGAGGCAAAAAGTCGGCTTTACAGGGAAGGGGAGTGGCATCAGTGGGCAGCCCCCAGGGGCGGTGGAGACCCGTGTTCCTGGGGCCAGACCCTGGATGAGTTCTTCACCTGCTCTGCCTCTGCAGTGTGTTTTCATCATGAAGACAGAAGACTGACCAGGTGACCATCAATAAGAATCACTGTTCCAAGTACTGAGGGCAGACCTTCCACACTATTCAGGTCAAAACAGTGTGCTCTGGCTGAGGTCATACATTCAGAAGGCACTAAACAGACACCCAGGCATCTGTAAGACTGGGCGTCCTGAGAAGCTGTGTCCACAGCCGCAGAGCAGGGGACAGGCACTGAGTCCTGGAGACTCTCCATCAGGCCACGGAACCCTGCCATGGAATTTCTCCCCCAGACCCCCGGATCCCAAGGAGACAGAAATCAGGGTGTGGAGACGTGCCACAAAGCCCTCGTGGCCACCTGGCTAAAAGCAGCTACTGGAATTTTCAGAGAAAAGAGGAAGAGAACAGGTCAGCAAGGAAACTCACCTCCAGACCAAACTTGTGGAAGAAGTACTTGATGAAATACTTGGCACAGTTAACAAGTCTACCATTCAGCTGGAGTCTTGTGATGTTGTGGAAGATGGTTTTAGACACAAGGGTTGAGAGGTTGTTCCATCCTTGGTAGTACTCCTGATGGCGGTAGATGGTGACCTTGAAGGCCAGAATGGCCAGCATCAGCAGGTTGTTCTAGAAAACAAGGGAAATACAGGTGATGCCACATGGTCATTTACAGTCTCCTCAAAAAGCCATCTCATTTCACTGTGGGTTTCTAAAGGGACAGCGTGTGATCAGATCCCACATCCATGAAACAGTCTTGACTTTAATGCTCATTTCCCCTGTTCTGTGGTAACAAGGGTGGAGTCATCTCCAGTTTGCAAATCAGGCTAATTTTCATGATAACAGGACTTAGAACCTCTACACCAATGACTGGCGATGGTCACACCAGATCCAGAAAAAGTACCACCGAACCAGACAGCTGGGTCCAGTTACTCGGAAGGGTTGTCCAGCCTTCTCTTCAACGAAACGTGAGAAACTCTAATTCAGCATCCTACAGCGACCCTGGGAAACAGACTGAGCTGCAGACTGGGGCTCAACTTGGCAAGTTTTGAACACAGTACCTCTGAAAGCTGGCTGGAGAGAGCAGTAGAGTGAAAAATATGCTGAGCATACTACAAAATAATAATATAAAATAGGTAATATTTATGTGCCAGACATTAATCTAATCACCCCTTGCAAATATGAGTTGGTTTTATCTTTGTAACAGCTCTTAATGGTAGACAGCATTTGTATGTTACAAACAATATTGGTCATATGAGCAAAAAACCAGAAATCTACACCAAAAGAGAGAAGAGGTGCTTAGTACACTTTCAGACTCCAGGAGTTGAGTACAAAGGCTTTAATTACATCATCAGCATAATCCATCAAAGTAAAATGCTCAAACTATCCATCATAGTAACATGTGAATAATCTGAACTATATTGCTTTCCTTAAGTTTGTTACAACTATTTGAAATCAGAATTCATTTTTCAAAGACATGCTGTTTATATGTGGCTACTTCTAAACATAACAGATGCCACTGATTAAAATATGTAGAATTTAGAGAGCAAACATTTCTTGTCATGCTACACTTACTTCTCAGAAATAATTACTCTGACCACTTGGTGTAATTTACTCAATATTTTTCCTTTGTGCCTACAAGACATCATTCTATGTATCCTGTTCTGAAGTTTGCTTTTCTTTTTCAACATTACAATATATTTTGGATATCTTTCAGTGTCTGATAATATCATCAATCTACCTCAGTCTTTGAGTGGTTTCATAACATTCCAGTGAATATATTTGTCATACTCTATTCAACGAATCTCAAATTACTCAGCTGATTTCTTTTCAGCACAATTCAATACCGATTTTAATATTCAGTCATGCGTTTTGGAGGTGACTGCAAACCCCATGTAAGAGGATGAGGCTGCTCTCAAAGGTGAGGTGAGTCGTCTCCAGGCAAAGGGCTGCAGACGTGAACTTGGCAGAGGCAATGCTAAGGATGAGGAAGCCTTACCCTCAGGTAGATGAGCAGAGGAGACGACTCCCTGAGGCCCATCCATTCCATGGGATCAAGGAGTGTGCTGTAGAGCAGAGACTTGTTCAGCTGGTGCAGGGGTATGTTCATCTGGTTTTCATTTGGCTGAAAAGAAGAAAGAAAGGAGTAAGAGATGGCCCCACAGTCAGGAAAGTTCAGACTAGTCTCCTTCAGCTTTGAGCAAAGGGACTCAGGGATGGGGAGGGAGGACCCACTTCAGAGGGAGTCAGCATCAGGAGAGACGGGACCAGGACACTTCTAACTCACTGAGCCGATGAAGGCCTGATGGCGAATGCTGGGGGACGTGGGTCCCCCGGGCTCTGCGTCCCTTCCCTGAAGGCCAGGCAAGGGGACCCCCGTCTCCGAGGCTCACCAATGAACAGTTCACAGAGGAGTTCTCAGGCTTGATGGTCTGCAGCTGGTACAGCATCTTACAGACGATGATCACACATGTCCAGACGGTGCCGACACTGGAGGCCAGATGGTGGAGCTTGGCGTATGGCAGAATGAAAGCCCAGGAAATCAGAAACACATAGTTGAACAGAGACACCTGAGAACACAAAATTGGAAATGCGGACAAAAATATGTCACATGGCACAACATCTAAAAACCTAGATGCTTTTAGGCAACTTGACTGATTCAGTTCCTCTGAGCTGAGCAAAGGCTGGCTGAGCTCTTACGTACAAGAAACGGTCGTGGGTGTTAAGATATACATTTTGTACGCAGACAAGTGTACAACCAGGTGATGTTAAGTAACATCACAACGGCAAACTACAGAGGTGAACAGGCTTCTGGGAGAACACTCAGGGGGTCCTTGGCCCAACCTGGAGCTTCAGGAACCTCTCCTGGGAGAGAACACACCTGAGCGGTGCCCTCAAGCTGTGAGGAATTCAGACATACCAATGGTGGGTGGGCACGCGGTGTACAACCACATCTGTGAGTCAGCGTCCATCTCTGCCCCATCTGCGCTTAGTGGGGGACCTTAAGTCCGAGTGGCCTGGGGCTCCAGCTGGAGCAGACACCTGGTTGGGTCTGGCCTGAAGACAGAACGGCAACACTTGCCTCCTTCACGGACACCCAGATGATGTAGGAGTACATGATCCTGATGATGTGCAGCTTCAGTATCCACCACAGGAACGTCTGCAGCTGGTAGAAGCCCTCCAGGAACAGCAGAGGCAGCACTGTGAGGTGGTCGGTCACCAAGTGCCAATTGTTCCTCAGATCTGCAAGGCAGGACGTGTGTGCAGCTGTGAGTGGAAGCCTGGCCTGTACAGATTGCTCCCACAGTTTCTAGCTCACTGCCTGGGTCAAGTATATACCTGAGCATATATTGAATATATATTTTATTATATACTTATATATTGAGTATATATTTTATTCACTTGGAGCAAGTCGGTGTTTTGTTTCCTCCTCCTGTGAGCCAGCATCCGAGCAGCTCCTGGGCGGGCAGCTTACCTGACATCTCCTCCTCCTCTTCATCCTCCTCGTCCTCATCCTCATTCTCGTCCTCGCTGTCCCTGTCAGGTTCACCCTTCTTGGCTTTTGCAGGGCATCCCCCCCAGTGTCTCCTCCCCAGGCCCAACCAGCTGCTTGACTTCTGCTACCTCCAGGCTGGCGGTCAGCTTCATCATGGCAAGGTCCAGAAGGCTTCACTCGGGGCGGGCCAGCCTGTTGGTAGAGAGCAGCTGAGTCAGGGAGGGAAGGGCATTGGGAGCTGAGAGTGAGTGGCACATGGAGGAGGATGAACAAAATGGAAGTCACCACACAGCCTGGCATGTGGGCTTGTTAGCATCTGGTTGCTTTCTATTTTTTTGAAGCTCTTTCTAAAAAATGAACTGTAAACTCGGGTTTGGTGAGCTCTTCCAATTCAGATTCTAGTGATAAGTCAGTCATGCTATCAACACCTAAACTTGACATTTTTTCCCACAGGAGAAAATGGTCAGAGTTTAGGATGGAAAAGCATGAAATAGCATTGTATAAAGCAAGCATTTCATGGCTTCACAGGGGGACTTACTCATTGTGGTGGATTGGTAAGTTTTTCTTGATGCTGCTCAAAGTAATGGAAATAGAAAGGAAAAAAAAGGAGATGAGAACAGAAGAGTTAGAAGGAGAGTCAGAGATAACACATCATGCTACAGTCATCTACTGTACGCTGGGTGCAGGGGCCCTAATACCACGTGCATTCCAGGATGGCGGCCACAGTGTGTTTTGACTGGGAGCCCTGAGCTGGGCAGCTAATCTGAGAATGGACGGCACTGCAGTGGTGAAGGGCAGGACGCAGAGACTGCTAAGGCAAGTCAGGTCATGCTTTCTCAGAAACATGGCAAACTATCCCCTAGGAATCAAGTCATTCACAGTTTAACGAGGGATTTTTGTTTTAATTCTTAAATAACGTGTAATGTCGGGCAACCTTTGCATGGACTAATCTCATCCTGTGGCCATCTGAAGCATATGTGGTGGATGCAAATGTTTCCAGGGATAAGAAGCCTGCAACACACCCCATCCTCGGGCACCAGGTGAGCTGCCAGACCAGATCTGCGAAGAGTGCGGGAGCCCGGCTGAGGGGGCTGTAGCCTTAGGGAGCTCAGTGACTCTCGGGGGTCCAGCTTAGTTCATAGCAAATAGTAATGAGTATGATCTTGCTCCTCAATTTTTAAAGAGCATATCTTTTTATTCATATTCAAATGAATGTTTGAAGGAATGTTATTGGGCAATAAAGTAGACATTAGGAAAAGGCCTATTACAGATAATGCAGGTAGTCCTCCTCATTTGCAATAAATTATTCATTTCAGCCTGATTGTCACAAGACAGACATCGACTAATGTTATTGTATCTGTAATACTGTGGGCTCTGAGTAAATTTCACATCTCTGGAATCTTACTTTTTTATATATAAAATGAAGAAGTTTAGCTAGATGAAAATATAAGCTCATGTGCAACTTGTTGGTTTTGTATTGAAAATGCCTGTGAAATTGGAGAACTGTGGTCAAGATTCTGTATTGCCGTTGGACTTTCAGAGAGGTTCTCCTTCAAAAGCAATTTCTTTTAGAGATGTCAAGCAGGTAGATCACCACAGAATGTCAGAAATGAGTTGCTAATTTAATGAACAAAGAATGTTCTGAGGTCAGTGGAATAGAGTGTGCTGACATGTACTTGCTTTTTTTTTTTTTTTTTTTTTTGGAAAGCACATTTAATTCACTGTTGCACAACTCAGACAGAGGAGGTGGTTAGGAAGTCAGGAAGGCATTTAGGTCAACCAGGAATACTTAACAAAGAGAAATATCTTGAAATCATGGATGGTCTAGGAATATCTGAGAGGTAAAGAACTTGACTCCTTAGGTGACAACTTGTCAGGAATCTTCAAAGTTTCCCATTTTTGTCCACAGACCCTGAGATTGAAAGTAAAATATCTCCAAAAGAGCTCAGAACAAATAACTTCTTTGGGCTGTGTTTTCTGATACTAAAATACTATTTAGGGGTTCACCCTGCTGCTGCTGCTAAGTCGCTTCAGTCGTGTCCGACTCTGTGTGACCCCATTTCCCCCTACATGACGTCAAAACTGACTGCTATCTGCTAGCTCATGAACACAGCTATGGTTTCTCCCCACATACAAATGTACTGATCTTCAAAGCCTGTAAGCCTTATTCCAGAAGCTCAGAAAGATTCCTACTAATTTTTTCCTCCTTAGAATACAGTTTTCTCCTCCTTTGGTACCGTTCCTTCATATAAACCATCTTATTTAAAGAAAATGACTGCCACGTCAATGGAGTCATTTCTCAGGAGCCAACAGTTAAGAGTTAGATTCTAAACTTTCTGGATTTATAATCGTCTCTTCCCATTTATCCCTCTACAACATTACCATTCCCTACGGGAAGGAGTAATCCATGAGTGACACCGGGCTCAGATATCTGCCCCATTCTTAGGAATGGATACAGAACACACATTTCAGCTAGTTCTTATGGATTCCTCTTCCCCAATACATGGATTAAACCATGTGCAGAACAACAAATAACACACAAGGGAATTCCCATAAGGATAACAGCTGATCTTTCAATAGAAACTCTTCAAGCCAGGAGGGAATGGCAAGACATACTTAAAATGATGAAAGAAAATAACCTACAGCCCAGATTATTGTACCCAGCAAGGATCTCATTCAAGGATGAAGGAGAAATCAAAAGCTTTTCAGACAAGCAAAAGCTGAGAGAATTCTGCACCACCAAACCAGCTCTCCAACAAATACTAAAGGATATTCTCTAGACAGGAAACACAAAAACGGTGTATAAATTCGAGCCCAAAACAATAAAGTCAATGGCAACGGGGTCATACTTATCAGTAATTACCTTAAACGTAAATGGGCTGAATGCCCCAACCAAAAGACAAAGACTGGCTGAATGGATACAAAAACAAGACCCCTTCATATGTTGTCTACAAGAGACCCACCTCAAAACAGGGGACACATACAGACTGAAAGTGAAGGGCTGGAAAAAGATTTTCCATGCAAATAGGGACCAAAAGAAAGCAGGAGTAGCAATACTCATATCGGATAAAATAGACTTTAAAACAAAGGCTGTGAAAAGAGACAAAGAAGGTCACTACATAATGATCAAAGGATCAATCCAAGAAGAAGACATAACAATTATAAATATATATGCACCCAACATAGGAGCACCGCAATATGTAAGACAAATGCTATCAAGTATGAAAGGAGAAATTAACAATAACACGATAATAGTGGGAGACTTTAATACCCCACTCACACCTATGGATAGATCAACTAAACAGAAAATTAACAAGGAAACACAAACTTTAAATGATACAATAGACCAGTTAGACCTAATTGATATCTATAGGACATTTCATCCCAAAACAATGAATTTCACCTTTTTCTCAAGCGCACATGGAACTTTCTCCAGGATAGATCACATCCTGGGCCATAAAGCTAGCCTTGGTAAATTCCAAAAAATAGAAATCAGTCCAAGCATCTTTTCTGACCACAATGCAGTAAGATTAGATCTCAATTACAGGAGAAAAACTATTAAAAATGCCAACATATGGAGGCTGAACAACACGCTGCTGAATAACCAACAAATCACAGAAGAAATCAAAAAAGAAATCAAAATTTGCATAGAAACGAATGAAAATGAAAACACAACAACCCAAAACCTGTGGGACACTGTAAAAGCAGTCCTAAGGGGAAAGTTCATAGCAATACAGGCATACCTCAAGAAACAAGAAAAAAGTCAAATAAATAACCTAACTCTACACCTAAAGCAACTAGAAAAGGAAGAAATCAAGAACCCCAGGGTTAGTAGAAGGAAAGAAATCTTTAAAATTAGGGCAGAAATAAATGCAAAAGAAACAAAAGAGACCATAGCAAAAATCAACAAAGCCAAAGGCTGGTTCTTTGAAAGGATAAATAAAATTGACAAACCATTAGCCAGACTCATCAAAAAACAAAGGGAGAAAAATCAAATCAATAAAATTAGAAATGAAAATGGAGAGATCACAACAGACAACACAGAAATACAAAGGATCATAAGAGACTACTATCAACAATTATATGCCAATAAAATGGACAACGTGGATGAAATGGACAAATTCTTAGAAAAGTACAACTTTCCAAAACTGGACCAGGAAGAAATAGAAAATCTTAACAGACCCATCACAAGCACGGAAATTGAAACTGTAATCAAAAATCTTCCAGCAAACAAAAGCCCAGGTCCAGATGGCTTCACAGCTGAATTCCACCAAAAATTTAGAGAAGAGCTAACACCTATCCTGCTCAAACTCTTCCAGAAAATTGCAGAGGAAGGTAAACTTCCAAACTGATTCTATGAGGCCACCATCACCCTAATACCAAAACCTGACAAAGATGCCACAATAAAAGAAAACTACAGGCCAATATCACTGATGAACATAGATGGAAAAATCCTTAACAAAATTCTAGCAATCAGAATCCAACAACACATTAAAAAGATCATACACCATGACCAAGTGGGCTTTATCCCAGGGATGCAAGGATTCTTCAATATCCACAAATCAATCAATGTAATACACCACATTAACAAATTGAAAAATAAAAACCATATGATTATCTTAATAGATGCAGAGAAAGCCTTTGACAAAACTCAACATCCATTTATGATAAAAACTCTCCAGAAAGCAGGAATAGAAGGAACATACCTCAACATAATAAAAGCTATATATGAAAAACCCACAGCAAACATTATCCTCAATGGTGAAAAATTGAAAGCATTTCCTCTAAAGTCAGGAACAAGACAAGGGTGCCCACTTTCACCATTACTATTCAACATAGTTTTGGAAGTTTTGGCCACAGCAATCAGAGCAGAAAAAGAAATAAAAGGAATCCAAATTGGAAAAGAAGAAGTAAAACTCTCACTGTTTGCAGATGACATGATCCTCTACATAGAAAACCCTAAAGACTCCACCAGAAAATTACTAGAACTAATCAATGACTATAGTAAAGTTGCAGGATATAAAATCAACACACAGAAATCCCTTGCATTCCTATACACTAATAATGAGCAAACAGAAAGAGAAATTAAGGAAACAATTCCATTCACCATTGCAACAGAAAGAATAAAATACTTAGGAATATATCTACCTAAAGAAACCAAAGACCTATATATAGAAAACTATAAAACACTGGTGAAAGAAATCAAAGAGGACACTAATAGATGGAGAAATATACCGTGTTCATGGATTGGAAGAATCAATATAGTGAAAATCAGTATACTACCCAGAGCAATTTATAGATTCAATGCAATCCCCATCAAGCTACCAACAAGTATTCTTCACAGAACTAGAACAAATAATTTCAGAATTTGTATGGAAATACAAAAAACCTCGAATAGCCAAAGCGATCTTGAGAAAGAAGAATGGAACTGGAGGAATCAACCTACCCGACTTTAGGCTCTACTACAAAGCCACAGTTATCAAGACAGTATGGTACTGGCACAAAGACAGAAATATAGATCAATGGAACAAAATAGAAAGCCCAGAGATAAATCCACGCACATATGGACACCTTATCTTTGACAAAGGAGGCAAGAATATACAATGGATTAAAGACAATCTCTTTAACAAGTGGTGCTGGGCAATCTGGTCAACCACTTGTAAAAGAATGAAACTAGAACACTTTCTAACACCATACACAAAAATAAACTCAAAATGGATTAAAGATCTAAACGTAAGACCAAAAACTATAAAACTCCTAGAGGAGAACATAGGCAAAACACTCTCTGACATACATCACAGCAGGATCCTCTATGACCCACCTCCCAGAATATTGGAAACAAAAGCAAAAATAAACAAATGGGACCTAATTAACCTTAAAAGCTTCTCCACATCAAAGGAAACTATTAGCAAGGTGAAAAGACAGCCTTCAGAAGGGGAGAAGATAATAGCAAATGAAGCAACTGACAAACAACTAATCTCAAAAATATACAAGCAACTCCTACAGCTCAACTCCAGAAAAATAAATGACCCAATCAAAAAATGGGCCAAAGAACTAAATAGACATTTCTCCAAAGAAGACATACAGATGGCTAACAAACACATGAAAAGATGCTCAACATCACTCATTATCAGAGAAATGCAAATCAAAACCACTATGAGGTACCATTTCACACCAGTCAGAATGGCTGCGATGCAAAAGTCTACAAGCAATAAATGCTGGAGAGGGTGTGGAGAAAAGGGAACCCTCTTACACTGTTGGTGGGAATGCAAACTAGTACAGCCACTATGGAGAACAGTGTGGAGATTCCTTCAAAAACTGGAAATAGAATCGCCTTATGATCCAGCAATCCCACTGCTGGGCATACACACTGAGGAAACCAGAAGGGAAAGAGACACGTGTACCCCAATGTTCATCGCAGCACTGTTTATAATAGCCAGGACATGGAAGCAACCTAGATGTCCATCAGCAGATGAATGGATAAGAAAGCTGTGGTACATACACACAATGGAGTATTACTCAGCCATTAAAAAGAATACATTTGAATCAGTTCTAATGAGGTGGATGAAACTGGAGCCTATTATACAGAGTGAAGTAAGCCAGAAAGAAAAACACCAATACAGTATACTAACGCATATATATGGAATTTAGAAAGATGGTAACAATAACCCTGTGTACGAGACAGCAAAAGAGACACTGATGTAAAGAACATTCTTTTGGACTCTGTGGGAGAGGGAGAGGGTGGGAAGATTTGGGAGAATGGCATTGAAACATGTATAATATCATGTATGAAACGAGATGCCAGTCCAGGTTCGATGCACGATACTGGATGCTTGGGGCTGGTGCACTGGGACAACCCAGAGGGAGGGTGTGGGGAGGGAGGAGGGAGGAGGGTTCGGGATGGGGAGCACGTGTGTACCTGTGGCGGATTCATTTTGATGTTTGGCAAAACTAATACAATTTTGTAAAGTTTAAAAAAAAAAGGTATAAAAATAAACCATGTGCAAAGTGAAAAAAGAAATAATAACTAAGTGGAGTTTAAGTGCTGTATCAGGAGATGTAACTGTTAACAAAAGTTGGAAAAGGGTGTTCTCAGAGAAGGTAGAATGAGGCTTTTTTTCATTGAGAAAGGTGATATGGGATGCCACCTGCTCTTGCCAGAGCCAGATCTCCCAAATGAAAAAACAAACAGTATCAACATCCCACAGAATCTTGACTGCCTATTTGATGCCACAGTAAGTCCCAGCATTATGGAATGTGGATACTGACAGAGACCTCCTAGATTGGCTAGGCCAAATCCATCACTTTTCAAACTAGAAAACTGAGCCCCAGGGAGAAGACTTGCCTTAATTAAGGTTAAAGCTCCTTAGCTGCAATACTGAGGTCAGGACCTAGATTTTCTGATCATCAGACCCCTGTTTTTATAGGCCCTTCCCTTTTTCTCGGGGAATGGTGGTGGTGGTGGTTAATGTGGAACAAATGTAAACACCAATGGAGCAACTGCTTTTGCTGCTGCTGCTGCTAAGTCGCTTCAGTCGTGTCCGACTCTGTGCGACCCCATAGGCAGCAGCCCACCAGGCTCCCCCGTCCCTGGGATTCTCAAGGCAAGAACACTGGAGTGGGTTGCCATTTCCTTCTCCTGTACTTGCTTATTTTCTTTTTGTTTTCTTCTCTTATTGGATATATGCATACATATAGCTGATTCATGTTGTTGTACAGCAGAAAGTAACACAACATTGTAAAACAACTATATTTCAAAATATAAATTAATTAAATCATATGATCCCCCCCAATTCACCTTTCAGTTTGGCTTTGATGATCCACATTAAATTCTCGAGGGCTCTACATGATGAATTCTTCAGACACAAGTGACACTTGCCTATAGGGCAGACACACGCCACACAAACAACAGACAAACAGGCAAAGGATAGCTGGCTGTTTACAGAAACAACAGGACCAGAATCAATTTAAGGAATAAAACATACTGATCATTCCCAGTTTCGGATTTTTTTTTTTTTTTTTTGGTGTAGCATCTACTAAGAGGGCAGGAACAGAGAAGGCAAAGCATGACAGTCAATCCAATTCTGAAGATCTCTTTCTTCATCATTTTGACTCTAATGTAGCCACTTACTAGGGCCCTAGGGATTAAAAGTCACTAGCAAGGAAAACACTACAATGGAAAAGAGTTGTGAAAATGATGGGATACACATCCCATGCTCCAGGTAGAACTTTGGGGACTTTTATATGAAACTCCTGCATGAAATCCCAAACTACCAAACTCAGATGAGTCCTTTGAACTCCTTGAGTTCCTAGAAAGCTCTTTTCACAGAAGCAAAAATGAAATCCCTTGACCCCAAACCATACATACTGCAGACATTACTCATTTTTGCCTCACCCTTTACGTTCTCTTACAAAAGTAACAGTTCAGAGGGTTCTAGGGGCTAAGCCTCAGCCAAAGGAGGGCCAGCCATGGCCTCAGACCGACCAGACCATGGATCTCCTTCCTGTCCAGACAGGTGAGGGGGTTACAGGCTGGCTGGACAGTGGAAGAAAACAGAAGGACACATCTTGCTAGGAGGCTGCTATCCTTTTTCAGAACACACATAATTAAACCATGTTTACGTACTTAAGGAAACCCTGTTCAACACACTCAGTTTTCCATAATTCCACCAGTCAATATTAAAGGAAGTCAACCTTGAATATTCATTGGAAGGACTGATGTTGAAGCTCCAATACTTTGGCCACCAGATGTGAAGAGCTAACTCATTGAAAAAGACCCTGATGCTGGGAAAGATTGAAGGCAGGAGGAGAAAGGGACAACAGAGGATGATACGGTTGGTGGCATAACTGACTCGATGGACATGAGTTTAAGCAGGCTCTGGGAGTTGGTGATGGACAGGGAAGCCTGGTGTGCTGCAGTCCATGGGGTTGCAAAGAGTCAGACATGACTAGGTGACTGAACAACAACAACCCCCTAGCACAGCAGAATGTTCACAGTCTGACATTTCATGAACTATGTCTAATGAATTACTGCTTCATCTTTCCATGGACTCACTGTTTCCCTTGATGAGCTCAGGGGAATTTTCACCTGTGGCGTCTGTGTTCCTCTGAAGGCAGCACTTTGCTCCCTCATCTATGCAACAAGGGTTTTCCAGGAGTTGAATCACACGCTATTATGTGAAGCAGAGAGGAAAATCTGTATCAAGGCTCATTTAGAAGAATGCCTGTAATGTTCCTGAGATCAAGCAGGCCTAGGGATGTGTGCTGACCCGCTATGGCTCCATGCACATGGCCAGGGCGAGACGGGTCCTATCAGCTACTTGGAAACACTTTGTATTAGTATTTATTGATGGAAGACAGCAACAGGGAACTGGTCACAGAAATCACTGCCTTCGCTCTTTCCTTAAATGTTACTCTGGTTACTCGCAGATGGCAGAACATTTCAGCCGAGGTCCTTTCTTCCCGAAACGAAAAGGAGAATTCTGTACTATGCTTTCACTTACAGAGACTTCCCTACTGCCTGTCAGTGCAACAGAAAACTCGCCCTCTGAATTAAGCCAGATTCTGTAAACAGTTCTAAAAATACCCCATCACCCCGGATACAAAAGACACATCACCATCACAAAGGAACTTCGGTCTGCACAACTCCTCTGGACCAACTCACACGCCTGTCAAGATCACCCATGAAATGTCATAAATCACTACCCACGTGCATGCTAAGTCGATCAGTCATGTCCGACTCTTTTCAACCCCATGGATTGTAGCCCACCAGGCTCCTCTGTCCATGGGATTCTCCAGGCAAGGATAGTGGAGTGGGTTTCCATTTCCTACTCCAGGAAATCCTCCTGACCCAGGGATCGAACTTGTGTCTCTTATGTCTCCTGCACTGGCAGGCAGGTTCTTTACCATGAGCACCACATAGGAAACCCAAATCACTACCTACTGTTTCATAAAGTGCCATCAAACACTCCACATTTCTTCTAATTTTTTCCCACTCAGAGGCTGACTGTCATGGCAAGTACAGGTAGTGAGAGGACGGGAGGGTCTGGCTGCACTTGCGTGGGCTCACCTATAGATGGCACTGTACTCCTTGCTGGGGATGGACTTCAGATTGGTGAGCTCTAAGAACCGGCCGTGGAAGTAGTACAGGTGCAGGATGCAGACCAGGAGGAAGGACGTGGGGATGAAAATGCACGTGAACAGCTCAACCACCCTGACCTGCTTCAGGCCAAGGTCCTCTAGCCTGTGAAACAGAGCAGGTTTCCCCTATGGGCTCACTCACCCAAAAGTCCACTGAAATTCAGCTATTTCTCAGTGATTTCACACTGAACATTTTCAAGACAGAAGTCTCCATTTCCCCACATTCCTGAAGCAGTTAAGCTGTTCTCGCCCCCTCCCCACTCCGGTCTTCCCTGGCACAACCGTCCACCTCGTGCAAAACGCCCAAGTCAGAATGCCCCCTCACCCCAACACTTTCCTGTCCCCACCATCCACATCCCTTCACTCTCATTTCCTGAATCTGTGCTCTTGTTTCCTCTCTAGTGCCTCCTATTCTAGGTGAGGCTGCCATCCTCGATCACAGGACTGCCCCCCACCCCCCCCCCCCAACTGCTGGCTGACCACCTGGCTGTGTCTACTATTCTGGTCCCCACACATCACTGTTTTCTCAGCAAGTCAAGGGTGCTTTAAAGACTTGTAGCCAGTTCACAGAGAATGAGATGCAAACCATCACCACCTAGGAGCCCTGCACCTCCAGGCACCTGGCTGACCTCCAGCCTCCCTGCAGGCGAGCCTTCATGCTATTCAGTGCACTCACTAAACTCTGTCCTGCCACAAGCCCTTTGCATTTGCTGTTCTCTTTTCCTGGAATGTTCTTCCACCTCTCAGCTCTCAACTCAGTTTTCTAAAGATAAGCTCCTTCTTATTCTTCAGGAGTTTAAATGACATCTCCTGGGACTTCCCTGGTAGTCTAGTGGTTCAGACTCAGCATTTTTACTGCTGAAGGCATGGTAAATGTGTGCTGGTCAGGGAACTAAGATTACACATGCCAAAAAGGTGGTGCAGCCAAAAATTAAAAATGATACCTCCTCAGGAAAGCCTGCCTGAACCACTCCATCTCTAGCTATTGTGCCCCCACTGTTCACTATCTCGGCCTGTTTTTGTTTCCTTCACAGATGTGTCTGTTTGTAATTTATTTGACATAAAGTAGGCTTTTTGGTTTGTCTCCTGTCCTAGAATGTAAATTCCACAGGACTCAGACTCCCTCTGGCTTCTTGTTGATATCCAGGTGCACAAGAGTATCTGGCTCAGGCAAGGTGCTCAGTTCTATGCCTCCTTCTCTGGACACTCAGTTCTATGGCTCCTCCTCTGGACACTATGCCCAGTTCTGGTTCGATTTCTAAAGGAATTTAGGAAGTTTAGAGGAGCAGAGTAGAAAAGGCTCGAGTCCTGTCTATTTCATGCATGAGAAAAAGCTCATCACTGCTAGTCTCCATGGCCAACCACTCCTTGAGAATCCCCTGGACAGCAAGGGGATAAACCAGTAAATCCTAAAGGAAATCACCCCTGAATATTCATTGGATGGACTGATGCTGAAGTTGAAGCTTAAAATCTTTGGCCACCTGATGGGAAGCCCCAGCGTACTAAAAAAAGACCTTGATGCTGGGAAGAATTGAGGGCAGAAGAAGGGGACGAGAGAGGATGAGATGGTTGATTGGCATCACCGATTCAATGGGTATGAGTTTTAGCAAACTCTAGAAAGTGGTGAAGGCAGGGAAGCCTGGCGTGCTGTAGTCCATGGGGTCACAAACAGTTTGACACAACTTAGCAGCTGAACAACAACTGCTTAGAATCTCAGCCCCGGCTCCATCAGGGAGGGAGGCTGATGCTGTGTGTTACGAGCCTCCAGTTAGGAATGGAGAACGTGTGACTGTGAGGAGCCAGGCAGGTGAGCTTCACATGAAACAGACACTAGAAAAGCCATAAGGGGCTGAGAATTCACTTTCCAGTCAATTTTTATTGAGTACCTATTATATGCCAAAAGCTCAGGCCTAGGTCATGAGAACACCAAACAACCGAGACCAATGAGTTCTGTTCTGGAGGAACTTACAGCCAGTGATGACATCAGGTTTTACTAAAACTTCCTTCCCGGAAATGTGTTTGGAACAACATGCCCTCGCAACTTCACCTGGTGGGTCACTTTCCACCCTGCTCTCCAGCACAGTTACTTTTCTTTTTTAAGGCCAGTCATGTTTTGCCACAAGCCTGGCAAGTTTTCAAATTGATATGTGTATATCAAGATGAGCACCAGCATCATGTAGATAACCACTGACATCCAGAAGTACTTCAGGATCTGCCTCCACCACTCATAGTGCACCTGTGAGTCAGACAGTGAACAACAAATGAGGAAAAAGCACGTTAACAGAAAATGCACAAAAATACCTGCTCCATTCAACGAAGACAGGTGATTCCATTCACAGATGTCTGAAAGCAAAGTCAAGTTCATTTTTAGTTTTTGAGGCTGTGTTGCTCATAGAGTTGGGACAATGTAGACTGGAATCTGAGGGCTTCCCTTGTGGCTCAGATGGTAAAAGCCCGTCTGCCAATGCAGGAGATGCGGGTTTGATTCCTGGATCAGGAAGATCCCCTGGAGAAGGAAATGGCAACCCATTCCAGTATTCTTGCCTGGAGAATCCCATGGAAAGAGGAGCCTGGCGGACTACAGTCATTAGCGTCACAGTCAGACACAATCGAAACAACTTGGCGTGCACGCATGTTGTGTTAGTTTCAGGTGTATAGCAAAGTGACTTGGCTATATGTGTGTATATATATATACACACTTTTCTTTTATAGGTTATTACAAAATCTGGGCATAGTTCCCTATGTTATTCTGTAGGTCTTTGTTTATCTCTTTTATAGGTACTAGTGTGTATATGTTTGGAGAAGGCGATGGCACCCCATTCCAGTACTCTTGCCTGAAAAATCCCATGGATGGAGGAGCCTGGTAGGCTGCAGTCCATGGGGCCGTGAAGAGTCGGACACGACTGAGCGACTTCATTTTCACTTTTCACCTTCATGCACTGGAGAAGGAAATGGAAACCCACTCTAGTGTTCTTGCCCGGAGAATCCCAGGGACAGGGGAGCCTGGTGGGCTGCCGTCTATGGGGTCGCACAGAGTCGGACACGACTGAAGCGACTTAGCAGCAGCAGCAGCAGTGTGTATATGTTAATCTCAAGTTCCAATTTTATCCCTAGTCTCACTTTCCTTTTAGGTTAACGATAAGTCTGTTCTCCATGTCTGTAGGTCTGTTTCTGTTTCGGAAATAAGTTCATTTGTGCTGTATTTTAGATTCCCCATGTAAGTGACAGCCTATGGTATGGTCTGATTTACTTAGTATGAAAATCTCTAGGTCCATCCATGTTGCTGCAAATGGCACTATTTCATTCTTTTTATGGTTGAGTAATATTACACTGTATAAATATGCCACATCTTTATCCAGTCATCTGTCAATGGACATTTCTAAGGTCGAGAACAAGACAAGGATGCCACCCTAACCAATTTTCTGACTTGTTAAGAACATAATATTTCAAATTAGTGAACAGGTGGAAGGGGCTCATTCCTCATTTTATGATTCCTAGCCTGTATTGTTTGAATCTCATCAACCCCTTTACACGATGTGTTAATGAGGTCACAGTAACACAGTGCCTGGCCAAAGGGAGCTCAGGCATACCCTTGGACAGATGTGAGGATGCTAAATGGTGGACACAAGCAACAAGCTGATATAGGGCCATATAGAAGAGGAAGAGCACCATGTAGATGATATTGTACATCATGATTTTACCCTCGAAGCTGATGAAGAAGAACATCCTGCTGCAGATGTAGATCCAGTACTTGATGAACGGGGACATCAGCAGGTTCCCCAGCACCTTCATCACATCTTGTTCATCCACTTCTTCCTCTTCCTCTCTCTGCTCCTGCTGCTCCTCCTTCAGCTCCTCTTCTTCCTCCTTCTCCTGAGCCTTGCTGTCCACCTGTACATCCTGTTCATAATCTTCAAGACAGAGGACTCTGCTGTTACAAGGAGCCAGTCCATGGATCAGAACCACACACTCTGACCCGTGATATATGGGTGCCACACAATTTAGGCATTACCATACAATTTAAATACTTTTAGACAGTTCTAATAAACAAGGTAGAATTTATAGAACTAATCATAGTCCACTGTCCTAATCATCCTGAAACATAAAAGAAACACATTTTATAATACTTTTATCCAAGCTTTTCATAACACCTATTTCACTTGCAATGTCCAATAGCTATAATTACTGCAGCATAGAGAGAAATAAACAGACAACAATAACACAAACTGAAATGAGCTATCACAATTTCAGATTCTAACTACAACGTGCCTCTCAGTTCAGTTCAGTTCAGTCGCTCAGTCACGACCGACTCTTCGCGATCCCATGGACTACAGCATGCCAGGCCTCCCTGTCCATCAGCAACTCCCAGAGTTTACTCAAACTCATGTCCATTGAGTCGGTGACACAATCCAACCATATCATCTTCTGTCATCCCCTTCTCCTCCTGCCTTCAATCTTTCCCAGCATCAGGGTTTTTCCAAATGAGTCAGCTCTTCGTATCAGGTGGTCAAAGTATTGGAGTTTCAGCTTCAACATCAGTCCTTCCATGAACACCCAGGACTGATCTCCTTTAGAATGGACTGGTTGGATTTTCTTGTAGTCCAAGACGCTCAAGGGTCTTCTCCAACACCACAGTTCAAAAGGATCAATTCTTCTCTGCTCAGCTTTCATTATAGTCCAACTTCCCCATCCATACATGACTACTGGAAAACCCACAGCTTTCACTAGACAGACCTTTTTTGGGAAAGTAATGTCTCTGCTTTTTAATATGCTGGCTAGTTTGGTCCGCACAATTGCACTCATCTCACATGCTAGTAAAGTAATGCTCAAAATTCTCCAAGCCAGGCTTCAGCAATATATGAACCGTGAACTTCCTGATGTTCAAGCTGGTTTTAGAGAAGGCAGAGGAATCAGAGATCAAATTGCCAACATCCGATGGATCATGGAAAAAGCAAGAGAGTTCCAGAAAAACATCTATTTCTGCTTTATTGACTATGCCAAAGCCTTGGACTGTGTGGATCACAATCAACTGTGGAAAATTCTGAAAGACATGGGAATACCAGACCACCTGACCTGCCTCTTGAGAAATCTGTATGCAGGTCAGGAAGCAACAGTTAGCACTGGACATGGAACAACAGACTGGTTCCAAATAGGAAAAGGAGTACGTCAAGGCTGTATATTGTCACCCTGCTTATTTAACATATATGCAGAGTACATCATGAGGAACACTGGGCTGGAAGAAACACAAGCTGGAATCAAGATTGCCGGGAGAAATATCAATAACCTCAGATATGCAGATGACACCACCCTTATGGCAGAAAGTGAAGAGGAACTAAAGAGCCTCTTGAAGAAAGTGAAAGAGGAGAGTGAAAACGTTGGCTTAAAGCACAACATTCAGAAAACGAGGATCATGGCATCCGGTCCCATCATTTCATGGGAAATAGATGGGGAAACAGTGGAAACAGTGTCAGACTTTATTTTTGGGGGCTCCAAAATCACTGCAGATGGTGACTGCAGCCATGAAATTAAAAGACGCTTACTCCTTGGAAGGAAAGTTATGACCAACCTAGATAGCAATTTCAAAAGCAGAGACGTTACTTTGCCAATAAAGGTCCGTCTAGTCAAGGCTATGGTTTTTCCTGTGGTCATGTATGGATGTGAGAGTTGGACTGTGAATAAGGCTGAGTGCCGAAGAATTGATGCTTTTGAACTGTGGTGTTGGAGAAGACTCTTGAAAGTCCCTTGGACTGCAAGGAGATCCAACCAGTCCATCCTAAAGGAGATCAGCCCTGGGTGTTCTTTGGAAGGAACGATGCTAAAGCTGAAACTCCAGTACTTTGGCCACCTCATGTGAAGAGTTGACTCTATGGAAAAGACCCTGATGCTGGGAGGGATTGGGGGCAGGAGGAGAAGGGGATGACAGATGAGATGGCTGGATGGCATCACCGACTCGATGGACGTAAGTCTGAGTGAACTCCGGGAGTTGGTGATGGACAGGGAGGCCTGGCGTGCTGCAATTCATGGGGTCGCCAAGAGTCGGACATGACTGAGCAACTGAACTGAACTGAACTGAACCAGGTTGGTCATAACTTTCCTTCCAAGGAGTAAGCATCTTTTAATTTCATGGCTGCAATCACCATCTGCAGTGATTTTGGAGCCTCCCAAAATAGTCAGCCATTGTTTCCACTGTTTCCCCATCTATTTCCCATGAAGTGATGGGACTGGATGTCATGATCATTGTTTTGTGAATGTTGACCTTTAAGCCAACGTTTTCACTCTCCTCTTTCACTTTCTTCAAGAGGCTCTTTAGTTCCTCTTCACTTTCTGCCATAAGGGTGGTGTCATCTGCATATCTGAGGTTATTGATATTTCTCCCGGCAATCTTGATTCCAGCTTGTGCTTCTTCCAGCCCTGCGTTTCTCATGATGTACTCTGCATATATGTTAAATAAGCAGGGTGACAATATACAGCCTTGACGTACTCCTTTTCCTATCTGGAACCAGTCTGTTGTTCCATGTCCAGTGCTAACTGTTGCTTCCTGACCTGCATACAGATTTCTCAAGAGGCAGGTCAGGTGGTCTGGTATTCCCATGTCTTTCAGAATTTTTCACAGTTTACTGTGATCCACACAGTCAAAGGCTTTGGCATAGTCAATAAAGCAGAAATAGATGTTTTTCTGGAAGTCTCTTGCTTTGTCGATGATCCAGCAGATGTTAGCAATTTGATCTCTGGTTCCTCTGCCTTTTCTAAAACCAGCTTGAACATTTGGAAGTTCACGGTTTACGTATTGCTGAAGCCTGGCTTGGAGAATTTTGAGCATTACTTTACTAGCGTGTGAGATGAGTGCAATTGTGCAATAGTTTGAGCATCCTTTGGCATTGCCTTTCTTTGGGATTGGAATGAAAACTGACATTTTCCAGTCCTGTGGCCACTGCTGAGTTTTCCAAATTTGCTGGCATACTGAGTGCAGCACTTTCACAGCATCATCCTTCAGGATTTGAAATAGCTCAACTGGAATTCCATCACCTCCACTAGCTTTGTTCGTAGTGATGATTTCTAAGGCCCACTTGACTTCATATTCCAGGATGTCTGGCTCTAGGTGAGTGATCACACCATCATGATTATCTGGGTCGTGAAGCACTTTTTGTACAGTTCTTCTGTGTATTCTTGCCACCTCTTCTTAATATCGTCTGCTTCTGTTAGGTCCATACCATTTCTGTCCTTTATTGCGCCCATCCTTGCATGAAATGTTCCCTTGGTATCTCTAATTTTCTTGAAGAGATCTCTAGTCTTTCCCATTCTGTTGTTTTCCTCTATTTCTTTGCAGTGATTGCTGAGGAAGGCTTTCTTATCTCTCCTTGCTATTCTTTGGAACTCTGCATTCAGATGCTTATATCTTTCCTTTTCTCCTTTGCTTTTTGCTTCTTTTCACAGCTTTTTGCAATGCCTCCTCAGACAGCCATTTTGCTTTTTTGCATTTCTTTTTCTTGGGGATGGTCTTGATTCCTGTCTCCTGTACAATGTCACGAACCTCATTCCATAGTTCATCAAGCACTCTGTCTATCAGATCCAGTGCCTTAAATCTATTTCTCACTTCCACTGTATAGTCATAAGGGATTTGATTTAGGTCATACCTGAATGGTCTAGTGGTTTCCCCCACTTTCTTCAATTTAAGTCTGAATTTGGCAATAAGGAGTTCATGATCTGAGCCACAGTCAGCTCCCGGTCTTGTTTTTGCTGACTGTATACAGCTTCTCCATCTTTGGCTGCAAAGAATATAATCAATCTGATTTCAGTGTTGACCATCTGGTGATGTCCATGTGTAGAGTCTTCTCTTGTGTTGTTGGAAGAGGGTGTTTGCTATGACCAGTGCGTTCTTTTGGCAAAACTCTATTAGCCTTTGCCCTGCTTCATTCCCTACTCCAAGGCCAAATTTTCCTGTTACTCCAGGTGTTTCTTGACTTCCTACTTTTGCATTCCAGTCCCCTATAATGAAAAGGACATCTATTTTGGGCGTTAGTTCTAAAAGGTCTTGTCGGTCTTCATAGAACCGTTCAACTTCAGCTTCTTCAGTGTTACTGGTTGGAGCATAGGCTTGGATTACCGTGATATGGTTTGTCTTGGAAACGAACAGAGGTCATTCTGTCGAGACTGCATCCAAGTACTGCATTTCGGACACTTTTCTTGACTATGATGGCTACTCCATTTCTCCTAAGGAATTCCTGCCCACAGTAGTAGATATAATGGTCATCTGAGTTAAATTCACCCATTTCAGTCCATTTTAGTTCGCTGATTCCTAGAGTCAACATACATTCTTGCCATCTCCCATTTGACCACTTTCTTGCCTTGATTCATGAACCTAACATTCCAGGTTCCTATGCAATATTGCTCTTTACAGCATCGGACCTTGCTTCCACCACCAGTCACATCCACGACTGGGTGTTGTTTTTGCTTTGGCTCCATCCCTTCATTCTTTCTGGAATTATTTCTCCACTGATCTTCAGTAGCATATCGGGCACCTACTGACCTGGGGAGTTCCTCTTTCAGTATCCTATCATTTTGCCTTTTCATACTGTTCATGGGGTTCTCAAGGCAAGAATACTTAAGTAGTTTGCCATTCCCTTCTCCAGTGGACCACATTCTGTCCGACCTCTCCACCATGACCCATCCATCTTGGGTGGCCCCACATGGTATGGCTTAATTTCACTGAGTTAGACAGGCTGTGGTCCATGTGATCAGATTGGCTAGTTTTCTGTGATTATGGTTTCAGTGTGTCTGCCCTCTGATGCCCTCTCTCAGTGCCTACCATCTTACTTGTGTTTCTCCCCATGTCCAAGGACTGGTGGCTGTGCGGGCACAGGAGGGCTGAGAGGAGCTACTCCACGTTCAAGGTCAGGAGGGGCGGCTGTGAGGAGATACCTCTCACCCAAGGTAAGGAATGAATGTTAGAGCTGGGTTTTTTTTGTTTCTTTCTTTCTCTTTTCTTTTTATTTTAAATTCAGGTAAGCAGTTATTAGGAAGATGAGTGCAATTTTCCATCAATATTAATATATAAAGTAACAATAATAGGAACTTCAGGTTTATTGTCAGACACAACGCAAGTGAGAAGACAGTGAAGTAACGTTTTTAAAGTAGTGAAATAAAAGCTGTTACCCTAGAATTCTATACCCAGCAAAACTATCTATCACCAGAAGGTCTGCACTACAAAAAATGTGAAAAATTATTTTATGCAGAAGAAAAACAATAATAAATGGAAATGTGGACATGTGGACTGAATAGGAAAAAAGATGGTACAAATTCTCTGAATAAATTAAATAGTTATTCTCTGCAATAAATTAAATAACATCATTACTGATTCTACAAATATTCAGGATGGGGAACACATGTATACCCATGGCGGATGCATGTTGATGTATGGCAAAACCAATACAATATTGTAAAGTAAAAAAAAAATAAAAATAAAAATAAATAAATAAATAAATTTATTAACCAAAAAAAGAAAATAAACTAAACATTATTAGCAACTTTATGCCAATAAATTTGACATCTTACATGCAAAGGCAAATTTCTTCAAAGACACAAATTACTAAAACTCATTCAAGAAGAAATAATCTGAGAATCTTATAATTATTAGAGAAATTGAATCTGTGCTTAAATACCTTCCCATAAAGAAAATTTAAGACTCACATAGTTTCATGAGTGAGTTCTTCTTAAGGAAAAATTAAAAAAAAAAATTCGACACCAACTCTTCTGTCATACAAATTCAATCCCAGCAGGCTTTGCTATAGACATCGACAGACTGATTTAAAATTCATATGGAAACATAAAGGACTTAGAATAGCTTAAACAACTTCAAATTAAAATTAAAAAAAAATAAAAGTCTGACACTGCTTAAATTCAAGACATTATCAAGCTACAAGTAATTAAGACAGTCACATAAAGATGAGGAGAAGGCAACGGCACCCCACTCCAGTACTCTTGCCTGGAAAATCCCATGGACGGAGGAGCCTGGTAGGCTGCAGTCCATGAGGTCGCTGAGAGTCGGACATGACTGGGCGACTTCACTTTCACTTTTCCCTTTCACGCATTGGAGAAGGAAATAGCGACCCATTCCAGTGTTCTTGCCCAGAGAATCCCAGGGATGGGGGAGCCTGGTGGACTGCCATCTATGGGGATGCATAGAGTCAGACATGACTGAAGCGACTCAGCAGCAGCAGCAGCACATAAAGATGAAGAGATAAATTGTACAGAATAGTCTATATATAAACCCAACCACATAATCATGGTCATGAGTTTCAACAAATGCAAAACAAAACACAGTCATTTCAATAAATGATTCTGTACTATTTAACATCAAAGGCAAAACAAAATCTGAGAAGAAGATATAGAGGAAACATTTGTGAATTTGGGCTTGGCAAATATTTCTTAGCTACCACACCAAAAGCATGATTCACAGAAGAACAGCTGTGAAGTATATTTCATCAAAACTAAAAACTCTGCTCTTGCAAAAATACTAGTAAAAGGATGAGAACCCACAGACTGGAGAAATATTTGCAGAAACATATACCTGATAAATGATTTGTGCCCTGGTTTTCTAAACAAATGTCAGAACTCGACTGTAAGAAAACAAAGTTAACATGATTTCTAAAAATGGGTAAAAGGTGAAAGATTTATACAATCTGAAGAGAGTGTGATGAAGAGAAAGTAGCATTGACAGACAGTCCACAAGGTTGCCAAGAGTTGGACACGACTGAAGCGACTTAGCATGCACGCATGTGTAAAATAGATAGCTGGTGAGAAGTTCCTATAAAACACAAGGAGCCCAGCCTGGCACTCTGCGATGACCTAGAGGGGTGGAATGGGGGTAGGGGAGGGAGGCTCAAAAGGGAGGTGATATATGTATAATTATGGCTGATTCTCACTGTCGTACAGCAGACGTCAACACAACATCATAAAGAAATTTCCCCTGAATTAAAAATAAATTAAAAAAAAAACAAATAAAAGTGGGTAAAATATTTTAACAGACACTTCATCGAAAGATATATGAATGTAAAATCAGCTCATGAAAAAGATCCTCAGCCTCATTAGACATTAGGGGAATGCATTAATTTAAAACCACAATGAATTGCCTCTACACAACAATCAGAATGCCCAAATTTAAAAAGATTGACTATACTAAGAAAGGATGAAGAAGAAATGAACTCTCACAGTGCAAAATGAGACCTGCCTCCTGCCCCCATGCAGGATAATAATAATATTAATAATAACAACAATAATAGCAACAATAACATTAAAAATTACATACTACATGATTTCATTTATAGAAAGTCCTAGAAAATGTATTCTAATCAAGTTAGGGAGAGCCATCAGAGGTTACCTGGGGATGGGATGAAGGAGGATGAAGACAGGAGAGAGATTACAAAAGGGATGGAGCCCTTGGGACAGATGGGTATATTCACTCCCTTAATTATGGTGATGGTTTCACGGGTATGATTATGTCAAAACTGATCACACTGTAAGCTTTAAATTATGCAGTTTATTTCATATCAATTATAAGTCAAGAAAGCTGTTAAGAAAGACAATTATATTACTTCCACCAAAAATGAATAACTAGCAAGTTTATGAAAACCATTGTTAAGTTTTCTCAGGAAAAATAGATTCTTTAGAGAAACTCTGAAGAGAAAAATCAAAGCCTCTTGGTTCGCATTTCCAGAGCTAATCTCTTACTTCTGGGTCAGTTTGTTTAGAACTAAAGTGAACATACTGCTGTATTTAAAATGGATAACTAACAGGGACCTACGGTACAGAACATGAACTCTGCTCAATGTTACATGGCAGTCTGGATTGGAGGGGGCTTGGGTAAGCATGGATACATGTATGTGTATGGCTGATTCCCTCAGCTCTTCACCTGAAACTACCACAACATTGTTAATCAGCTATACTCCAATACAAAATAAAAAGTTTAAAGTTTGGAAAAAGAAAAAAGAAAAAAATGAAGACAACAACAGCCACAGTCACTGCATAAATAACATTCTGAACTTCAGAATGCCAAGCAGTTATGAGGCAACATCCTTCTGTATATTTATCCTCAAAATACTTTGCAAGTCAGCCAAGTTGGCTTATCTACAGTCTAAAAAATTAATGAGGTGTTATTGCATTGAATTAAAATCCAGTCCATGAGAATCTTAGCTCTAATAAACAAGATGGTCACACCTTCCAACAAAACGTTTGATAGGAAAATAATTGTTTTGTTCCAAAATACCCTTTCTCAAAAGATCACTTTAATTTTTCTTCAGCTGTTATCTTAACTTGAAGGATTAGTCCATCTTCCCACCACAAGAAATTTTACCATCATTAATTTGCTATTAATTTTTACAGTTGAAAGCACTTAAATGTACCATCCAGGCACAGTTTGTAATATGTTCATTAATACTAATCATTTGGAGCAAAATGTAGGAAAAAAATAACTGCCAACTCTGCTTAATCTCTATTCCTCTTCATATTTTGAAAGATTAAATGTAAAACGAGTCATCTTTTCATCTGGCAAGGTTCAGTGGACCACACTTTATCTTTGAGAGCAGGGACAGAACTTGGGCAGAAAGGTCCTGACTTGAGGTGACCTATGCAGGTGAGCTGCTCTATGGAAACGATGGCTCCAGAGCAAGACTGCCCTCCAGGTCAGCTAGGACACCAGATTACAGGGCAGGGTGGGTTTTTCTTGGACACTGGAAGAAGACCCTTCCTGAGAGGCATGCTCAAGAGCAAAGGCAAGACAGAGCTGGTCAAGGCTGCACTTCCAGAAGCCCAGGCTAGGAGGTTTCCAGTTCAGGTTGGACAGATGTCCAGTGCAGAGGCTTGTCTGCCTGGTCAGGGGCAGTGGCTGCTTTATACATGATGCCAGGTGTCATCTGGGTGGCAAGGTGACACGCCACCCAGGGACCCCCTTTCCCAGGGATCTTGAGTCAATACCACACCCACTCACGGCCCCAGGTGACCATCAGGTTGTGGAGATTCCCTGAATGCACTTGGGGGTCAAGTATTTACACTCTATTGATTTTCCATTTATCTGTGGAAAATCAATTTGTTTCTCTTGGTTCCCAGTTTTTGCCTTTTAGATGAGCACAAATGAAGTGGGTCTGACATTGGTCACTTAATCCAAAAAGAAACAAGAGTTTTGTTGCTGTTATGTCACCTACTTACTAGACAAACTAAACCATCGGCTACCCGGTGGTGACACCCTTAACAAAAAGGGGAAGTGTTAACCACAGGTTCATTTACATTCCTCAGCGTGAAAATGACCTGCTTGACATTAATTTTCCTCACACTGGACTGCTTTCAGATGAAGTTCTCACTGACCTGCCTCCATTAAGAACAATTTTGTCTTTCTGTGCTGTTTCTGTGCTAGGCTCAGATGGCTCTGATGAGGGGGAAGCACCATGGCTGTCCCAGGTGAGGCTGCAAATGCACTAGAACAAGCTACATTAGACAACCACCTGTAAAGCTAACGGCACCAGAACCAACACAAGAGTGACTGCATTGTGTCACTTCCTGGGAGCCCACTGGCTTCTCCAAACTAGAAGAAAAAGACAGCATCGGGGCCATTATGACTCTTGATACACTACTGACATTTTAGTGACTAGTCTAAGAATAGGATAAATATAATAAATAATATTGTGCTTTTCATTTTTTTCCCTTTTTCTTATTTGTTACAGAATGGTTAAATATTGCTGAAGTTTGAGGCTTTGGCTTTTCTTTCTTATACCATTTTAACACTGGAATAAACATGCTTTTCCTTCACTAAACAAAATGCATTTTCTTATTGTGATTTGTTGAAACAGGACATGGAAAGGGCTACATGGGACAAGTTGTTGTGTATTTATTTAATAGAGAATGCTGCCTCCACAGGGAATGGTCCGAAAATCTCTCCCATTCCTTGCCACAATTCTTGTTCATTTTCAAATTGCAGGATCTAAGGTGAAAAAAAAAAGAAGCAAAACAACAAAATGAATTTGAGCAAAGAAGTGCAACCCCTGCAGTGTAGAGAAAGTGACTGTGACCGTCACAGAGAAAGTGCGGAGGTTGGAATGACAGTTGGTCAGAGATGATGAGACACGACTTTAAGGGCTATTCAGGCACCCCCATATGAGTGTTCACTGTGCACAAATGTTCATAACACACGAAGAATAAAACCTACAGGTTCCATCATTTTCTCTGTCGTGATTACAAAAACAGTAGACACTGATTCCCCTTCCAAGCCCTCCACCTGGCCCACGTCAGAATGTTCGCTGGGATTGTCCAGATAATTTTAGTGAGAAAACAAGGACCGCCCCCCTACCTCGCCTTTGTCCAGGACTGTTTTTACATAAGTTCACCTCAGAATTACCTGCATTGTCATCTTTGCAAGGAAACAGTTAACAGTGAGCTGACACTATTAAAATTGGCTTTTTGTAAAGTCACCAGCAAGTAGATGTTTGTTTATAACATTCAACACATTTCAGCTCACGTTCAAGGACACCACAGAGCAAGTCAGGTCCACCTACTTCGGTCCCATCCTCCAGCCAGTGCACATCCCACACTTTCGGTGCAAAAAACCCACAGGACACAAACTGGCTGGGACTGGTGGCTTTATCACAGAGAGGAACCCAGGTGAGGACTCTGAACCCTGACCCTTGCCTCCTGGCCTTCAAAGTGTAAGGTGTTTGCTGTCTACAGAAATTCCCAAGGAAACACAGAACCTTTGGAAAGTCCCATACTTGGGATTAACTGAGCCAAATTTTGTTTAGTCTGCCATTTTCCTTAGGGAGACCTGCCAGAATATGTTGGAACTGGGCTCTATTCCATTAAACAGACTGTGCTGAGTGGTATGTTATCTGTCTTTCGCAAGTTATGTGGATTAGCTTTAAAGCTTTATTTTGCTGGATCAACTTCACAAGAGGGGGCACTGAATTTTTATGGTTTATAACCATGTGAACCATATACCCCGGTGTCTCATATCCTACTCTCATTCTGCCTTAACCTTTCCATGTGTTACTTGCTCCAGCAATGTCCTACTGTTTGTGGCCCTATGGACTTAGTAGCCCACCAGGCTCCTCTGTCCCTGGGATTCTCCAGGCAAGAATACTGAAGTGGGTAGCCATTTCCTTCTCCAACGGATCCTCCCAACCCAGGGATTGAACCCCGGTCTCCTACAATGCAGGCAGATTTACCATTTGAGCCACCAGGGAAGCCCAACCTTCCCATAGGTAAGCTCATAACTATCAGAAAACAGCCCTGATCTTTGTTTTGGAGAATTTGGACAGTTCTGTGCACAAACAGGTGGGAATCACTAACTTTTCCCTGGGCAACCCTCCTCCCTGCCCCTTCTCTATGTCCTCCCAGTCTCCTGTCCGCCCCGTCCACTACTGGTCCCTGCCCACCTGCTCCACAGGCTTCCCTGGCTAGAACCTTTGAGGAACTCCACCCAGTTGTGAGTGGAGTTGGAAGGAATCATACGATCTCTTGGGACCCTTGGGTTGAAAGAAGATGTCATCTTAGAGAAACACGAGCCCACAGAGGTGTGCTCCACACAGGTGCCAGATTTCAGCTCACAACACCTGTGTGCAGACCTGTGGAGTAGGATTGTGTGGTCCCAGGACCAGGGAAACCTCCATGACCTCCTGCAGAGCAGAGCACTAGCCAGCCCAGCGGAGGCTCGCACACAGCTGAGGGACCCTGGGGCTGCTTCCACTCATTATGAATTTTTCCTAAGTTCATAAGTAACATGGATACTCAAGAGAGCAAAAATGAAGAATCTAAATATCCTGGGTCAGAAATCAAGGACTGACTACATTACAACACATCTACACAGTCAAACAAAATCAAAAGCTTTGCAGTCCATGAAAATCACACTTTAGAGGAACATTTCATGACATGAAGAGATGCAGAAGTTGCACAGAGCAAATTATAGAACAGCCTGTGCACCATACTGTGCAACAGTAAAGCATCATGATTCAAAATCTGTTTGTAAAAAGCACACTTATGCACAGGAAAAGCACTGGGAGAATACAGACCAAAAAAGGGACAGTATTTCTGGGAGTTATGATTTTCTTAAGTGTTTTTCCTGATTCTTTTTTTTTTAATTTATTTATTTTAGTTGGAGGCGGATTACTTGACAATATTGTAGTGGTTTTTTGCTATACATTGATACAAATCAGCCATGGGTTTACATGTGTTCTGATTCTTTTTTATACTTTTACAAACAATCACCAACAAGCATCCTAATGATAAACAAATCAATTCAATATTTCTAAAAGTATTCTAAATATATTCTAAAAATAAAGCTAATCTTCACCAGAAACCCTATTTGAAAGCTTACAAGAAGTCAAAAACGACTTGGATTGTTTTGAGTACTGCCACATCCGAAGCTAGATACATGGGCTGGAGTCTCTGTGGTTATGAAATTTGTGACAAACGCCCACACAGGATGACTTTTTCTTCCCCCTTGTTTCCATTTTGTTTTCTGCCAGCTCAGTTGGTGGATAGCAATGCATTAAAATTGTACCTTAAGAAAAAGCTATCATTTAAAATACATAAATTTCCAAGCTTCCAAAGGTTAAAAGGCAATGCCATATTTTCACCAAGTTAATGGAGGAAGAATCTACAACAAGGCAGCTTACATGCAAACATGTGTATACACTCATGTATATGTGTATATATAAATATATATATATATATATATTGCATTGTTTAGCTCAAACTATCTATACTCTGATAAACCACCCAGCTTCTAATGACTCTATGAGAGTATAGCGATGAAGCTTTTAAACTTTTTAAAGGTATTATCTTCAAAGTGTCTATCATAACTTACAACCATAATTTTAAGTTTGAGGCGATCCCTATGAAAGATAAAGATGGGAAGTTTTTACACTATTAGGACTGCTATTATCTACACACTTGGTTGGCAAATTCTGGTTTACCACCTGTTATAACTAGTGAGCTAATAATGGTGTTTATATTTTTAAGTGGTTGGGAAAAATCAAAAGAAAAATATATTTCATGAAATGTGAAAATATTTTGAAATCCGAAGTTCAGTGTCCACGAAGTTTTGCCAGAACCTAGCCAAAACCCTGGGAGAAGGAAATGGCAACCCACTCCAGTATTCTTGCCTAGAGAATCCCATGGACAGAGGAGCCTGATGGGCTGCTGTCTATAGGGTTGCACAGAGTCGGACACAACTGAGGTGACTTAGCATGCATGCATGTGTTGGAGAAAGAAATGGCAACCCATTCCAGTATTCTTGCCTGGAGAATCCCAGGGACAGAGGAGCCTGGTGGGCTGCCATCTATGGGGTCACACAGAGTTGGACACGACTGAAGCGATTTAGCAGCAGCAGCAGCAGCCAAAATCTTAAAATCTCGTCCAGGGATGCTTTTGCACTAAAATGGCTTCTTGGAAGAATTGTCACAGAGACCATAGGCCTGCAAAATCTAAAATATTTGCTCACTAATCCTTTACATAAGAGGTGTTTTCAAGGTGGTTCTGACTAGTCTTTGTATTTCCTATTGTCAGTCTCTAGATGGCAGAAAAGAGCCTTAAATTGGGGTATGTGGAGCGACCACAACCCCATAGAAGGTATACAACTTACATTTCCAATTAAATCATCCCCTAAAAGTCCAACAGTGCAGAACTTTTTGCTCTATGAGTTCAATAAAACCCAAAATTAAACTTATAGAACTGAAATATTCATTTAGTCTGGAACTAACAACCTTGCAGCAGTAAAAACATTTTTCTATATGTGTTCAATAAATGAAAAATTATATGTCTAGAAGAAACTAAGACTCATTTAGCCTAGAACTAATGTCTGCACTGAAATTTTGTATCTATCAAATTCTGCTTAAAATAAGTATTATGTAAATCTGCATTATTAAAGAGACTTCTCAGTTCCTCCAGCTTTACTGAGGTATAATTATATTTAAAGCGGAAAGCATGATGATTTGATATAAGTATAGACTGTAAAATGATGCATAGCATCTCAATCAAGTTAATAATCACTTCACACAGCTACTCTTTTTCTTTGCTTTTTTTGTGGTATGAAGGTTTAAGGTCTAGTCTCAGCACATGTCAGTACACTGTTATTACAATGCAGTGCTATTACTACCGTACCCCTGTAGATAGATCCTCTGCTGCTGCTGCTGCTAAGTCGCTTCAGTCACGTCTGACTCTGTGTGACCCCACAGACGGCAGCCCACCAGGCTCCGCCATCCCTGGGATTCTCCAGGCAAGAACACTGGAGTGGGGTGCCATTTCCTTCTCCTGTGCATGAAAGTGAAAAGTGAAAGTGAAGTTGCTCAGTCGTGTCCGACTCTTAGCGACCCCATGGACTGCAGCCCACCAGGCTCCTCCGTCCATGGGATTTTCCAGGCAAGAGTACTGGAGTGGAGATAGATCCTCAGAATTTACTAATCTCATACCTGAAAATATGTACCTTTTCCACCTCTGCTTATACTCCCCACCCTCCAGTGCTTAGCAACCATCACTCCACTCTCTGTTTTTTTAGGTTTGACTTTCTGTTTAGATTCCACCTAAGGGGTGAGATCATATAGTATTCATCTTTCTCTGACTTATTTCACTCAGCACAATGCCCACCATGTTCATCCAAAAAAATGAAGTCACTCAGTCATATCCAGCTCTTTGTGATGCCATGGACTGTAGTCTACCAGGTTCCTCTGTCCATGGGATTTTCCAGGCAAGCGTACTGGAGTGGGTTGCCATTTCCTTCTCCAGGGGATCTTTCCAACCCAGGGATCGAACCCAGGTCTCCTGCATTGCAGGCAGACACTTTACCATCTGAGCCACCAGGGAATTCCAGGTTGTTGCAAATAGCAGGACTTCCTTCTTTTTCATGGCCAAGTAACATTCCTTATATATGTATACTATATTTTCTTTTGTCATTTGTCCATCAACAAACACCTAGGTGTTTCCATGTCTTGGCTCCCCTGTTTTTCATGTTTGTGTATCCTAAAGAATTCACCCCGTATCTTCTAAAATAATGACATTTTCCCAGATATCCATATACAACCATGCACCTGAGAACTAACAGGTAGTCTGTACTATCAGTTAATAACCAGTGAATATTGAAATTTCCCCATTTAATCTCAAAAGTATTTGTCCTTAAACTGGGATGTGATCCAGAGTCGGGCTTCTCATCTATCTGCAGGCTTCCTTGCTTCTCCTTTGAAGTAGAACAGTCTTTGCCCACACCCTCCATACACACTTCTTTTTCAGAGTGCTGATTTTCAGAGACCAGGTCTCTTCCCTTACATTCTACATTCTGGACTTAATGACTGCTTCCCTGTGGAGTCAATTAAACCACATTCTTGCCCCTTATATTTCCTGGAAATTGGAGGTTAGGTCTAAAGCCTTAACAATACAGTGCCTCGTTCCCCACACTGCATCTAGCCTAGAAGTCTGAAAGGTCAAGGGACCCTACTCCAGTAAAATTTGTTTGGATCAACCGGTCAAGGTGCTGACTACCCCAGAAGGGGCTTTTCCCTTTGCAATTAGCAAATGATCAGCAAGCTTACACTGTCATCCTTGCAAACAATCTTCCTCCCAGGAGCCTCTTTAAGTCATGGTTTCAATTTGTGAACAGATTTAAGTATCTCATGAAGAACTGATAAATGGTGGTTTTCTAATTCTGTCACTCCTTTCCCTTCATTAGCTAGTGTCATCCTGTCAAGAGGAGTTTTCCCTCATTAACTGAGAATGGCCTAAAATTCCTTCTTAAAAGTCAAAGCAAATGCTGGGTTCTTTACCTTGAATTCTCATTTTCATAAAAGACTTTGGGATAATAGTCACCTTCAACTAAAGCCCATTAAACCCCCCCCCCTCACACACACACACACACCATGGATTCATGTATTTTTACTTTTACATTTTTATGATCACTCAGTTCTTTTTGACGCTCAGTTTGTCCTCTGTTTGCCCTTGAGAGCTCCCTCCCACAGATGCTCTGACATATCCTTCTTATGCTTTGCTGTAAAACATTCTCCCTAGTCTCATTCCTCAACCAAGACTATGTGTCTGCTCTTTGCTGCAAACAGCAGCTTCCCTCCACTTCACCCTAGCAGCACCCCCACCTGAAGCAACACCTCTTCCCTCCAGACTGTGCAGCAGGCAGAGACCGTGTCCCCATCTCCACCAAAGCCTGGCTGACCCACCAGTGGGCATCAGAAGAAACTTAGCAGATGCTCAGGGCCCAGTAGGGTCCTCTTGAGGGCTCGAGGATTATCTTATGGAATCTTCAAATGTCCAGCAATGCCTCTTAACCCAGCATAGTAGTCGTTGTGGGGAATGGCTTCATGGAAGCACTGGGAACTGGTACAGATAAGAGTCCAATCAGGTGTCCCGCGGTGAAGATGGCCAGCAGGACGCAGAGATAGCTGAACGGCAAGGGGTCGAAGGTCCGGCACCAGGACCACCAGGTGCATAGGCCCAGGAACACGAAGAAGTACACGGACAAGGTCAGAGAGGCCAGCATCATCCCGGTGGGGGTGGGAGGGGTGGTGCTTGTGTGAGAAATGCTGAGAGGAGGAAATCCCGCACAGCTCAGCCTCTGTCACTGTTGGGGACGAAGAGGAATTCCTCCTATGCTGGTAGTAAAATTCACCACACTCTCTTGATGAAATCAGAATTAGTGCTATTTGTATTGTGAAAAAAAGTCATATGTAAAGTGAAATTTGTAAATATGGGGAAATATCAGATGATGAAGAAATCTTACCTGTGGCACTTGAGCTCTATCAACGAACATTCACTTCTCCAACCAGTAGAATTGAGCATGTTTACTTGCCTGTTTCCATCTTTCTATTTCTCCCCCAGTTTTTCAGGAATACTGTATGTCCATTCTAATTGTCCACAATAAATTTTAAAATAATGATTTACTTTTGCTTGTCTCTTGACAAGGCTCCATGATAATATTGCATTCTGTGTCAGATAAAACCTCACTAAACCTTTGTCCTGCCCGACAAAATGTGATTGGCTCTATCACTAAAAGTGGAAAAGGTCAAATGAAATCATTCCTTCATAGGCATTTAAAAACTTTGCAGGGAGCATTTTGAAACAACTTCTCATTAAAGTCCTGAGTTACATTTCTTGAGAAATACTCTTCACTTTTCTATCTTTTAACTCTCCTATGGAAAAAGAGTTGCTTCATATCATGAAACTTCACAAAAGCAGGATGGAATAATTTTGCAGCAGCTATGGGGCAATGGGGACAGGGCAAAGATGGAGATAAGATATTTATGGAAGGAGCAGCCTGCAGCCAACAGGGAGAGGTAGTGGGCATGTGTGCTGGGAGATTACCATCTAACTGGGGAAGAAAAACCCTCTATCCTGAAGAGTTAAATTAAGAGACTTAATGACTCAGTGTAAACAGACAAGCTTCCGAAAGCCCATGTGTAACTCTGGACAGGGACAGAAAAGGGTCCCTTTTCACAGATCACCAGCTACAGGCTCTGAGGGAGGTGAACAGTGGTCCTGTTGGTCACGTAGAAAACGTCACCTAACTACTAAGGGAAAAGACTGCTTTACAGAGGTTAACAGAAACCATCTAATACATAAAACCTACAACTGAATGGCAAAAGCTGTGTGTGTGTGTGTGTGTGTGTGGTTTGTACATGTGGCCAGTTTCACAAAAGCTACAGTTACAGTTTTGTTGCTGTGGAATAGAACTGTTTCTTTCTTTCATCATTCACCAGCTCGCTCCCTGTGTGCCCCAGGACCCGGAGGTTCTCACCTGAGGAACCCAGTAAAATCTTCAAGACAACCTTCCCTGCAGTGGTTATCATGTTACCAATAAACTCTCTCAGCTTAGAGGCCAAGGAGGCTAGCCTGCAGAAGAGTTTTAATTTTGCGCTTTCCTCCAAGTCACCTTCAGTGCCATCTCCGTCATCTAAATCCTCTTCATAGATCAGGACCTCTTTAGAGTCTATTTTTTCTCCTTCAGCCTAAATAAGTGAAAAAAGAAAACATTGCAGTCTCTGCCTATCCACCCAGAATATTATATGGTTTGTAATTTACTGGTAGGTCAGTGAGGTGAATTTCAGAAATGAGGAAAAAACGCAGACTACCACTCAACCACGTAAGCCTCCTCAGGTCTCTGGTGGTCCCTGTGTGAAGCCCAAAGAACTTTGATCTTTTTCAAGGCATAAACAAGAAGCATCACTAATCATAAGGTCCCCAACAGCAGATCATCTCACCTACATGAGCTTTTTTTTTTCCTTCTTTTACACACAGAAGCCAAAATCGTCTGAAACATCTATTCATAACTCAGCTTTCATCAATCTGGGTTTGGTTCCTCAGATTTACTTAGTTTGCCACTAAGGTGATGGGAAGTTTGATGAATGGGCTTAAACAGAAAGGATGAGCCAGATCAGCACTGAGGAAATCCCTTTTCTTTCTGGAGTTTATCTTTGTTCACTATTTTAGTATTTCCTGCCTTTGGGAAGACGAGCGGCCCTGGCTTCTTGGCTAAATAAACAGTCGCTTCCTATCTCATCCTTTTAGAGAATCGTGCACAGGTCCAATCCCAGGCCTCATGGGACCTCAGGACCATCACTAGAGATTCAGAAGGAAACACATGCACAGCACATACACACTTCCATGGATTATTTGAAACTGTGTATACCATGGACCTTTTTTGTTCATTTTTAAAGACTACATAAGAATTTTTTTGATAATTACAATCTTTCCCTGGAAGGGTTAGGATTTTTTAAAGGAATTATAAACTATCCCCTTAGGACAAAAGGAGCCTGTCTCCGATTCAGGACATGCTTCAAGACAGCAGCTTCTGCAGAGTCATACAACTCTGAGACCCAGATCAGACATTGAGTCCAAGCAGTACCCGTTTGCTTCATTTTCCCATTTTAAAGTTTCTTTATTTTAAAAAAATTTCTATTGAATGAAAGATCCTTTCAACTCTTTGGTGCTTTAAAGTTTCAAAGATTTCACACATATGATTTCATCTAATTCTATAATAAGTCTTTTTCCCCCTACCCCACTGCTAACTACTAGTTTGTTCTCTATGTTTGCATGTCTGCTTTTTTTTGTTTGTTTCATTCACTAGCTTGTTGTATTTTTTATAATTCACATATAAGTGATATCAAACAGTACTTATCTTTCTCTGACTTATTTCACCAAGCATAATGCCCTTCAAGTCCATCCATGTTACTGCAAATGGCATTATTTCATTTTGTGGCTGAGCGCTGAAGAATTGATGCTTTTGAGCTGTAGTGTTGGAGAAGACTCTTGAGAGTCCCTTGGACTGCAAGGAGATCCAACCAGTCCATTCTGAAGGAGATCAGTCCTGGGATTTCTTTGGAAGGACTGATGCTAAAGCTGAAACTCTAGTACTATGGCCACCTCGTGCGAAGAGTTGACTCATTGGAAAAGACCCTGATGCTGGGAGGGATTGGGGGCAGGAGGAGAAGGGGACGACAGAGGATGACATGGCTGGATGGCATCACTGACTCGATGGACGTGAGTTTGAGTGAACTCCAGGAGTTGGTGATGGACAGGGAGGCCTGGCGTGCTGCGATTCATAGGGTCACAAAGAGTCGGACACGACTGAGCGACTGAACTGAACTGAACTGAATATTCCATTGTGTATATATACACATACCATATCTTCTTTACCCATTCTTCTGTAGATGAATGCTTGGGTTGCTTCTGTGTCTTGGCTGTCGTAAACAGTGTTGCTGTGAACACTGGGGTACCTATTTCTTTTCCAATTAGTGTCTTTTTTTCAGATATATATTTATATATACATTTCTTGATATGCTTAGTTCAGAATTACGGAATATTCACTGCTGGTGTCTGAGCTTCTATCTCACTGGAGGAGAGGCTGGTGCACAGCTCAGTAAGTGCTGAGTGACCTGAGGGCTCAGACCTGCTGTTTACCTAGGTGGGTACAGGCCACTTGGGACTTAAGTTGGCTGTTGATGAAGCCAAGGCTACAGGATGCACTCCCATCCCTGTGTGCACATACACACACACATACACACACACACACACACACAGACACGCATGCACATCATACATACATACACACAATACACAAACACACATACACACACGAGGATGTAATCCCAGGCTATTCAAGTCCATATAACCAAATCTGGTTTTGCATTATACTGTATTTCATCACAGCATATTTGTACTTTTTCCGGAACGGAGAAGAATGTCTCAGGCTTATGCATGAAGCCTGAGACAGTCTTCTCAGGCTGCCCAGTAGGCCTCAATGTCACTAGTAAGATACAGAAGAGCACACACACTAGCAAGAGATAGAAGTAAGTTAACAACTCAACATCTCACAGTGACACTCGCTATTCCAAGAATTAAAACAGAGTGATGTGATTGAGAGAGTCAGGGTGGCTGTTTTAGATTCTGAGTTCAGGGAGAGCCTCTCTGAGGAGGTGACATTTAAGCTGAGTTCTGACTGTCACAGAGCCACCAGCCATGTGAAAATTTTAGCCAGAGCCTTCCAGGCAGCAGGAAGGGCTGGTCAAGCCTCCATAACGCGTCCCCAGACCCACTTCCTCTTCCACCTGCTCCTCCTCCTGTCAGCTGATGCCCCTGCATCCCATGCTGTATAGACATGAGGGCTGAGCTCCAGTCAGTGCAACACCAGCAGCCCCACCTGTGTGCAGATGCTCGGCCGCTGCCTGGGTTGATAGGAGAGCTGCAGAGCCAGGGTACCAGGAGGAAAGCTTGCCACCTCCTGCCCTGCATCACCCACAGAGGGAGTTTCAAAGCAAAACTCTCCAAGAGGTGGCTGGACTCAGGGCAGGACTTGCTCAACACTTCACTTCTCTTGAACCCAAGCTAAGAGGACTCTCATGTCCAACCACTCCACCCGTGAGAGGGACAATGGGATCTCTTTTCCAGAGCGACTCCAGTGGCTCAGTGGAGGAAGAACAGGGGGGACCCCTGCATCCAGGAGGCTGTGCTGATGGAAGAGGGGGTGGGGAGTGGAGCTGGAGAGGGTTCACATCTTGGGTGAGCATCTTGTAGGTCCAGTCAGCACATCCTGGTTGGTAAATTTCACATGGTGTGGGGAGGGATGGAGGAGAATCAGAAGGAGCTCTTGTCTTTGTGGATGAGATCAGCACGACCAGCCATGGAGCAAGTTGGAAACCAAATGTACCCAAGTGAGGCAGAGGTATCACGGGGGCAGCTAGTGAGGAACCTGGAGTGTGGACAGAGGTGAGAATTGGAGAGGTCTACCTGAGGCTGACTAAGTGGGTTCTGATAAGGTGGCCTGGAGAGAGCACAGAGCTGCCTACCTGTTGGAGTTGCCACAACTGGGACCAGTCTCTCTCTCCATCTTTATCCTCAACTCTTGGCTCAGAAACATCACACACAGGGAACCATGTAGAGAACCTGGAATCCACAGGCTCTCTGCCTTGGGATGTGCTGTCCCCACACCGGGGAAGGCCCTCCCAGCGTCCAAGGCCCCAGCTCCCAGGCTAGCCTTCTTTCAACTTCTCCATCTCCCAAAGCTGAGTTGCTGTGGGGACTGATCCACTGATGCTGTTGCTATGACACCCACATCACCACACACACAGGCATTTGTTGCTTAATACTCCTTTCACAACAGGTGGGCAACATGCTAAAAATGCCTCTAGAGGAAGAAAATTAGTCCAAAACCTTCAGTCTCCATACTTGACCAACAAGACAGAGAGAGGGAACACAGCTAGGGTTGCCTGGGTCACAGTCAGAAACACACTCCTAACTTTCACAATAAATGACTTATTGCTCTATTACGGAATTGCTATGGATGTAGATTAAATTAGATAGAAATCTCTCTTCAAGAACCTTCTCAGATTTAGATGAACGTATTTCCCTGACCTCTCCTGGGCGGGACAGGGACCCTCTGGTTTTTATAAACAGACCAGTGTACTTGAGGTTTTTCAGCATTTTTGTACCGGAATCCCTGGGGCTTTGAGTTGAAAACACTTTCTAAACCTGCCAAACTGAGAGGGAGTCAAAAGTGAGCCCCACCATCCCGCCTGGGGCCAGAAGTGCCAATAGTCAAATCAGGCTGGTCTTCTCCCCTAAATGATCCATCTGGAGCAGCATAAACACCAACGTCCTGGAAGCCCCTCAGCTCACTCACCAGCAAGCAGGCTGGGTTGCTGGAGCTGAAATCTGTCCCCACATTGGAACGCAACTGGATCCTGGCCTTAGAGCTAAGAAGGAATGCATGCTAAGTTGCTTCAGTCCTGTCTGACTGTTTGTGACCCCATGGGGTGTAGCCTGCCAGGCTCCTTTGTCCATGGGATTTTCCAGGCAAGAATACTGGAGTGGGTTGCCATGCTCTCCTCCAGGGGATCTTCCCGACCCAGGGATTGAACTCTTGTTGCCTACAGTCTCCTGCACTGGCAGGCAGATTCTTGACCACTAGCGCCACCTGAGTAGGGCTTCCCTGGTGGTTCACCTGGTAAAGAATCCGCCTGCAATGCAGGAGACCTGGGTTCCATCCCTGGGTCAGGAAGATCTCTTAGAGAAGGGAATGGCAACCCACTCCAGTATTCTTGCCTGGAGAAGCATGCTTAAACTTTGTCTTTCAGTTTCTTCATAAGAAGGAGCAGCAGTAAAGATTTATTTCCCTGGTTCCTGAGCTGTCTTAGAGATGAAAGATAAAGAAAGCCGTTATAGTTCAAAAAGCCTAATAAAATATTACATATCAGCATTGTCCAGGTTGAAGTCTATAGCTTATGTAAATAAATGTAAGTGCTTTGACTCATCTTCTTTAAAAGTCTCTGACTTCAAAATGTGCCAAATGTACTCAGGTAGCATCTCATGTCATGTGAGGACACTCCCAGACTCCAAGTGCTATTGAGTCAACTGGGTGCAAGGTCATGGTTCCCTGAGTCTGGACCCAAGCCTCCATGCCTCATCCCATCACCACGTCCAGCCCTGAAGTCAAGCATTAGGAGTTGTTCCCACTCAGTTCTAGACCAGGAAGACACCCCCAATTACTTCTAGTAGAACCCAGGCATTCATTTTTCATTATACCCAAGCACTAAATGAGCCTACCTGTCTTGGACTAAATCCAAGGCTCACCTGGGGCTCTTTAAGAGGCTAGATTACCAGGCTCCACCTCACATTTCCTGCATCAGGAATTCTGGGAGCAAGTCCCAGGAACTTGTCTGATTAAAGGGCTACATGAGATGACCTGAAAGCAGTCAGCTTAGAATCCACACTCTTCCTGATACCTGCAACCATGGACCAACTCATCCTACCCGGAAGCCTTGTGTTTGAGTTGGATGCCAGGCAGACTCCCTTGACTGGAAAACATATTGAGGTAATTTATCTAATGGAATCTCCTTCCAATTTCAGACAAACTTTAGATGTAAGCCCAGAGCTCCTCAGACCATGGACTCCATCCTCCTCTTCCTTGTGACTTAAACCAAGCTCAAAAAGAGGCTATAATGGGAGAGCATCAGAGGAACAGATAATGAGCCAGCAGATCCAGAGGCTAAGGGAGCACTTTCCTAAAATGTTGCAAGTTATTTACTCATTGTTTACTATTGAAAGTTAACAATTTATCTTCATGGAGTGGAGTTACCTCAACAGAAGAGTCCATGGAAGGAAGAGGTAAGTGCTGTGACTCATCACTGAAGACAAATGTCCGCCATCCTCCACAGTGTCCCCATGGATGCAGCACCCAGAGAGCTCTGGAGCCATGCTGGCAGGGGTCACATGGGTCACATAAGCCTATCGTGACAGTATCATGCAGACGAAGCCAAGATTTTATTCTGTTACCAAGCTTGTTTTGGGAAGATTACTTTTCTAAATGTATCAGTTCAGTTCAGTCACTCAGTCGTGTCCAACTCTTTGTGACCCCATGAACTGCAGCACGGCAGGCCTCCCTGTTCATCACCAACTCCCAAAGTTTACACAAACTCATGTCAATTGAGTCAGTGATGCCATCCAACATCCTCATACTCTGTCGTTCCCTTCTCCTCCTGCCCTCAATCTTTCCCATAATCAGGGTCTTTTCAAATGAGTCAGCTCTTCGCATCAGGAGAGTTTCAGCTTCAACATCAGTCCTTCCAATGAACACCCAGGACTGACCTCCTTTAGGATGGACTGGTTGGATCTCCTTGCAGTCCAAGGGACTCTCAAGATTCTCCTCCAACACCACAATTCAAAAGCATCAATTCTTCTGCACTCAGCTTTCTTTATAGTCCAACTTTCACATCCGTATATGACTACTAGAAAAACCATAGCCTTGACTAGACGGACCTTTGTTGACAAAGTAATGTCTCTGCTTTTTAATATGCTGTCTAGGTTGATCATAACTTTCCTTCCAAGGAGTAAGCGTCTTTTAATTTCATGGCTACAGTCACCATGTGCAGTGATTTTGGAGCCCCCAAAAATAAAGTCTGCCACTGTTTCCACTGTTTCTCCATCTATTTGCCATGAAGTGATGGGACTAGATGCCATGATGTATAAGCACAGTTAAATTGTTCCCTGTTCCATTTGGCAGCGTGAGTATAGAGATATATGCTTTTGACCACCTCCTACAGAGCAATATGTTTAATAAAGGACAAGCTAAGACAGACCAAGTTAGTGGGCAGCGACCTGCCTCGGCTAGCCAGGACAGCAGGCCTGAGGAGCTTTAATAAAACAATCCTTGTACCACCACATATTCACCTGCCTCCCAGAGATTTTGACTGAACACATCTCGGGTGCAGTCTGAACCTGGACCTTTATAGACTCCCAGGTCAAGGTCAGTTCAAGGTGGTGATGAAGGAAGAGCCTGAACCCACCTCCTCCCATGGGCATGACAAATATGTCCATGGGAGGACATAACTAAAATATGCAGTTACACACAGGTCGATTCTCCCCAGACAGGACTTGAGAACTAGCTGAACACCTGAGCCACAGCAGAGCATAGAAGGGCCACACCTAGGCAGGTAGGGGAGGCATGAAGTTGAACTTGCCCCAAGAGAAGTGAAATGCCCACAGTGTGACACCTGTTGAGACTGTGTGTAAGGGACAGTCATTCGTGAATCCAAAGATGTCTACTGGAGGGTGGGGGAAGGAAGACACTGCCCAGAGACTGAGGCACCATTGTGCTCCTACCTAAGTCAAGTCATCCTCCTCCTGTCTTCCCAAAACAAGGGAGCAAGTCCAGCCCCCACACCTTCTGGCTGAGCCCAGCAGGAGCATACACAGTGCATGTGGGGACATGCCCTGGTGGCCAGTAGGACTGGAGACCCTGAGGCCCATGGGACAGTAACAACCAGAGAGAGAGCTCTTATCAGGCCACCACCCCCCAGGCACCACAGGACAACAGACAAACACAACCCCAAGCTTCCTGTGAAAGAGAACCATCTGTGGAACCAAGAGCCTCAGGTTTCCCTCATACCTGGAGGTGAAGGAGGGGCCCCCAGGGAAGTAAGCTGTGAGACATCATCCTCGAACCCCTATGGCCTTGGTGCCACTCAGCCAGACTCCAGAAGGAGCTTGTGTAGCCCTCAAGAGTCCCAATTTCTGCAACTGTCAGCCAGAGGACACCTCCAGACCTTACATCTGGAGAGCAGCAGGGATTACAACCATGGCCCCAGGACTGTATGTGTCTCCACACTTTAGAAGTTGCTGCTGCCTGAAGGCTTGGCTTCAACCTGAGTGCTGAAGGAGAATCTCCACCCCCTCAAGCACTGACAGGTCCCAACATGCCCTCAGCCACAGGGCCACTTCAGGGATAAATCAGGTGTTTAGACAACTACAAAGAATTGAGAAATAGCCCATCAAAGGTGGTTCTAATAGTAAAAAACCCACCTGCCAATGCAGGAGACATGAAATGCAGGTTCTACACCTGGGTTAGGAAGATCCCCTAAGATCCTTCCATTAGGAAGGAAATGGCAACTCACTCCAGTATTCTTGCCTAGAGAATCCCATGGACAGAGGAGCCTGGTGGGCTACAGTCCATGGGGTCACAAAGAGTCAGACATGACTGAAGTGACTTAGTACAGACAGTTGCGCTAAGTAAGGGTTGAAGAAGAAGGATCATCACCTACACAAGGCCACGCCTTCAAGACTGAGAGGCAGCAGTTTTGCCTACTTCATAGAAACAGACAGACAGCAAAATGAGGAAATATGTTAAAAAAAAAAAAAGGACAAAAACCTCAGAAAAAGACCTTAATGATACGGAGATAAGTAATCTCTCTGATAAAAAATTCAAGTGAAGTGAAATTTGCAGAGTAATGTCTGACTCTGTGACTACATGGGCTATAGCCTACCAGGCTCCTCTGTCCATAGAATTCTCCAGGCCAGAATACTGGAATGGATAGCTGTTCCCTTCTCCAGAGGATCTTCCCAACTCAGGGATCGAACCCAGGTCTCCCACATTGCAGGCAGATTCTTTACCACCTGAGCCACCAGGGAAGTCCAAAGAATTCAAAGTATTGGTCAAAAGATGCTCCCTGACCTTGGGAGAAGGATGAATACAGTGAGAACTTCAACAAAGAGTTTGAATATATAAAAAGAGAACCAGTTCGAGCTGAAGAAATTAAGAAAGCAATCCTGCTTATAATTGCATCAAAAAGAATAAAATACCTAGGAATAAATTTAACTAAGGAGGTTCAAGACTTATATTCTGAAAAGTATAAGACACTGATGAAAGAAAATTAAGATGACACAAATAAATGGAAAGATATACCATGCTCAAGGATTGGTAGAATTAGCATTGTTAGAATGGCCAGATCACTCAAAGCAATATGCAGTTCCAATGCAATATCAAATGGCAAAGAATCTGCCTGCAATGCAAGAGGCCCAGGTTTGATTCTGCATTGGGAAGATCCACTGTAGAAGGGAATGACTACTCCAGTATTCTTGCCTAGTCTTGCCTGGAGAACCCCATAGACACAGGAGCCTGGGGGGTTACACTTCATGGAGTCACAAAGAGTCAGATATGACGGAGCAACTAAGCGCACGTGCGCACACACACACACAAGTAGCAATGGGATTTTTCACAGCACTATAACAAAAAAATCCTAAGAGTTTTTATGGAACCACAAAAACCTCCAAAGAGCCAAAACAATCTTGAGATAGAACAAAAATGAGAGGTATCATACTCTTTAATTTTGAACTATATTACAAACCTACAGAAATCAGAATGGTACTGGGACAAAATACATACACAGAGATCAATGGAACAGCCTTAAAAAAATAGAAAGCCCTAAAAAGAAAAACCAAAAATCACCTATTTATGGTCAATTAATCTATGACAAAGGAGGCAAGAATACACAATTGTGAAAAGACAGTCTCTTCAGTGCTGTTGGGAAAACTGGACAGCTACCTGCAAAAGAATGAAACTAGACCACTCTCATACCATATGCAGAAATAAATTCAAAATTAATCAGACACGCATTCCACCCCAGAACTGGCACAGTGCTCAGAGCAGAGCTCAGGCTCTGTAAAAAAGTTCTGACTGGAGGGCGAAATGATGGATGGATGGACAGTGAGGTGGATGGAGGGATGGGAAAGGAAAGCAGTGGAATCCAGGGCAGCCACTGCACTGCTCAACTTTTTGACATTTTAATAACAAGGACATGCATTTTCTTTGCATCTTAGGTCGTCACAAGTAATTATTTGGGTCCTTAACCTTTACAGACACTTTGAAGCAACATGTGCCTTCAAAACTGTGGCTTTTTGTCATCACTCCCTGAATTCTTTACTTCTAGAGGGAGCACAGCAGTCAGAAGAGTTAAATTTAGCTGGTTCTGATCAGAGAAAATGGGCGGTTCAGGGTCAGTAATGATGTCTGTAACCAAAGACCAACAGAGAGGGATCACCGAGTCTGATCTGGAAAACCAGAATCTAGAGGATGTTAAGCAGGTGACTCTCGACTAGATCTCAGGTGGGGACTGAGCAGATGCCTAATGATTAATATAATTAATATATGGTATAATATATTAATTATGCTATATTCTTTATTAGCCATTAATAAAGAGATTGATTTCTTCCATTCTTTGTTTCTTGCTCTCAAAAAAATAGCAACTAGAGCTTCAAATCTGAAGCTTGACATGTAGGCCAGATAGCCACTTTCTGTGCCAGACACCACAGTAACCTAAATGACTTTAGGTATTATGAAGGGGTTGCAGCTTTGAGATTCAGAAGGAATGTCTACATAACATTAGTGAGATTTAAATGCTGCATCCCTGATTCTTAATGGATGGGTGATGTCTTACACCGAAATATTTATATCATTAATTTTGGATTTGTTAGACTATATAGAGAGGCCACTTGCAACAGACTAAGTCAAGACTAAAATTCCTATTTGAATAAACATTTATCATAAATTTGGTTTCATACTAAACTATGCCTCATTTTTTTAAAAATAAAGCCTGAAATCTGGCTGCTGCTGCTGCTGCTAAGTTGCTTCAGTCATGTCCAACTCTGTGTAACCCCATAGACAGCAGCCCACCAGGCTCCCCCGTCCCTGGGATCTCAAGGCAAGAACACTGGAGTCGGTTGCCATTTCCTGCTCCAGTGCATGAAAGGGAAAAGTGAAAGTGAAGTCGCTCAGTCGTGTCTGACTCTTAGCGACCCCATGGACTGCAGCCTACCAGGTTCCTCCGTCCATGGGATTTTTCAGGTAAGAGTAGTGGAGTGGGTTGCCATTGCCTTCTCCAAGAAAGAGCTAGAAGTACATAAATATGCAGATACTATCAACCTGGTGAAATTACTGATGTCGTTGGTGTTTAATTGCACAGATAACCTTTCTACACGATTTAACTCTCATAATGCAACTCATTTTTTTAAGACTTAAGAATCTGAATCTTTCAGTTATGATTTGTCAATCTGCTTCTGAATTAAAAGGAACAAATAAACAAGACCACAGGTATGTCAGCTGGCAAAGAATCTTTTATGGCACTTGGGGAGTTTGTTCTTGACCGAGGTCTGCTCTCTGTAAAATTCAAGAACAGGACAAAGCCCCCTCCTCCACTCCATGCCTGTTGGGTTTTTTTTGGGAAAATCCTTGGATTTGTGATGTCCTTTAAAACAGTGAACTTGAGCCTCATTATCAAGTCCATGGGGATTCGGGAAGAGGCCTGAGCCTTCTCCAGGGATTACTTGCTGCCCTGAATCAAAGCTGGATTTGAAAAGCAATTTTCCCAGGCACCCGAGGGTTGATCAATCTGCCATTTCTCCACCGAGGTAAATGAGAGAAGAAGCAATGCCAGCAAACACTGTCCTTTCAAAGATCTTCAAACACCAAGCTCTCTTGAACACAAATGGCAAGATTTATGAGTCGCAGGAAGTGTGTCAGGGACTTCAAAATAAAATAAATTCTCCTGGTGATTTTGGCCATGTATTTCTATTCTTTTCAGACTCCAGCCAGATGGTTCCCCAGTAAGAAAAATTTCCTCCTGGATTCATCTCTGGACAGTCACTCTAGCCTGCTCCCCTGGGCCACCTGGGGCTGGAATGTACCGAGACTATGGAAATTAGTATCTAAATTAGGCCCAAACAGTAACCTAGAGGGAACTCAACCTTATAGTAATGATATTTAGTATTTTTAATATTAAGGGCTTTTCTGGTGGGTCAGATGGTGAAGAATCTACCTGCAATGCAAGAGACCCAGGTTCAATATCTGGGTTGGGAAGATCCCCTGGAGGAAGGCATGGCAACCCACTCTAGTATTCCTGCCTGGAGAATTCCATGGACAGAGGAGCCTGGAGGGCTACAGTACATGGAGTTGCAAAGAGCCAGACATGACTGAGTGACTAACACTTTAATATTTTCATTTTCAAAGCTCCCCAAAAATAATGTTTAGAGAATCTATCCCTTTTTATCATTAAATAATGTAGTCAATAATATATAGGGTGCAGATATTTAAACAAATTTCAAATGAGAGAGAGGTATCATGATCCCATCTTGGAAAACCGAGGGGAATCAGGAAGGAAACATGATTTTAGTATCAGTCAGTGACATCGTGTCTCTTCCTCACCAGATGGGTGACCCTGACCTAACATTCCTTATCTGCCATAGTCAGTGCAGGTTTTCCTAGTTTTATGGCAAAACAGTGTTTGAACTGGAGACAGAAGTTCTTTCTGTAGGAAGCTTTGTAATGCAGTCATGGTTGTCCATTACCGATGGCAAGGAAGGAAGTCATTTACTGAGTGAGTTGGCCTCAAACACACCCTCCAAATTATCTTTCTCTCATTCTGAGACTCTGAATTTGACATTTTTGCGAGTGTTCTACTTCCTTTCAAACTGGAGAAGAGCAGAGGGAGGCAAGCGTGTGGCCCTTTATTAAGTCCTCAGGACAATCTCCACTTTGCAGAAAAAGAAAAAGGATAAACTATTTTCCCAACATCACACAGCTTCCAAGTCTGACTTCAGAGTCCACTCAGTTCCCAGTAATTATCCCTTACCCTCCATCTACAATATTAGGAGAACTGAAAACAAGCCTTGCCTTATAAATAATAATAATGAAAAGCCCTAAGTCCAGAGAGCTTGAGTTAATGGGTTTATTTTAACTGAATCTGGAATAAACAGGGTGATTGTTTCAGCCAGATGATTTTTCAAAACTGTAAATACTATAAAATAAATTTCAAATGTAAAAGCAGAGGTTAAAATTTTAAATTCTGCCTTAACCAGAAGAAGAAGCATCTTCATACAAGTGTTGTATAGTTTGTGAACTTGAATGCAAGAGATGGGTAGTTATGACCTTGCTGTAATGATTTTTTACACCATGTACCCTTTTTAACATTTACCTTAAAAACAGCAGAATATGCATATGCCACAGTAATGTATATTTTTTACTCACAAGGATTTTATGCGTAAACATCGTCTCTAGTATGCAGAGGTTTATGGAATCATATTCACTTTTTCTTCATCGTTATATTCCAATAAATATCAAAGGAAAATGCTGTTCATTTGTGAAGCACACACGTTATTTGCCATAACTGAGAACTTTCTTTCTTTGATGCCATCATGGTTACCATTCTAGTTGAAATAAGTAATTTCAACTAACTTCAGTTTTATAGGTTTAATTTCTTGCCAAAGCTTATAAATGAAAACTTCAGTCTTATGTCAAATGTCCAAATACAGTCTTTTAAGGATTTTTTCCCTGTAAATTTTATCTTTCAATTACTAGATCAATTACTTTTTAAATCACTGTCACCTAGACTCATAGGACAAAATATAATTATTAGAACAAACAGGTCAGGGACAGAGCGACAGCTGTCTCCCGTGCTTCCATTCACCATGGAGTGAAATCTGACGTGTCCCCTGATCCAGCTAAAAATTCACAAACATTTTACTCATTCTTACACTTTTCCAAATGCATGTATTTTTTCTCCGGAGTGCTTTAAAAACTACCTCGATGGAAGCATGCAGATTTAACCATTGACTCAGGATGGCACATGGCACCCCACTCCAGTACTCTTGCCTGGAAAATCCCATGGATGGAGGAGCCTGGTAGGCTGCAGTCCATGGGGTCGCAAAGAGTCGGACATGACTCAGAGACTTCACTTTCACGCATTGGAGAAGGAAATGGCAACCCACTCCAGTGTTCTTGCCTGGAGAATCCCAGGGACGGGGGAGCCTGGTGGGCTGCCGTCTATGGGGTCGCCCAGAGTCGGACACGACTGAAACAACTTAGCAGCAGCGGCAGGATGGCAAGGTGCACAGACTGGAAACTTCCTTCAAGGTAGAATTCTTTTTTTTTTCTCTGACAACTGCTGGGTGTTACTTCTCTAAGAATATTGCAGTAACTAATTATCTAGAGCATGGACCATGACACGAACTTGAAAGGCTTCCAGTGTGAATTAAGGGTGGATGGTAATGAAGAGACACCAGGTCAAGCCCAGGCCCTTAGGGTTAATGCCTCTCACAGGGTAGCCCTCGTGTCTCCGGACTTGTTTCCCCGTAGCCACATGTGGGTGAGAATGCACATGTGTGAGGACCCACGAGGTGTGCAAAGTAACCACACAAAATAAGAGAACATGAAGCTCTGTGCACACCCTGTTTACTGTCACAACGTACAAGGCCCCAGAAATCAAAGCAGGAAGATGCCCAGAGTCAGACTTACCGACTCATCGTTCTCAAACTCTGGGTTACACTGCGGCCTCTTCAGCCACTGGCTTCTGAACAATGTTCCTACGGACCAGTCACATGGTCAGGCTGACGATGAACATGTCCACGTCAGGCACAAACACTTGGATCCCACTGCCAGCACTGGCTCCCTTTAACCTATGGAGGGAAAAAAAGGGAGGAGGAAATTCAGTTGTTTTGATGTTGCTATGGTTAAACTGCCATTGAGTATGTTTGAATCTTCTTAGGACTTCAAGAATGCTCAGTTTCTGCCTGGAAGTTATCAGAAAGCTTTTCTCTGACTCCAGTATTACATAATTTACTAAGATTCAGGAAGCTTTCAGGGAGTTTCAGAAATAGCATGCAGAACCCGAAACCAACTCTTAAACCAACTCTTAAAATGTGCTGATGAACTAAACTGTTATTAAATAAGCCACGTGTCCAGGACAGAGGCAGGTGTTTGCAATCCAGTGGGAGCAGTTAAAGACTGGATGTACACAAGCAGTCCTGGAAGTAAATCCAAGTTTAGAGGGAAAACAGAGAAGACATTCAAGCCGTCCTTGAACAGGAGCCCTTCATTACTTTGAATGCTGAATCGATTTTGTTTTCCATCCTGTTCCAAGAAAAGGCAGGTCATTAACAGAGAGATTTGGTCCTGGTGTCAGCAGGACCTGGTGGCTGTGTTTCACTGGGACCTTCCCCTCATCCTGTGCTCCCCCGTGCCCCCAAGAGATAATGCTGTTCATCTTCTTTATTGCACGGGACTTAAATGAAAGTGACCCAATGTGTATCAGAGCTAAAACTTGTTTAGGGAAAAGCAGCAGAAAATAGGAAGCTATGTCATGCGAAGGTATGTATTTTTCAAATACACTTCATGTGATGAAATACATGCTGTCATCATTTACATCGGATATATGATGTATTTGGGTAAAAGCATAATAAACGGCAAGACCCCTATCACCTAGAAATAACCATGTTGATATTTTAGTGAATTAAAACAATCATGTGATATTGCTTCTATGTGGAATTAAAAAAATGATACGAACTATTTACAAAACAGAAATAGACTCATAGACAAAGAAAACAAACTTCTGGTTACCAAAGGGGAAAGGTGAGGGGAGAGGTATAAATTTGGAATTTGGGATGAACATAAACACAGCACTGTATATAAAATAGATAAACAACAAGACCTACTGTATAGCACAGGGAATTCTACTCAATAGTTTGGAAACTATAAGAAACTATATACTACACATGCAAACTTCAAATTAACAAAACTAGGCTCACCCTTTTTGTTTTTGAAAATAATTTGTTCATTTAATACATCACTCACATCTTGACAACTCACTGAAGATTTTTAAACCTTTTTTATGTAAATTTATTTTAATTGGAGGCTAATTACTTTACGATATTGTATTGGTTTTGCCATACATTGACATGAATCCGCCATGGGTGTACATGTGTTCCCCATCCTGAACCCCCCTCCCACCTCTCTCCTCCCCATCCCATCCCTCTGGGTCATCCCAGTGCACCAGCCCCAAGCACCCTGTATCATGCATTGAACCTGGACTGGCAATTCATTTCACATACGATAATATACATAAACCTTTACCACATAAACCTTTTACACACCAGATAGTAGTTACTTAACTAGTCCACTACTGTTGCACCTTTAGAATATTGCCATTTATTTGTTACCATAATATGAATGTAAGTCAAGTCTTCATTAAGTAAAGAATCTCCTAATCCAGGATCTTCTAGCAAAAATTCCCCAGACCAGTCCGACTGGCTTTTTGTAAAAACAGTCTGGACAAGGATCTGTCCATTAGAAGCCTGGGTTTTATACACAACTCTAAGCTTCTCTGAACAGAGAAACATGGAAGTGATGAGACATCCCTTTACCTCCATAAATAAAACACACATGATCATGCGAGAGGTTTTAAAAAATGGCAAATTCCTTGCATTTGGGTTAAGAGTAAGAGAAAACAAATAGGAAACCTTCATCGAAACATATAATACTGTGAAAACTTCATCCAGACTTTACAATTACTTATAAAATTCATAATCCAAATCCATAATAAGGAAATTTGATGACTGATTTCATCATAGGAAAACTGTAGAAGTTTTGCCTACTTGGCAAGTACAACTAATGTGATCAGACAGAGCAAATGAGGATTCACATCATCAGAATGAGAATTTGGAGATCAAGAAGACAGGCCAGGAGATGAAGGCCAGGCTGGGCAGGGAGGTGTTTCCTGGGTGGGGCTGAGGTCAGAAGAGCAGGCAGGCCCTCCTGAGTGGATATGGGGACAAATTATTGCAGCTCTTTTGCAGAAAACAAATTGACCATGGCATTTTGTGAGAAGCACAAACCAAGCCAACCGGAGGGAAAAAGTTCTCTGAGGCATGTACCCAGAGTCCCACCCGGCACAGTGGACCCAGGAGCCAGCTGTGCCTGCCCCCAACCCCAACCTGCACTCTGTACATGGCTCTCAATTTGCAAACAGTGGCTTCGAGCCAACAGCCTCAGCTTTGTGCTCCTAGGTCCCCAAGGAGACACTCAATCACCCACATACATGAAGAGAGTAAATGAAACCCAACTGCAAAGCAATTACTCCCCAGTCATAACAGAACGTGGCTCCCAGAACCAGGACTGGGCTGCAGGCCAGCTCAGAGTGGAATCCGTCAGCCACAGAGGTGCCAACCTGTTACCTGCTGCTCTCACCCGAGCTCACAAAGCAGCACATTCAGAGCACTGCCAGCCCATGGGCTCCATGGGCCTCCAGAAGATGACGGTGTGGGCCGTGGACAAGGACCAGGTCAGAATCCATATGATACATCCTATGGGGATCATATTATCACTACAGTCTCCATCTTCGCTGTCTAGACCAGAGTCTACTGAAGTACATTCATCAGAGTGCTGCTCCTGCTGCTGCTAAGTCGCTTCAGTCATGCCCGACTCTGTGACTCCATAGACAGCAGCCCGCTAGGCTCTTCTGTCCATGGGATTCTCCAGGAAAGAATACTGGAGTGGGTTGCCATTTCCTTCTCCAATGCATGCAGGCATGCTAAGTCGCTTCAGTCATGTCCGACTCTGTGTGACCCTATGGACAGAAGCCCACCAGACCCCTCTGCCCACGGGATTCTCTAGGCAAGAATACTGGAGTGGGTTTCCATTTCCTTCTCCACATAAGAGTGCTGGTCCTCAGAAATATTGCAAATTAAAACAAGACCAAAACAAACAAACAAACAAAAAAACTGCCTCTGGTCAAATAAGTGTTAGAAAAATCACAATGGTTATTATTACAGTAAAGAACTTGAGAAGTTCTGTAGAAAAACAATAAATTGGAGTTTATGTAAACCTCTGGACTTCCCAGGTGGCTCAGTAGCTAAAGAAGCTACTCACGACATTTCTCCCCGGTTATTTCCCTGTGCTGTTTCCCCCCACCTTCACCAGTCCCCCTAAGCCCCCCAAAACACACTCCCAGCAGTTCTGATTGGCCCGCACTTCTTTATGGCTCAGCTTCTCCTTTCTACAGAGACATGGAGCCAAGTAAGCAAGCAGAGGGTGAGCTGCTTAATTGTATTTACATGTGATGTACTTATTGTCCTCCATGTCCTATAGGGCTTTTAATAACACTTTATGCTAGTTTTAAATGAATCATTGAGAATGTGATGCTAGGTTCTGTAATCACAGTTTTTCTAGCTCAACTTTTGTCCAAGACCTATCGAGAAAAGGGATTATTGGAACTAGAACCACTTGATTAGAATATAAGCAATGATTTTAAAGCATTATTAATGTGTGATAACTGATATACATTCAAAACACTGAAACCTTGATTTTTGTAACCCCTTTGTATTCTGGAATGATGTTGGGATCAGAAGAGTGATACCTAAAATGATAATGTGCAGTGATATTTAGCCTTGTGCGTGATTTTGTGTTTTCAATGTACTGTGTACTTACAGAATTGTTAAAGTTGTTATTTCTGATATTTATACTAGAAAAATTGTATAGACACTTTATGATTTTAACCAGCATTTTTAATAACATTTGCACTTACTGTATTGTAATAAACTTCACTTTTAATACAAAAGTTAAAAAAAAAAAAAAAGAAAAACAATAAATTGGAGTTTATGTAAACCTCTGGACTTCCCAGGTGGCTCAGTAGCTAAAGAAGCTACTCACAATGCAGGAGACGCAGGAATCATGGGTTCGATCCCGGGGTCAGGGAGATCTCCTGGAGAAGGGTACAGCAACCCACTCGAGTATTCTTGCCTGGAGAATCCCATGGACAGAGGAGCCTGATGGGCTGCTGTCCATAGGGCTGCACAGAGTCGGACATGACTGAAGCGACTTAGCATGCATGCATGCATTGGAGAAGGAAATGGCAACCCACTCCAGTCACAGAAGAGTCGGACACACAAAAAAGAGTAGGGTCACAAAAGAGTCGGACACAACTGAAGCAATGGAGCTCACATGCAAATCTCTGCTTCCCAAATTTATCTGAGCACAAACCACTTCTTAAAGTTTTATCTAAAATCTATTACATTCTGCCGAGCTACTGTTCATGGCACAGGTTTTAGAAAATGCTGTTCGAGTCTCCTCATTGATCTAAATTTTTTATCACAATGAATGGATACTTTGGAAACTGTACTTAGATGTAGTTAATCCTCATATATTTGGTTTTGAATAAGCCCCTAATAACTACAGTGCCACCAACACCTTATTTCTTTCCCTCATTCCCTCTCCCAGCTGTCCACCCCATCTCCCAAGTGTCCACCCCATCTCCCAAGTGTCCACCTGCTCCTGGGACACACTGGAAGAGACTAGAAAATGCATGACAACTCACAAAGGTGCTCGTCCAGTCCCAGCACGTCCCCAAGACCATTCGCAGACACCCATCTTCCTACGAGATGTCTCCACCCAGTGCCTGACCATATCTCCACATGTCTCCCTTCACCACCTCCTCTTCTGAATGACTGTCACTTTGCCTCAGGGCGTCCCTCTGCCAACCAGGCCAAGCTGAGCTTTTAGAAGCACAGTTTGGACTTGCTCACCGCACCGCCGATGAGAAAGGTCCATATTCCCAAGCTCACCTACGAGGCCTCTGTATTGCAGACGCATGTGCCTTGACTCTTGCTATGACTTTCTCGGACCTCAGATTTCAGCCATTCTGGCTGCACATCCAAGCACAGGCAAGTGTTTGTCCCTCTGAGTCATGGCACAGTCTTCTCCCTTGGACCACAAAGCCCTCCTCACACACACTTACACGTCATCCTCATCAGTCAAGACTCACCTCCTTCATCTGCACCGCAAAGCCCACCCACCATCTGTTTCCTTTAGACCCCAACACTTTATATTGCTCGCTTATTTGTGAATCTCAGCATCCAAGAGGACTATATACACAGGTATATATTTGTATGTGTATATGTGTGTGTGTGTGTATGTGTGCGTGTACATGTGATATAGTGTGTGCTCTGAATACAGGCTGGCAGAATTAATGCCATCTCCAAATATTTACTCTTTCTTTCCTATGACAATAGTTTGTGCAAAGTTCTGCTGAAGAATTAGATCAGGTGTTTGCCATAAGATCAGATCAGATCAGATCAGTCACTCAGTCGTGTCCGACTCTTTGTGACCCCATGAATCGCAGCACGCCAGGCCTCCCTGTCCATCACCAACTCCCGGAGTTCACTGAGACTCACGTCCATCGAGTCAGTGATGCCATCCAGCCATCTCATCCTCTGTCGTCCCCTTCTCCTCCTGCCCCCAATCCCTCCCAGCATCAGAGTCTTTTCCAATGAGTCAACTCTTCACATGAGGTGGCCAAAGTACTGGTGTTTCAATTCAGTTCAGGGAAGAAGAAGTACAAAGGACAGGATAGTCACTAGTGTCTGCAGAGAGCCTGAGGATCGGAGGTTGATGAGTAACATCTTAGTTCTTTGGATGTGAGTTAATGGTCACAATTGGAAACTATAAACCATTAAAAATATATATGCATTTTTTGTATACACCAGAGAAAACATTTCAAGAACAAGAACTACTAATCATATCCAATGAACGTGAAATGGCTTGATTTGGTCAGATTTTTTATTTATTCCAAAAATAGTTATTATGCCTCTGTTGAGTGTCAGGCTCTCTCCCTTGGGCACTGAATGCTGGTTATAAAAGTGTGTCTTAAACACAGAGATAAAACAGGAAGAGGTGTTGAGGCCAGGTCCTCCTTGCTGGAATCAGACTCTGGCAAAGCATCTGCACAACCAGAAGGGCTGAAGGCTTTGGAGCAAAGAACTCCCCACCATCACCACAGAACCGAGACCACGGAGGAAGTCATGATCTTGTGGCAGGAAGTGGGGCTGGGAGGTAGCCTTTCCGTGGTGAGAGTGAGGTGTGGTACAGATATGACAGGTCACCCTGGAAGGCATGTGGGGTTTGTGCCTGAGAGAGGTCTTGACTGGAGGGGAAGAGCGAGAAATTTCTTCTCATGTATGTTGGCCAAAGTCCATGGAGTAAGTCAGATGTTTCAGGGAATGCACCGAGTATAAATATTTATGGGAGGCTCCATAAATGAATGGTCACTGTTCATTTCAGAGCATTTAATAACAAATTAAAATGTTTTAATAGCATAATTAATTAATTTATTTTAGGTGGCACTGAGTCTTTGTTGCTGCATGGGTTTTCTCTAGTTGCAGAGATCGGGGGCTAGTCTCCAGTTGCGGCAGTGCCCAGGCTTCTTATTGCCGTGGCTTCTCTTGTTGCAGAGCACAGCCTCTAGGGTGAATGGGCTTCAGAAGTTTTGGCTCCCGGGTTCAGTAGTTGTGGTGCACAGGCTTAGTTGCTTTGCAGCATGTGGGATCTTCCCAGATCAGGGATTGAAACCATGTGTTCATTGGCAGAATTGGCAGGCGGATTCTTATCCACTGAACCACCGGGGAAGCTCAACAAATTAAATTTTATTTCCAGTAAATTCTGCGTTTGAAATCAGGCTGACCAGGTTATGTGTAGAAGCCCTGTTCTAATAATTAAGGAAATCGATGTATGCATTTCCCCATAAAACGTTATCCTAGATCGCATGACTTTCTGGGCTCAGCTCAATTACATTTTCTGTATAGAAAAGCACAAGCTAAACAACTTACAACCTCATGTTCTTGTCAACAGTCAGACACTTCCTCTCCAATCCAGTTATAGTCACATGATTCTATTTGTGCAGGGTGATTATTCCTCTTGAAAGGGAGTCTAGGAAGCTGAAAACTAGGGAAAACCCTACTTATTCATCAAGAGGAGAGAGAACGTAGCCATAAAACACTGTGAATCAGTAAGTTAGTGCAAATGTATGAGCGACCTGGATCTATACCAATAAACATGGATGGATCTCACAAACAATATTGAGAGAAAAAAAAAGAAGTAGCAAGCATACAGAATATCGATTGCTTACGGACTCACCTGTAAAGAACTCCATGAAAGTGACAAACATGTTTCTGGACAGAGAGAGGGACACATCACTGGTGTTGCAGCACCTAGGTTCTTATCTTTGAAAGCTGGTTTGCATGCACAAAAGTGTATTTTTAATATTTCATATTGTTTTTTAAAATCAGAAGTGTCATACTTCTCAGAATTCCTCGTGTAGAACATATCATGAAAACACAGTCGATTACCTGCCTGGGAAAGAAAATGACCAACTGCTGCAGTCTCAGCCATGGTTATATTTGGTCAAACTCAATTACCATCCTCCCATCCAAGTCCAGGGAAGGAGTGAGGCTGGGGTGGATGTTCACAGGCTAACCACTTTGCTTTTGCAAGTCTCAGTTTCTCACTAACAAAATGACTTCTCAGGGTCTTCCCAACTGTGAGGTTTCATTTTGACTCAGAAAATTCAAAATAAAGACGCAGGGAAATTGATAAGGGGCTAGGAAAGAGGAAGAGTGTTGGAATTCCAGGTATGGCCAAAAGAAGAGCGCTGGAATTTCAGGTAGGGCTGAAAAGCAGACTTAGGGACAAACACAAATGCTGTTAACCTTCAGAAGCTGGAAAAGAACAACCCCATTCATGCCACTCCTTTGGGAGCCAGCCCTTTGGTTCAGAGTTGGTAGGAAGGTTAACTTCAATTGAATTCCAGTAAAACAATTAAAATGCAAACGAGCATTATTTAGATGAATATGAACTACTGAGATGGTTGTAACTGGTCTTCTGGTGGCCTCTGGAGCCCAGGGACTGATGCTTGGTCACCATCCCACAGGAGGGGAGCTGCACTGGGACAGAGCTGACCCAGGGACCCTCCCTGAGTCCCATCAGGACTCCACTTCAGCACCAGTGCAGACTGGTTCACCTCCTCTTTCCTCTGGGACCCCTCACTTCCCCGGCAGTGCCCATGATTGTCTTCAGTCTAGCTCCTGAAATACATCCTTTGTCTCACACTCACTCCCTCCACCAGCCCACCCCATGGGGATCCTCTAATTGGCTTGTATGGCCCTGTGAACAATCGCAACACAGGAGGTGAGTAGAATCTAGTCTAATCTCTCTGGAGCTGGGTGATTCACTCCAGATGACCGGAGGACACAGTCTCTGGGTTTCCTCTGCTTGACCTGAACTGCAAAGATTCTGAGTTGAACCTGCACGTGTGTTTCTGCAGTAAAGCAGGGATCATGTGTCACTGTGACAGCCCACAAATGCCATGACACATAAATGTCTGTCATCCCTGTGGGCCCGGGCACAGCGAGGCAGGCATGGACCTCCAGTCTCCCTCCTGGCTGAGCATCACCCATAGCTCATGGCTCTCTCAGCTGCAGCCACGACTAACCAGTTTGGAATCAAACAAAAGTAGTGGCACCAGCCAGCATTTTCTTTTTCATGAACACAGCAGAGGAAAAGAGGAGTACACTGCATGAAGAGGAGCTGTTGCTTTGGAAACTGGATGCATTTGCATTGTATTGGGTCATTGCATAAAGTATACAGGTGTAGTCACAGTGAAAAAAAAAGCTTCCGATTCACTCTCTAGCACAGCTCAGTTCTATCAAACAGCTAGGGGGCAGTTGTGCCAAAGACAGATGGCATAAAAACAGATCCCTCCTCAAATCTCTTGGAGCTGAGCGTATTGCAAAGTTCATACTTTTCCAGATGTTAGGAAGGTGCCTCACCAGATGATGTAACCGTGGCAGCAGGTTCGTGGGCAGTGTCCCCTCCCCCAGCACACACATCTCGTTCCTTCACACTCAATGCAATGCTCTCCCCTCAGATCCCAGGTCAGTTCAGGTCAGGTTTTTGCCACTGAGAAATTAGGCTAAAATACCGAGTGTTCAGAGCATACTGGAGTTTGAGATTGCAGGTGAAGGTTGAATATCCTTACTCAAGCACATCATAACAAACTAGAAACACTAAGCTCTGAAACAAATCAAAATTGCTCACCAATAAAATGTTAATCGTTTGCATATATAGATATATATATATATAGATATATATATATGGAATTTAGAAAGATGGCAACGATAACCCTATAAGCGAGACAGCAAAAGAGACACAGATGTATAGAACAGTCTTTTGGACTCTGTGGGCGGGGGGGGGGGATGATTTGGGAGAATGGCACTGAAACATGTATAATATCATATAAGAAATGAATCGCCAGTCCAGGTTCGATGCAGGATACAGGAAGCTTGGGGCTGGTGCACTGGGATGACCCAGAGGGATGGTATGGGGAGGGAGGTGGGAGGGGGGTTCAGGATTGGGAACGCGTGTACACCCGTGGCGGATTCATCTTGATGTATGGCAAAACCAATACAATATTGTAAAGTAATTAGCCTCTAATTAAAATACATAAATTTAAATTAAAAAAATAAAATGTTAATTGGATAAATTTTAAAAACTCTGAATTTTTAACTGTCCAAAGATATACCCTATGCTCAGTAAATCTAAGCAATGAAAAAAAAAAATTGTGAAGCACAACTTATAGTGTCTTGGTCCAAACTATGAATAGAATCGCCAAAGCATCTTTCTACACACACTTCTCCATGCAGCTAAAATGTGATTCAGTTTTCAAGGTTTGTTCAGAAAGCATTTCAAGTAATTTAGGGTCCACTAACTAAAAACAGGCTGAAGGCAGAGGACATAATCAAGGGACATATCACATACATTTGTCCACACAAAGATCTGTAGGCAAAGGTTTAGAGCAGCTTCATTCATAATCACCAACAGGTAGAAGTGAAAGTGAAGTCACTCAGTTGTGTCTGACTCTGCGACTCCATGGACTGTAGCCTACCAGGCTCCTCCATCCATCCATGGGATTTTCCAGGCAAGAGTACTGGAGTGGGTTGCCATTTCTTTCTCCAGGGGGATCTTCTGACCCAGGTTAACTCAGCCTAACCCGGGTTTCCTGCATTGTAGGCAGACACTTCTACCATCTAAGAAACCAGGGAATTCCTGGTTTTAGATAAGGTAGAGGAACCAGAGATCAAATTGCCAACATCTGCTGGATCATGGAAAAAGCCAGAGAATTCCAGAAAATCATCTATTTCTGCTTTAGTGACTATGCCAAAGCCTTTGATTGTGTGGATCACAATAAACTGTGGAAAATTCTGAAAGAGATGGGAATACCAGACCACCTGACCTGCCTCTTGAGAAATCTGTATGCAGGTCAGGAAGCAACAGTTAGAACTGGACATGGAACAACAGACTGGTTCCAAATAGGAAAAGGAGGACGTCAAGGCTGTATATTGTCACCCTGCTTATTTAACTTATATGCAGAGTACACCATGAGAAATGCTGGGCTGGATGAAGCACAAGCTGGAATCAAGATTGCCAGGAGAAATATCAATAACCTCAGATATGCAGATGACACCACCCTTGTGGAAGAAAGTGAAGAAGAGCTAAAGAGCCTCTTGATACAAGTGAAAGAGGAGAGTGAAAAAGTTGGCTTAAAGCTCAACATTCAGAAAACTAAGATCATGGCATCTGGTCCCATCACTTCATGGCAAATAGATGGGGAAACAGTAGAAACAGTGGCTGACTTTATTTTTCTGGGCTCCAAAATCAATGCAGATGGTGACTGCAGCCATGAAATTAAAAAACTCTTACTCCTTGGAAGGAAGGTCATGACCAACCTAGACAGCATATTGAAAAGCAGAGACATTACTTTGCCAACAAAGGGCCATCTAGTCAAGGCTATGGTTTTTCCAGTGGTCATGTATGGATGTGAGAGTCGGACTGTGAAGAAAGCTGATAGCCGAAGAATTGATGCTTTTGAACTGTGGTGTTGGAGAAGACTCTCGAGAGTCCCTTGGACAGCAAGGAGATCCAACCAGTCCATTTAAAGGAGATCAGTTCTGGGTGTTCATTGGAGGGACTGATGTTGAAGCTGAAACTCCAATACTTTGCCCACCTGATGTGAAGAGCTGACTCATTGGAAAAGACCCTGATGCTGGGAAAGATTGAGGGCAGGAGGACAAGGGGACGACAGAGGTTGAGATAGTTGGATGGCATCACCGACTCAATGGACATGGGTTTGGGTGGACTCTGAGAGTTGGTGATGGATGGGGAGGCCTGGCGTGCTGCGGTTCATGGGGTCGCAAAGAGTCAGACACGACTGAGCGACTGAACTGACTGACAGAAAAATGTCCTGTATAAACCAGCTGTATCTGTAAGTATGTAAACTGTTGAAAATGTACTGAATAGCAGAGAGAGTCCCAGGACATCTCAACATCCAGGAAGGAAGGTGGTCCACAAGGTCCCTGAATGTCTCTCGGTATTTACATGGAGCTGCTCCTTGGCCAGTTCTCCCAGGGGATTTCCCCACACAAATAATTTATAGCAGGGATAAAATTAACAATGTAGGTGCGGAGAAGATGGTTTCTTCTGAAAATCCCTGTGCTTGAAATTCTGGGAAATTATGTTTTAACAGTTCAAGACCTATTACAATATCGCTGATTTATGAGATTGGAGCTAGGTTATTAGGAGACTTTCTTCTAAACACAGATTAGTTATTTTTATAAATAATCAAATAAAATAAACACTCCTAGAGTGAGCCATGGCCACTGAGGTTTGCATGCCTGCAAATCTGAGCAGTGTATGTTTCTGTCCTATTCTCGGGAGGTGGGAGAGAGTAACAGCCCCGAGGATGCTCAGGAAGTTCCTGCTCACGGTCCTCGTGTCCCGTCTCAGGACCCTCCCCGTGCAAACACTGACCCCAGGATCCACCGCCCACACTGGGTCCCTATGCTCTGGTCCCCTGATACTGATGAACATAAGGCTGTCCCTGTTGACCTTGAGCGTTGGGGTGTCCACTGAGAGTGGGTCAGCAGTTCAGGATGGGGCATTTCTTACCCTCTTTTCCACTCTCTCCATGCCCCACCACCAGGTCTGCATGTATAAATGCTCCTTTCCTGACTTACTCGAGAAATCATCATTTTTTTATAGTAAATTTTGTGGCATTGAATGTTTCCATAAGGGCTCATGTTTAGGCTGGAATGAAGTTATCCTCCTGGGGCAGCGGAACAAGCCCTTCAGCGAAATGCCTGCTATGCGCTGGGCCCTGCCGGCCCCGGAGCTTCCTCTGGCACACGGCATGTTACTGTCCCATGTGTGTGGATTTCCAGAATCTGGGCCCCTCCTTGTGCATAGGAAATTGCCTAAGGGAGATCCGAATCTGGCCTGAGCACCCACCTGGTTCCTCCTCCCCTTCCCGGGCCTCAGCCAGCTATTGTTTGTCCAGAGAGAATGTGTGTCCAGAAACCTGGGGCTGCCCCGGCTTGTCTGGCAGAGAGCACCTGGACCTGGTGGGGCAGCTCCATCCTACTACGGAGCCCCCATGGAACCAGGCTGGGTGGTGCTGTGGTCATACAGTGGGCAGCCTCTGGCCTGAGTGGGACTGGGGATGTGGGGCCTGAGTCAGTTGGTCAGAGTAGGAAACACTCCTGGGACCCCACGGTGGGGGCAGCACTCCCTCAGACCCCATGCCTGGCAACAGAGGGAGTAGGCTTTGTTTCTGTTTGTCTGCTTTAGTTTTATTTTTCCCCTAAAAGTCACTTAGTCAATGTGTGGATAAGGACACACAGCCTTCTGGGGGTGCACGGGGGCAGTGAGGGGACAGACACTGACCAGTAAGCCCCTCAGCCCAGGGACCCTATTGCCAGTCAAGAGTCAACCAGAACAACATCTCTGCCATCTTCCTTCAGCTCTTACGCTCCTCTTTCTGGAATGTGCTGGAGTCAACCACTCCCAGGGCAAAACCAGTGCTGTACTCAGATGGCTGAGGACCAGGCTCTGCTGCCCACACACCACAGCGCACGTCCATCAGCGTCCCAACGGAAGACGCCAGCGTGTCCACAGAAACACACTCTCAGGATGGAAGTAGTGACGTGCCTGGATTCCTCAGTCACTGTATTTCGCCAGTCAGAGCAGAGGGTGGACATTTCAAACCTACCCACTTCCCCCAAGGACCAGGTGAGACAGCCTTCCCCCTATGTGGGGCAGGCGGGTCAGGACGGCCATGTGAGGGTCCCCCAGGCTGCTCCGTCTGTTCCCACCTGGTCACTACGATCCCTGGGCTGCTGGATTGCTCACCGACCAGCGTTTTCACTTGCTCTGTGGATGACAGGCCCCCAGGCCACTTCTCCATCTCCAGGGAGAGTGAGATGGGCATCAACCTCAATAGTGACCACAGGGAGGGTGTGAAAGGGGGACTTGGACATCAGAGCCTCCCAGAGGCAGGAGGGAGTCTGTCCTGGGTGAGGCAGTGGGTACAGGATGGTCCAGGGAGGGCGGGATAAGGGATTACTTATGCTCTTCTGGGACAAGGAGGAGCCTGGGACAAGTGGGGCCCTGCCTGACCACAGCTTCCCAAGCCCCCTTGGCACTGAGGGACGTGATCACCTGAGGCAACATGATTGCTCCTGTTGTGTGATAAGACCTTCCGAGTTCCGCAGAGCTTAGAGAAGAGGAGGGCACAGACATCTGCAGAGCTTAGAGAAGAGGAGGCACAGGCTTCACAAGCAGGAAGACTCGATACCACCTGGTCCTGCATGAAGAAGTCACTTAGTCCTCTGAAGCCGCATTTACACGTCACTGTGTGAATGAAACCACTAGACTCTAGAAGGTGTGTGACACTGTCATGTTTGCTACTTCCAAGATTTCATGTACATTTAGAAGTCTGTGTGGCTGTGAGCGTGTAGAGATAGCCTGGGAAAAAGAAGAGCCAGGAAGAACTGTTTCCACTTTCTTCATCGCGAGTGATAGGTTTCTGAGGATTCTGATGAAAAACCCACACAGCTCCTCTGAAATCTGCCTCATACAAACTGTTGCTTCACCCAAGCAAGGATGCTCAGTCGCGAGCTGAGGTGTTTAACTGGCTGGGCTGCGGGAAAGACATTTCACTGCAGTTACAGCTATAAAAGAACTAATTTCAGGCTCTCATGATGCAGAGAAAAGGAGAAATCTGAACCGAGGTTTGGGAGTGTCTGCTAGCACGATTCCCCAAAACATTCCATTCTACAGACTCAACATCTAGATTTTACCTCCATATCAAACAGCGTGAACTTCCCATTATTCATGGTGCTGTCTGCACCAAGGTTCAAAAAAGCTTTCAGAGATCTATTACGCAGTTCACTTGCTCACGTCATTAATGAAATATAAAATGTTCTGCCTTGGTACCTCACATTTTGTACAGAACAAGGTCCTAAGCTTACCACCTGGGAATTTGGGATTGTAGTTCATGAATGCACTATTCTCCATAGGACCTGATCTTTATCACTCATTCATTCAGAGCCTGTTTATATTAAGTCCTAGGGACCTGACTTAGTGAAGTTGGAGATTACAAATCAGAAAATCTTTCCTTCCAGACATATTTTGAGGGAAAAAGGATGAAGGATTACATTTTTTTTCTAGAAGAAAAATAGATCTGTTCACCAAATACTTATTAAATGAGGTCATTGTGCTAGAATTAAAAAAAAAGTTCCTTTCCATGTTGGAAGTCAAAGTCTTACATAAAGCTCTCAACAGCCTAAGAAATGGTAATCACCTACTTTTATTATACACACACACAGAGATGTGTGTGCATTTGAGTATAACCAAGGTATTTTGGCCCATCAAAGAAAACAGCAAAATTGATCAGCTACATGAGTAAAGTCTAATGAAATGGATTATGTATCACAGGATATAAAAGTCTCAGACATAAGATCGAACTTTTCTTTCGATTGTATGGGAGTTACTGACACGTGTTATGGACTGGATGTTTTCATTCTCTCAAAATTCACCTACTGAAATTCTAACCCCTCAATGAGACAGTATTAAAATATGAGGGTCTTTGAGAAGTGATCAGCTCACGAGTGTGGAGACCCAGTGAATGGGGTTAGTGCCCTCATAAAATGCTTGCTTATGAAACATTTATTAAACGCCTATCACTGGACAACCCTTGGGCTGGCACTAGCAGGTGTAAAACGACAAGATGCACATACTACTCTCAGCAGCAAGGGTCTAGAATGACACACAGTAAGTCCACACAAGATCATGAACACACTTGGTGGCTTCATGATAGGAGGTGCTGGAAGACAGAGGAAGCCTGAGGGTGGTGGCTGTGGGGCTGGTGAGGTTTGGGAAAAGACGGGGTTGTTGGGTACCAGCAGCTGCCATGTCCTGAAGGGACCACAGGCAGGAAAGGGGGAAACCAATGAAACACAGTTTACAGACATCTGTTAAGCTCCCAGACACTGCTGCCACAGAACCAGGTTCTCACGTGTCTCCCTCTATCTGATCTTTCAGTTTGCTCACCAGGACACATCTCATGGCAAGATTACTGTAAGGACAGGCTTACTTCCTAGGTCCCCTCCTTGCTCCCCATCACCGAATGTACAGCAGAGGACAACTTTGCTTTCTTTTTCTTGGAGAAAGCTTTGAGGTTTGGCTGACTCAGTCACTTTTTTTTTTCTTTTTTAGATGTGACCACTTTAAAATACTCTATTAGCAAATAGACTGATAGGAAATCTTCAAAGGACACAGCACTAAAAGGATCAATATCGCTTACAATAGCTCTAAAGGACCAGAAAGCTTCATTTAGGATATAATTGGAGTTCCCTTGAAGAGAAAGACGGAGTTGAACTTGAGAAGAAACCAAACAAGGCCGTGTTTAATAGCACTGCATGACACGGTCTTTGCAACTGTCAATGCACAATAACTCCATCTACCAATATCTATTCTGTAGATTTCAAGACACTTGATGCAAGGCAGAGACAACTCCTACCCTTACATGAGAAAACATGTGACAACACGTGAAAACATAGGGTGATGTTTTAAGATAATGTCTAAAACTGGGGATGTTCACCAGACTACAGTTCAAATATACAGCCTTTCACTTGATATATTATTTAATAATATTTTAATGTACAGATCTATTCAGAAGCATACCCATTTAGAAAGGCATTATGACATGCAAATTTTACTCCCTTTCTTCAAAATATTCATAAAATGAGAACAGCTGATAAGAGTTGAGACTAAAGACAATGTTCCCAGAGCTACAGGGATAGGAAAATAAACAACACAAAACCAAAAAAAAAAAAAACTACAATTCAAGTATTCAGTGTGGCTGGATGTAGAAAGCCAGGCAGACCTTCTCTTGAATGCAGGTCAATGTGTGTGGCTACAGCTCTCTGGGTAGCTGCTTGGTTTTCTTTACCTGTGAGATGGGGTCACAAAGGATGGCCAGCAAGCCAGTCCTACTAGCTTCCTTTTTTTTAAAATAAAGTTTTATTGGAACACAGCATGTTCATCACCTTCTGCTACCACAGAAACTGTATGGCCTATGGAACCTGAAATATGGCCTCTCCCTCTTTAGAAAAAAGTTTGCCAATCCCTGATCTGTGGGGCTACTGCACAGAATGGAAATGATGTGACACAGTACTTGGTCCACGGCAGTTGTTTTCATTATATCATTATTCAAATAGGCAAAAGGTTAAGGTAATGCAAACTAGAAAAAAAAAATGTTTCAATTGCCGAATCCTGCAGATCAATGAATCCTTAACCATCTTAGATGAACCTCTTACTCTTAGAGTTCCACTCAGGAGATGGCAAAGAACCTCAGCCTGAGCTCCACTCTACAAAAAAATGACTCAGGATTAATGAGGATTAGAAGGACACCGAGTTACCATTTCTCCCTCATCAGGCTGGCAAAAAAAATCCTTGAGTGTGACAACACATTCTGTTGGTGAGGCTCTGGGGAAATAATTGCTGAAACTGCTGCCAAAATTTTAGGGAGAGAAACTTGGCAATATTCATCAAAATTCCACAAGAATTTACTCTTTGATTGTACTCAGTAATCTACCCCTAGAATACCTGGCAAAAAATACAGGCGTGCACAAGTTTTTCATTACAAGAGCCAAAGGCTGGAAAATGCCTAAATGTCCACCCTCAGGACAGATGGTGGATGCCAGGTCCAGAACTCTAAATGGGCTTGGTACCTCCCGCTGTGCTAGAAGGACAGAAAAGAGAAAAGACCAGACAGCCATCGACAATGGACAAGAAGTCACCATGAAACTGTCCCCAACTGCCAAAGAGGAGCGATTTGAGTTTATGTGAATCAGAGGGTAGACTGACAAGGTAAATCAAGCCACAAACAGACACTCCAGACAATTCACTGGTGCTGCAAGACAGAGGAACTGGTTTCCTCAGAAGCTAGTGACAGAAAGAGAAACCCAACGAAGCTGGGAAAGAATTGGGGGACACAATCTCAATACAGAGGTGGAGATGTGGCAAAGGAAAAGAATCGGTGGTGACAGTGGTAACTGGTCCCACAGTGGTGACCATTTCATGACGTATAAAAATATCAAATCAATATGCTGTATACCTGAAAGTAATATAATATTGTACGTAATTATAACTCAGTAAAAATTTAAAAAAAATTTAAAGCTGAAAAAAATTTTTATAGTAAGTGTGGACTTTAGAAGCATGCTGAGATCAGGAAGTGTAAGCACTGACTGGTATTAGATGGCGCTAGGGACTGGCTGGTACTTGTATTCGGTATCAGTGTAGCATCATGATTCTGCAAGAGAACATCCAATTATTCACAGATGTACACTGACTTAGGTAGGGAGGATGACACAATATCTGAGGTTCTCTTTACAATATTTCAGTCCTGTCCCGCCCGCCCCCCACCCGCCAAAAAAATAATGCACAAAGCAAGTATGGTAATGTTTTCCTAAAGCCAGGAGACAAATAACTGATGTTCAACTTGCTGTCCTCTCTCCTTTGACAAGAACTTTGGGTCTTGAAAGACCTCTGTAAGTCTACAATAAACCTTGGTTTAGGGATAGAGTGAACAAACAAGCGGGCTTTCCTGGTGGCCCAGTGGTACCCTCCTGCCAATGCAAGAGACATGGTTTTGATCCCTGGGTCAGGAAGATCCCCTGGAGAAGGGAATGGCTACCCACTCCAGCATTCTTGCCTGGGAAATCCCATGGACAGAGGAGTCTGTCAGGCTATGGTCCAAAGAGTCAGACACAACTTAGCGACTAAAACAATAACAACAACAACAACAGCTTCTTTGTTTATCTTTGCATTTGTCGATACACAAAAGAAGAATCAAGAGAAAGATGCTTTGGGGAAGGTCTCACACACATGAAGCTGCCTGTGATATTTCAGCCTGAAATCTGGTCCACCAGAACTGCCTGCCCCAAACCATCTTCATCCAATAACCTCAAGGACCAACCACGAGAACTCACTGAGAGATCAACAGTGATGGTGTTGATGGCATGGACGAGTGTGTAGAGAAATAAACAGACTTTTGAGTCAATCACAAATGGTACCAGAAATGCCATCACAGTCAGCCTGGTGATGAGGTATCTGTTCTTACTCACTACTGGAGAAATAATGCATTTTAAAGTATTTTATTATTCCTTTCATATGCTCTAAGCACTCCATCAGCTTGATTGATACACATAAAGACACATTTTGAAAAATGAGTAATACTCCCCTGTTAAATATAATGAAACAGTAGCACATTGTAAGCTGCATTCTCCAGAATTCAACTCTTAACTTCATGTGGTATTTGGAAAGCTGGAGGGCCACTGACATTGCAATCACTGGACACCATGGCCTTACCTCCTCAATGCACAGGATTTACATTTACTTTCTAAGCTAAACATTTTAGTCAGAAGTCTTTTGAATGCAAAAATGCTATTATGATGAAAGTTTAGTTCAGTTCAGTCGCTCACTCGTGTCTGACTCTCTGCGACCCCATGAATCACAGCACGCCAGGCCTCCCTCTCCATCACCAACTCCCGGAGTTCACTCAAGTTCACGTCCATCGTGTTGGTGATGCCAACCAGCCATCTCATCCTCTGTCGTCCCCTTCTCCTCCTGCCCCCAATCCCTCCCAGCATCAGTCTTTTCCAATGAGTCAACTCTTCGCATGGGGTGGCCAAAGTACTGGAGTTTCAGCGTCAGCATCATCCCTTCCAAAGAAATGCCAGGGCTGATCTCCTTGCAGTCCAAGGGACTCTCCAGAGTCTTCTCCAACACCACAGTTCAAAAGCATCAATTCTTCGGCATTCAGCTTTCTTCACAGTCCAACTCTCACATCCATACGTGACCACTGGAAAAACCATAGCCTTGACTAGACGGACCTTTGTTGGCAAAGTAGTGTCTCTGCTTTTGAATATGCTGTCTAGGTTGGTCATAACTTTCCTTCCAAGGAGCAAGTGTCTTTTAATTTCATGGCTACAGTCACCATCTGCAGTGATTTTGGAGCCCCCGAAAATAAAGTCTGACACTGTTTCCACTGCTTCCCCATCTATTTCCCATGAAGTGATGGGAACAGATGCCACGATCTTCATTTTCTGAATGTTGAGCTTTAAGCCAACTTTTTCACTCTCCTCTTTCACTTTCATCAAGAGGCTCTTTAGTTCCTCTTCACTTTCTGCCATAAGGGTGGTGTCATCTGCATATCTGAGGTTATTGATATTTTTCCCGGCAATCTTGATTCCAGCTTGTGCTTCTTCCAGCCCAGCGTTTCTCATGATGTACTCTGCATAGAAGTTAAATAAACAGGGTGACAATATACAGCCTTGATGTACTCCTTTTCCTATTTGGAACCAGTCTGTGGTTCCATGTCCAGTTCTAACTGTTGCTTCCTGACCTGCATACAGATTTCTCAAGAGGCAGGTCAGGTGGTCTGGTATTCCCATCTCTTTCAGAATTTTCCACAGTTTATTGTGATCCACAGAATCAATAAAGCAGAAAATGAAAGTGAAGTTGCTCAGTTGTATCCGACTCTTAGCGACCCCATGGACTGCAGTCTACCAGGCTCCTCCATCCATGGGATTTTCCAGGCCAGAGTACTGGAGTGGGGTGCCATTGCCTTCTCCGTCGTTTCTAGGTTACCGCTGTCTTTATTTCAACATTGTCAAGTAATAATCATGACTTGTGCTGATATTATAAAGATACATAAATATTGCAGTGAACTGTCATTGTGCTCTTACAAATCAAGGCTATTTCTACTGAAACCTTACAACCAACTTCTGTCTGACTTTAATACATGGAAAGATTAAATGATCACTTACATCATGGCAACCTCCAGGATATTTCACAGCAATGCCAAACATCTCCACTTAGATGTTCACTGTACATTTTACACTACAGTATCCTTCATCTTCTAATGGAGAATAGATAGAAATGGTTGCAACACAATATAAAAAGGCTAATCTTTAATAAACCATAAAAAATCCATGTTTGCAAACACACTAGAAAGAAAGCATAGTATGGATTATTTGAGTGCCGAATTATATTTACTTCAAATAATCTCAAATCACATCATTATTAACAAGCATACATACGTTGCTAAGAATTGTAACTTTCTAACCATCAACCCTCATCTCATGATTCATGCTAATATATCCATTTTCTATGTGTTTTAACTATGGAGTACTCTCTACAGTCATTCTCCTTTAGAGAAACTTCTCAAAACAAGATTGATGAAATGCCTTCTAGTATGCAATCTCTGATATTTACTTCGATTTAACTTTTGGTTAAATACCTTTCTACATATTTGTTACATCATTTCCATAGGTTTCTTGTATAAACTCTTGTGTTTTCTGATGCATGTTTAGGGCAAACCTCTTCTATCACTTGTTCCATTCCTAGGGTTTCTCTCCAGTGTGTATTCTCAGATGTTTAGTGAGCCAACCACTAGGACTAAAGGCTTTGCCACATTCTGTACGTTTATAAGGCTTCTCTCCAGGATGAACTCACAAATGTGTAGTAAGAATTGAGTTCCGATTAAAGGTTTTGCCACATTCTGTACATTTATACGGTCTCTCCCCAGTATGGATTCGCTATTGTTTAGTAAGACTGGAACCCTCAATGAAGGCCTTGCCACATTCTGTACATTTATAACATCTCTGCCCCATATGAATTCAGTGATGTTGAGTAAGATCTGAGCACTGAATAAAGGCTTTGTTAAAATCTTCACATTTATAAAGCTTCTCTCCAGTATGAATTTGCTGATGTCGAGTAAGATTTGAGCGCTGAATAAAGGCTTTGTTACAACCTTTACATTTATAAGGTCTCTCCCCAGAATGAATTCGCTGATGTCCAGTAAGATGTGAGAGACGACGAAATGCTTTGTTACATTCTTTACATTAATAAGGTTTCTCTCTAGTATGAATTTGCTGGTGATAGGTTAGTTGGGAGTAACAGGTAAAGGCTTTGCTACATTCTGTACATTTATAAATGTAACGGAGAAGGCAATGGCACCCCACTCCAGCACTCTTGCCTGGAAAATCCCATGGACGGAGGAGCCTGGTTGGCTGCAGTCCATGGCGTCACAAAGAGTCGGACACGACTGAGCGACTTCCCTTTCACTTTTCACTTTCATGCATTGGAGAAGAAAATGGCAACCCACTCCGGTGTTCTTGCCTGGAGAATCCCAGGGATGGGGGAGCCTGGTGGGCTGCTGTCTATGGGGTCGCACAGAGTCGGACACGACTGAAGCGACTTAGCAGTAGCAGCAGCAGTACATTTATAAGGTCTCTCTGCAGTATGAAGAATAAAGCAGAGATAGATGTTTTTCTGGAACCCTTTTGCTTTTTTGATGATCCAGCAGGTGTTGGCAATTTGACCTCTGGTACACCAAGGAATCTGCAAATGGTAATGAGTGAGGAAACCACCAGGTGATGGAGTCCATTCCCCTGGAGGCTGGCTGATCTCAGGGGGCATTCTTTTGGTTGTTAGCCTCCGGGATCTCCTGCACCAAGTTCTCCCACAATCACTCGTTCTTCCACCTGTTAGCTTCCTGCACAGAGCCCTCCCACAGTCCCTCTAGGAAAACAATACATGTGACTTGGAAACAAGGCCTACCTTCTAGCCCACGGGACTCTGCCCTGTCCTTCCCTTTCACCTCTCTTTCCAGGAAGCCCAATTTGGCTCCAAACTGATTGAGCATCAGCCATGAACAGTCACTGCCTCCAGCTTCACGCTGGTGTGGACTCAGAGCCTCAGTCTGGGGTGTCTACACACTCCGGCGAGTGGTCCACGTACAGACTAAAGACCATCCACGTGTTTCATCGAGCTGTGTTCACATCTGCTCTCGGCGGGCATGAGATGTCCAGCTTTGCTGGCTTGGAGTCTTCCTGTCCCACTGGCCCAGCAGGAGAGACAGTTTGTATTGTTACCATCTTGTTCCCTTGGGGAACATGCACAGGTGACCATGACTAACTGCCTCGTGACCTGGTGTGTTTATCTCCCCAGCCCCGTGCTTACCTCTCTGGCTGCAGGGCTGTGGGCAGCCATCAGCCAGCCCTGATTCTCTTTGTTCTCTGCACGCTTGAGTCCTGGACACTAAGTCATCCACACAGGGGGCTAACAGGGAGAGACACAGACTGTCCTCAACTTCTCTCCCCAGAAAGAGCCCAGCACACTGTGGAAAACCAGCCTTTTTGTTAATTTTTCATCCAATGACTCCCATGGTATGTTTTCACCTACCTAGGAAACTAGCAAGAAGACAATGAAATTTCTCTCTGTAGATGGTACATGCCTGTCTGTCCCTTTGGCTCAGGCCTGAGATGTAATGTTTAGACCTTCATTGGTCATTTAAGCGGTAACACACACAGTCACTTCAGGGGTTCCTTGTCACAGGACCCTGCTGTGTGCACCTTGGTACTTGCAATCACCTTATTTATTTCTCTTATCACCTGATTCTCTCTCTCACAAACACAAGCACACGAGTATAAGGATCCTGTTTGCCCTGCTTGTGATCACTATATTTCTGATGCATAAAAGAATGCTGAGCAGGTAGTTAGCACAGAACAAGTATTGGTTGAATGAATGCACAGATGAAGGAATGCCACAGGTGAACTCAAGAAGTCATATGTTAATTTACAGTGGTTGACACAGGGTGAAGGACTGAGGGGAGGAGAACATTAGCGCATGACAATGAAGTGTCTCTGCAGAGTTCAACTCCTTGAGCTCAAAAAATTACCTAGTGTTAGCCTACTGGCCTGCATCCACACCCCAACATCTGCCGTGAAATAGAGAAGCCAAATTAACAAATCCTCCATCCCATCACTTTCAAGGTCATTCATCTTTTCCTTCCTTCCTTCTTAACTTCCTTTCTCTCTATTTCACACACACACAGATCTCAAGATGTGTCCCTTTCAGTTTCATAGATTACTTTTCTATTGAGCACATCTTCTTTGTATGAAGATCCTCCCCTAATGGTTTAGAAAGTGATTTTAAAGTATCTTTCTTTTTTACTACATTACCTATTTTTTTTTTATTTTAACCAGGACTTATATCATTTAGAAGATAAAATCTGTCCAGAGATTTTAAAAATGTCCTTCCTCAGAAATGAAATGGCAAACTGAATCCCCAGACTTAGTTCTAATTGACCCATTTATTAGGGAAAATCAACACATCTAGCTTCCATAGGTTACACATTTTTTGCATTAAAGCTTTAAGTCACTCGTCTAGGCTGCATACAGTGAGATGCATAGATGCTAAAAGTAAAGTGCAATGAGTTTTGGCAAATGTTTGCACGGGTGAAACCATTGCAACAAGACCCAAAATGTCCTTCATGTCCTTTTCAGCCAGTTCTCACCTTTAGAGAAATCTAAGGATCTCAAAGAACCCCAAGGGCAATAAAACAAAGGAAAGTCACCCTGGGATACATCACAGCCAGACTACTGAAAGTCTAAGAGAAGAGAAAAAGCTTAAAAGAGCCAGAAATAAATAACACATTATGTAAAAGTGGATAATGACAAGATACATGACTGACATCATCCAAAAACTATGGAACCAGAAGAAGTTGGAATGACATATTCATGGTGCTGAAACAGAGTTCTTCAACCAGAAATTCTGTACCTAGTGAAGTTGTCCTTCAAAAATGAAGGCAAGCATAAAAGCCATTTTAAGACAAAAAGTGAGAGGATTTTCAATCAACAGATTTTCTGTGTAAGGAATGCAGAAAGAAGTTATTTAGGGAAGGAAAATCACACAAAAGGCAACTCAGATCTATAGGACCCCAAATTATGCAGAAATAGCAAATACAGGAGTGAATATAACCTCCCCCAGCCCTCCTCCCCAGCAGAGTTCCCCAGTCCCTGACTGCATTCAGAAGCACAGCTTCCTCCTCACCTGGCAGGTGTGGAATGTATTTGACAAGTGGCCAATACCTGCATATACAGAAGAACATGTAAACCCAGGTCTCCTGTTACCCACAGCTTTCCCAGCCACCACCGAGTAGGCATCATACTCCCTGAATCTAGAAATGCTCCCTTCAGAAAAGGACTCCTTTTTCAGACCAGCTACAAAATGACCAAACTCGCTTTGCCTCCTGAGGCTGCAATGTGTTTAGCCACGGGGATGACCTGTGCTGGTCACTGAGTTGCTGTCCCTGCACTGGGATGGGCAGCCACACTAGGGCACTGGCATCTAGCCAACTGAGAGATGTCACAGCAATTCTCAAACATAGGCCTGGGACTTCCTAGGTGGTTCAGTGGTTAAGACCCCAAGCTTCCATTGCAGAGGCACAGGTTCAATCCCTGATCAGGGAACTAAGATCCCAGATGCCTCAAAGTGTGGCCAAAAAGTAATAAAAAGGAAACAAACACAGGCCTACCTCTTCAGGAGGTCATTCCACCAGTGACTACTGAACTCTTGCGATGGCCCCCTTCCTGGCTGCCTGCGTGTTTCATGCCCGCTGATGACCACTCCAGTCCTGGAACTGCCTGCCCATGCACATCTGTCTTTGCATACCTCCATCTCTCTCTGGTACACTGGCTTTTGACCATTGGTAACCGAAACCTCCGGACCACTAGCTAGCTCTGACCGTTGAGTTTCCACACTGCTTTGGTGGTTCAGAGTTCCATCATTCACGTAGCCCTTAATCATTCCCCATGCATTCTAACTCTTGATGGCTGCACACTTTATGCCAGCAATATATTGGTTGACGTGGTGACAAAGGTAAACAACACAAGGTCCCTTCACTGGAAGCTTTCCTGTTTCCCAGGGGGTAAGGGGACAGCTGATTGATTTAAGTATCAGAGAGGGTGACAAGGTGTTCTAGAGGCTTAAAGTGAGAGTCGCTCAGTCATGTCCAACTCTTTGTGACCCCATGGACTATATAGTCCATGGAATTCTCCTAGCAAGAATACTGGAGGGGGTAGCCTTGACCTTCTCCAAGGGATCTTCCCAACCCAGGGATCAAATCCAGGTCTCCCGCATTGCAGGCGGATTCTTTACCAGCTGAGCCATAAGGGAAGCCCTTAGTAACTAAAGTATGTGTTAAAACTGATATACAACTAAATCAAATAAAACTATTTTAAAGAAATAATTTGGAGGGTTAAGCAAACTATTACCTATTTTAGACCTATATAACTAAAATAACCTTAGGTGTGCAATCACCTCTTTTAATGCAACATTGTACAAACCACATGCAAACACTATCTTAATCTACACACCTTCTCTGTATGAGTTTTCTTCCTCGACAAAATTGAGAACACAAAGCATTCCTTACAGTTGCTGCCAAATATGCTGATGGTGTACATATCTCGCCTTAACTGATGGACTTAAACTCAATCCACTGGTTTGCACCCTGGACTTCAAAAGGTCGATCATTGCAGTAGATGTGATAGCTGAGTTCTTCCAAAGGTGGTTCAGCATCAGCGGTAGGAAACTGGGCAGCATGCTCAATTTCTTTTCTCACTTCCACATCAATGTCCTTTAATTTTTCAACAATGGCATGCTTGCTGTTCACCATCCTGTCCTTGAGGAGCATGATAGGGTCACTCTTACTCCTAACCTCCTGAATCTCTTCTCAGGTATGGTAACTCACTCCAGGATCACTCATGCTGTGTTCATGGTAACAGTAAGTCTGCAGCTCCATCAGTATAGGCCCTTTTTCAGATCTACAATAGCAGCTGCAAATTTTGTGGCCTTCTAAACACACAGGATATCCATTCCATCTACCCTCAGCCCAGGAATAAAGTCACCTATCTTGTAGTAATCAGTGCTGGCTGCTGCTCTCTCCACAGAGGTTCCCATCCCATACTGGTTATTCTCAAAGATGAAAATATAAGGCAATTTCCACAAAGCTTCCATATTTTAAGCTTCGAAGATCTGACCCTGATTAGCAGCGCCATCACCATACAAAGTCAAACAGACCTCATCTTTTCCATTATACTTACAGGCCAGAGCAATCCCAGCTCCCAGGGGCACCTGAGCTCCCATGATGCCATTGCCTCCATAGAAATTCTTGGCATACATATGCATCAATCCTCCTTTTCCTTTAGCACAACCACCTCTTCATCCTGTAAGCTCTGTGAGAATCTCCTGGACAGAGAGTCCACGAGTAAAGGTAAAGCCATGAGCCTGGTACTCTGTGATCAGATGGTCTGTGGTGTTGATGCCAGCCTCCAGGCCTATACGACAAGCTTCCTGACTATCACACAAGTGACAGAAACCACGAATAATGTTCTGTTTATACAGCTGATCTGCTTTTAACTCCCTTCGGTGAACAGCCTGCAACATCCTGTAGTATTTGAGTCCATCCTCCCTGGTAAGCACTATAGTGACAGGAGGGCCCTCTTCCAGCCAGTGAAGATCACATTTCTTCATTTCAAAAGTAGCATCATTTGCAAAATGACGGGATGCCACCAGCACTCTGCTTGCCGGCTTCTGGACGACGCCCAACAACATGCGAAGAGCGGTGAGCATCTTCCTCATGGAGCACAGGCAGTGGCTGTAGCTGCAAACCCCCAACGAGCCGAACACTATGGCCCAGGTGAGTCCAAGTCTCCTTTTCTAGAGGCTTAAGGCTTGAACAAATGTGCAGCTTTTCACCAGTAATTAAAGATTATCAGATAAACCAGAGAAAGACCAATACTGTATAGTATCACTTATATGTGGTATCTGAGAAAATACAACAAACTAGTGAATATGACAAATAAAGTAGCAGACTCACAGATAGAGATCAAACTAGTGGTTCACACTGGGCAGAGGGAGGGGTAAAATAGGGATCAGGGGGAATAAAGCTATTAAGGGATTAAATGAAACTGTTATCAGACACAAGTCCGTGTGCCCAGCACACAGTGAGACCAAACCAAAACGCTGAAGTTTGGAGCAGAGAAAGATGTATTGCAGGGCTCTGCAAGGAGGCATAAATGCATGCTAATTCTATTCATTTCGCAGTGTATTTATATTTATATACATTTAAATATCTCTTTTCCATTGCTACTGAATTCCTTATTACCACATATATTTGGATAATGTTTATTTTAAATATGCTAGTAATTGTGCTTTATGCTCATATATTAGAATTAGGATTCTACTTTAAGTAAAACTGAACACTTTGCAATGGGCGTTCCTATTTCTTTTCTATCATTTATTTTCTGTCATTCAGATGCTATAACTGCATAAGAAAGGGGACCCCATCCCAAGGCCTTCGAGGGAGCAGCCCCCTCCCCAAATTGCAGTTGGGTGCTCTTTGACTTGTATCTCCAAGAAAAGTTAAATCCACAATCCTCGAGAGAGAGAGATATATATATATATATATATATATATATATATATATTCACAAAAAATATATATATAAACATGAATATAACAAGTTCATTACCAATGGTTTCATTATTCTTGTTCTTTCACAAAAGGAAAAAAAAAAAGAAGTTCCAGGGGAGGCATTAGAGGGCTTCGCTCCATTCCTGAAGGTAAAATATTTTCAAGAGTGTATAAATCTGAATGATTGTTCCTTAGAATTTCAGAACATCCTTTCAGCATCTTCTTCAAATTCCTTAAGGGCTTCATGGTGACATCTAACTATCAGCTCAAAATGTCCACTCACAGTGTCTACTGATCAGGTTTTCTCAGGTACAACAGGTTCATGAACAAGTGTCCAGGGGTTGTCTGCTTCCTCAGCACAGAGCTCAGTCCTGGCAGATCCCATCTCTCATCTCCAGACACCGTGAAAAGCCTATTACACATCTCTAGAGTCTAACAATTTTCAATTAAGCTTGATTTCTATTTAATAATTAGACAGATGTGAATACTTCTGTGAGCAGTTTAAATATACATTTTTGATTTTCATGAGACACTCCAGGATGACAGTCCAGTTGGTGTTTTAGGTTGATGTTTTTATATTCTTCATTATGGCACCCCACTCCAGTACTCTAGCCTGGAAAATCCCACGGACAGAGGAGACTGGTAGGCTGTAGTCCACGGGGTCGCTAAGAGTCAGGCACGACTGAGCGACTTCACTTTCACTTTCATGCACTGGAGAAGGAAATGGCAACCCACTCTAGTGTTCTTGCCTGGAGAATCCCAGGGATGGCAGAGCCTGGTGGGCTGCCGTCTGTGGGGTCACACAGAGTCGGACACGACTGAAGTGACTTAGCAGTAGCAGTAGCATATGACACTATGGACAGAGGAGCCTGGTGGGCTACAGTTGATAGGGTTGCAAAGAGTGGGGCACAACTGAGCAACTAACACACACACACACACACACGCACGCACATGAAAACATCTTTAAACCAGAAAGTAGACAGCCATTGTTTTCTACTTGTTAGTTTATAAACAAACATAATATTTGTGCTTCCATTATATTGGTTATCAATACATTCTTTTAAAACATTAGGTTATTCATACATTCTAAACTTTTCTGATCAAATCTTTTGTTCATTATCCATTTGAAAAGTATCTGACATAATAATGGCCCCCAAAGATGTCCACACTCTATAATCTCTATCTAATCCCCAGAAGCTAAGAGCATATTTCTTAATATGGCCAGGCCTCGTGCTGGGCAAAATGTCCTCACTTTCCTGCCTGAGACACAGATGTGGGCAAGAAATGCTGATTCCTGATTGTCACTGAGATGTGATTGTTTATTATGCAGCAAAAGCTGCCTGATACACTTTCCATCTCAGCATCTTGTTGACTTTCTCCACAGCACTAATCACAGTCTGTAATGGAATTACTTCCTTGTTTACTACAGTCACTGGAGAGAGAATCCGTGAAGGCAAGAGGCATCTTAATGTGCCTAATGCAAGCCCAAAAAGTGCTGGTGCCACCAATGCAGGAACTCTCTTGAGGCCAAGTCGATCTGTTCTCCATCTGACCCAATATTGCTCTCTCTCTTAAAAAATGCTTCTCTATGAAACAAGTTAGAAACTTCAGTTCCCCAGTTTTCAAAGTTTGGGATTTGGGGACTGACTTAAAACCAAACAAAAGACAAAACAATTCTTCCCTCGGCAAGAAAAGATGACACAGGAAGAGGCCACTTGCTAAAAGATTAGATGTGACTTTTAGTTATATTCTGTAAAATATATACAAAATCTTAGTTATATTCTGTGACTTTTAGTTATATTCAGTTATAATCTATTTAGTTATATTCCCATAGTTTGTCATCCTTGACTCTTCTCTGCCTGACGGGTCCCATCAGTGTCTCAGCATCACTAACAGACACTAAGGCTCCAGGGAATGTGATGATTTAAATGTATGTCCCCTGAGGTTTCCTGCAGGAACATTCCTGCTTGGCTGAAACTAAGCTGGCACTGGGAATACAATAATGTCCCATCATTCGTTCAAGTAAAAATGCAAAATTAGGTATTTTTGATTCACACATTTGAAGACTCGCTTTTTTCCGGTCTGTGCCTGGCCCTAATGAATTGCTGGATTTTTCTTGAAAAATAAACTCTCACAGCTCTTAGGGTTGTGGGAAAAATTACGGCAGACAAACAGTATCTGAACTGCTCAATAACTGCAGAGTGGTGTTTTGAAAACATCAAAATCGCAGGTCTCTAGCTGTCTGCCGAGCACTAAACAAAAGTTAGCAAAAGGGACGCACAAAATGACCATTGATGTTTCACAAAATGAGACCTTTCTTTCTAGACAATTAATTGGTCTCACTAATCGAATCCTTTATTGAAGCCTGAGGGCTTACAGGCAACTTTAGAAAACTTGGAATTCATCATTTCAGAAGCAAGTTCTATCCTACAACTGGGTTCTTTCATCTTACACTTCAGATTAGTTCTTGTTATCTTTAAAACTGAAAAACAAGCAAACAAACCCAAACAAACCTAACCCAAAAGAAAATCAAAGAAGTCCAGCAGGTAAACAAGTAAGAAAGTGGATGGTATTATAAGCTTTCACCACCAGAAGTGGATATACTCACTTAGCCGAGATGCTCCAACAGCAATTTTGCCTCCAGGTGGATGTGCAACACACCCACTGCAGACACAGACTCTATCTTCCTGGAAGTAGGTCTAAGAGGGGTTTTTCAGGGTGGGGGGCCACTCCACACCAGTTGCCAGGTTCTCAGCTCCTTTATACAAGGGCGGTGAGAATCAGGCTCTCTCTGACCAGAGTCTCCATCAGCACAATGGAGATGACAACCAAACTATCTGTGTCATTTTCAGTTGCGATTAAAAGACATAACACTCTGGAAGGAGTGTCATTTAAGTAGTAAGCTATCTGTTAAATATTTGTGGGTTTTTTTTTTTTATTATTTTTGAGCCTCACAAATCTTACAGGAGATTAATAAGGCAGGATCAGCATTTGTTGTTTCAGAGGAAATATTTAGGGTTTGAGTGGACTGGCCAGGGATGCAGACAGACCACGCTGGGCCTTGCAGGCTGCCCCCTACCCCATGTGAAACACGCTTTTCCTGAATTCCTGGAGGCTCAGATGCCAATTTCTGTTTGTTTCCCCAACACCCTCTCCCAAGCCCTGCTACTATATTGTGTATTATGTATTATCTGTTGATGTATCCATCTCCCCCACTAACTGTAAGAGGCTTGGAACACAGACCACACATTCAGCTCTGGATCATCAGCTCCCAGACAGGATAGGGGGAGAAGCATCAATTAAATGAGTGTGGAGCCAAACCAGCCTCAAGAAAGAGAAACAGGAAAGACCTCTGCCCTGGAAAGAATTGTCAGAAGTGTCTCTGGAAGCCCTCAAGCTGATGGGAGCCCTTTCCAAGATCTGCCCAGGATTTATGGTCATTAGACTTGACTCTGCCTGACAGTACTCCAGGGCTATTCGGTGACATACGACCAACATGCAGGAAAGATCGCAGTGCCATCCACTGCTGAGCTGTGTGCAGAGCAGCGGGAGCCCCGCCTCACATTGATGATGGAGACAGACTCCAAACAACTAAAGCCAGTGCAGAATTCTCAGGGTCAGGGGGATCTGAACAGACCCAGGAGTGTGGGTGAGACTTGGAGAGATGAAGGGAACAGCATTTGGGAGGAGGGAACAGAAGGAGCAACCGTGACCCTGAGTTCCGGGCTCCCATTTGAGTGTGAGAGGGAACCCACCAGCCATGCAGACCCTGGGGGCTTCCAGGCAGTCATGGTCCTGCTGGGAGCTCCAGTAACGAGGTTCAAGAGGTCTAAAAAAAAGGAATCAAACTGAAAAAGAGACGGGAATTTTGTTGTTGTGCAGTCGCTCAGTCATGTCCAATTTTTTGCGACCCCATGGGCTCCACCACACCAGGCTTCCCTGTCCTTTACCATTTCCCACAGTTTGCTCATGGAGAAGGAAATGGCAACCCACTCCAGTGTTCTTGCCTTGAGAATCACAGGGACAGGGGAGCCTGGTGGGCTGCTGTCTATGGGGTCGCACAGAGTCGGACACGACTGAAGCGACTTAGCAGCAGCAGCAGCAGCAGCAGCAGCAGCAGAGTTTGCTCAAGTTCATGTCCATTGAGTCAGTGATGCCATCCAAGCATCTCATGTCACCCCCTTCTCCTCCTGCCCTCAATCTTTCCCAGCATCAAGGCCTTTTCAGTCCTTCAGTGAATATTCAGTCCTTTCAGTGAATATTCAGAGTTGATTTCCTTTAGGATTGACTGGTTTGATCTCCTTGCTGTTCAAGGGACTCTCAAGAGTCTTCTCCAGCACCACAATGTGAAAGCATAAATTTAATTTTCAAGATAATATAGGCTTTGCATGAGAACTACACCTAAAAGTCATCTGCAGTCACCAGCAAGTTCATATTTATTTGTATGGTTTTCTTCAGAAAGCAGTAGTGGTATCTTTTTAAAAAAACTGGAGCAAATTTAAACATCAGTCTTAGGTAATTGGTTGATAGATGAATGGGAGTTCAGTGGGGTTTGAGTTCCATGTCGGGTATCCTTTCACAATTACACTGTACAAATAAATGCAAAAATCATTTAAAAAGTAAAATATTATTTATGAAACTTCTCTTTATCACTGAAAGTATTTAATCACAAGATATATTACAACTTACCAGATTTTTCAAACTTGAGCTTACAAATATATAGCTTGCCTGTGTCTGCAAATACTGTTTGGTGCTGAGTGATGTTGTACAAAGAACTGTGCTGGGGGGTGTCTAGATTAGGATCTGAACACATAATTTCTTCTGAAAATAGTATTTTCAGCAATCCTACAAAGGTCTAAACAAAAATTAAATGTGAAATGCTAAAACTGGATTCCATTTTTCACATTTACAAATGAATTTACTGTATATGGAGGAGTCTCTCCTGTAAGTTATAGACGCAGACAATCAGAAAGACATACGGACTTAAAGCACACATACACATCATACGTCACACACACACACACACCACACATACACAGATCTCACACACACATCACACATCGTACACACACACATACGACAGATACATATACACATACATATACGACAGACAGCATCACACTTGGTTTTTATCAGCTCAAATATGGTAAGAGGTCCTTGGCATCTTAGCTTCTGTATAACTTTCTTCTCCGGATTTACTATAAAGCAGCATAGCCATAAAAACCATACCACCTATTCACATAGGATTCATCATGTTATATTTGGATAATGTAAAATACTTGCAGAGAAGAACCACAAGCCTTCAAACTGCTGAGCTGGCAGTATTATGTCTAAGGTGTATTTTCTTTCCCTGATTTTTAACTCAAACTTATTTAATGATAGGAAATTAAAAGGTAAGTATGCCCCTGGCAAGTGCAAGCCAGGGCCCTGATTTCAGACTCTCCATCCATTCCAAAAGTTTAGGCCCAATCCCATTTTGCCTTTTCCTCCACCATTTTCAGTACCCATGAGCTCTGGGATGTGGTTCCCTGAACGAAAACCTCCTACATGAGGACTGGACTGTACCTATGGGGTACGGGGCATCACTCTGTGGTTACCTAGCAACATGGTAGCTAAGGAAGAGCCCGGAATCAGAACCCAAAATGTGGGTGCCTCTGTTAGCTCTGCCACTTCTTATTGGTGGTGCTTTAAATGAATTAGGCAGCTTCAATTTCTTCATTTGTAAAATGCCATAGAAAAGAATTAAAATGAAATGAGCTCCATGCAACCCTTAGGTACAGTTGAAACAGACTAATTAGAGCACATACGATGCTTTTAAAAATTATAAACTTCAAAAACTTATGGTTACCAAAAGGGAAAGGCCAGGGATGGGATAAATTGGGAGACTGGGGTTAACAAATGCAAGCTACTATATATAAATAGATAGTGAACAAGGACCTCCTGTATAGCACAGGGGACTCTGCTCAATATTCTGTAATAACCTATTCAGGGAACAGAATCTGACAAAAGAATGGATAAGTGTATATGTATAACTGAATCAATCTGCTGTACACCTGAAACTAACACTGACACTGTCAATCAACTATGCTCCAATATAAAATAAAAAGTAAATTAAAAAAGAAAGTATAAAGGGCAATGATTAACTTTTCATTTTTTTTCCATTTCTTTTTTTTTCCCCATTTCTTGAAGATAATCGAGAAGACAGTAAGGATCATGACCATCACCACTGCAGCCTTGACCAGAAGTGGGTGGATAAGTGAGTCCTTACACAAAACACCAGACCCAGGGGGGCGCTGCCTATAGCACAACTAATTAACAAAATTAGTCCTCACAAGACTCTCACTGTCTGCAGGATTCCACAGTGAAGATGAAAAGAATGGAGGACGGAAGTTAAGAGAAGAAAGAAGGGAGATGGGAAGGAAATACCCTTGGACACTGAGAGTCATAAAGCACCAGGCACAGTCTGCACACAGGCACAGGGGCCGGGCTGCTGGACACGGATTAGGTGGCGGGAACACACGCTCTGTGGAACGTAACAGCCGGGCACTGACTGGACTTCTTCCCACAAATGAAGCTTTCTATAGGCAGAAGGGGGAAAAAGCAGTGCCAAGTTCCAGGATAGGGCAGAGACATCATTTTAACAGACTTCTTGAAAACCCAGGCTGCTTTGGGGAAGTTTCTGTGATGTCCCACAATCTGGCTTTATGTTACAGTATTTCTCTCCTCGCAAACATTCAGGTGAATGTTCTGAGTTCTCCTAACTCATTCTGTCCTTTCTTCTCCTCTCCTGGACATAAATAACTCCCTTCTGACGTTGGATCTATTGAAAATGCACACGAACACACTCCCACACACGCACACACACATACACTTTCTTCTCCACTCCATCACCACCCTCAGGATCAAAAATTAGCAAAAAGCAGCTAAAGTACTTGATATGTTAAGATCCCTCAAGGATATCTCCTCCTGAAGTTTTATTACAAACAATTGGGGGGAAATACAATTGCATTAACCCCTCAAATCCCCCCTCAAGACACACAGACTTGGACTCTTTAACAGAGAGCCTCACAAGTCCAACAGCCTCAGATAAACTGCTGCCTGGAGAGTCACATGTTCATCCCACCCAGATGTCATGGCCTTGCTTGCACATTTCAGAAGACATTGCAAAAACACACAGGGTTGTTGGCCAAACACTGTCTGAAAAATAGACTACCAATCAATGATACTCAAGTAAAATCACAGCTTTCAGAACTGCCCTCCCATCCTCTTTAGTTACAGAATATATAATATACATGTACATATCGTTTATATCATGGTGGCTCAGATAGTAAGGAATCTGCCTACAATGCAGGATACCTGGGTTCAATCACTGGGTCAGGAAGATCCCCTGGAAAAGGGAATGGCTACCCACTCCAGTATTCTTGCATGTAGAATTCCATGGACAGAATCTGGCGGGCTATAGTCCTTGGGGTTCCAAAGAGCAGGACACGACTGAGCAACTAACAAACTTAAGCTACTTGTGCTGTTATTCATCATATTCATCATATTATTGACATGATCTCACACTTATCCATCATAATATTCATCATATTATTGACATGATGTTACACGTAAGCACTGACTCTTAATTTCCAAGTATAATCTCAGGATTACATGGGAAACTCCTTGAATTTAGAGATGTTGACTTATTTACATTTCTTTGTGTCCTAACTTAGAAAATCTCCAGTGAAGACTTCAGAGATGTTGGGTATCCTGAGTGATGATAACAGTGAGAGGGTAACCATCATCACCACTGTTGATGAGATAATTGTGTTTCGTGTCTGTGGGGTCATTAAGTTAATTACTTGCCTGGAAGTTTTGCTGCCATTCCTGAGTGAGAGCTTGAGAGGACTTGACTTGGAACACTGAGATGCTCAGGACTGCATCATTCATATAGAAAGTGTATCATCTACTGTTACCTATGTAACCTATAGGTTACTTCCTAACTTTATACTTAGGATAGGGTACTTCCCTTTCTGAAATGTTTTCTCCTACCCTCAGAGCTCTACCCCTCAAATGAACCTCACTGTGGGGGTGAAAAGTGTGTTTTGGTTTCATCATTAAGTTCTTGCACTTAGTGCTACTTTCCTTTCTAGCATATTTGACTGGATTGCATCAGTCTCCTTTCCCCAAAATGCTTGTTTTTCATAACTTAAATTCAAATAGTACTCACAATAAAGGGTTACTTAAAATTATTTTTTATAGGAAAAAAGATATCAATGTGGCCAAGTAAGTGGGGTTAGTGGGAACTGCCTAAAAGGCCCTGAAATGCCCCAGTTGCCGCTGTTTTGGACAAAGTGGCTCCCTCTGGTGGAAACAGAACCTTCTCTGGATGGACTGGACCATATCACACAGCCCTGGGGTGTCTTCTGGAGATGTGAGAAGAGGGGGAGGAGTCGTCTGATGTTGGTATTTGGATGGTCCATGGCAGGTGGGAAAACTGAATCACTGAATGGTTTATCTTCAGTTAAATTTCTATGATCACTGCCCCCAATCCTCTGGGGTGACTGGCCAGGGGGACCCTGAATGGTGAGGTGCAGGCACATGTGGGCACTTGGAGATTAGATACAACTCATAAGCCTCCCAGATTCAATCCCGAGGCTCCAAGAAGGAGGAGAAAGAACAAGCCAACCAACTGCAAGAACTGAGAGGCCCACACAGATTAGAGGAGGGGTGACTGGGCTGCATGCCCTCGACCCACAGAGGAACAAAGATGCCATTTCAGAATGAACAGCACACAGAACCCCTCCTGAGATCCAGACACTCACTCTTGTTGTTGCTAAAGGTCAGTGGATTTTTAAACTAAATAGTTGGAACTGGAGAAATTCTGATGTTCGTCATTGTTTATTTTACCACATTATCT